>NW_016690250.1:1786913-2134126 GCF_001604755.1 Lepidothrix coronata | reverse complement strand
TCTTCTCTTCTCTTCTCTTCTCTTCTCTTCTCTTCTCTTCTCTTCTCTTCTCTCGTCTTTTTTTTTAATGAGTCTTTCTCCCCATATCCACTCTTGAAGAAGAAAGAAATTTTGTGTTAAAATGCAAAACCAGTTTTGCTTCCTTCAGTGTAGTAGAACTAGTATTGACCAGATGAAAATGTATCTATATATACCTGCAATTTGTCTAGGTTTTTTTATATTAACTTAGTCAGAAAGTAGATAAGACTTGGGAATTGACTGTGAAAATAGGTCATTGATGATTATATGTAATGTTATTTCTTGTTCTTCAGCCTTATAAATATCAAAGCAAGTTGATCTGTGCATCTCTGTGAAGTCTGGATACTTGGCACACTTCCTCCTGTCTAGCCTCTCTATCTGAGGGATGTGAAGGAAGTGCTTGCCTGGCAGACACCTTATTTTTATTTTTAATTAAAGGCCATGTTGAAATGAGAAAAGGTACAACTTCCAGGTGCTGCCTTGTTTTCTGATTCCGTAGGACTAGTTTCAGTCTTTGTGTTTTTTCCTTTTTTAATGTTTTTGTGACCTTGGAGACAGAATAACAAAGACAGGAGCTGGCTAACTCAGTCCATGGCTTAGCGGGAGATAAAAGTATCAGATGGGTGCCAGCCCTCCCAGTGAGCGAAAAGCATATTGTGTGCACAGATCCTGTTTTCCAGTGTACCATGAATTGGTCAACACCAGTTTATGTGCTATTGCAGTGTAACCATGGAGTTTCCAGAAAGCCAGGAAATCACTGTGTTATCTGAGATAAAGTCTTTTTTTTTTTTCAAAATACAGATGACAATCATTGTAAATAAACAAAATTGATCCTTTTTTTTAAAACATGCCTATTTTCTTGAATAGTCAGCTTTTCTTCAGAAGGTTTTAATATTTCTTAAATGCCATTGATGGTTTCTCATAATGTGACTATTTTAAAGAAAAAGGGGTGGGGGGAGACAGCTAGGGGGAGAGAGTTTTATAATATTTTGTAGAAGTTGGGAGGGGAGCCTTATTTTCCCCTAGCAAGAAAGTGTAAAAAAATCTCAGTGCTGTCCTGTACAAGCGTGGTTTACCTCACACATCATGATAAAGAAAGTGATTTTTGGCATGAAAAAGTGTACTTGCCTGCATAGGTTTATTGAGTCATATCTTTGCATATTTGACATCTGCCTTTATTTAACCTGATTTCTGAACTTTTACCTCTAATTGCAAATGCTAGTCCATGTGCGAAAATGCTATAATATTGATATATTTTAATAACCTGCTGGAGTTTTACCAACTGGAAATTAAACTGATTAAATAACTCTTAAAACTGTTGTATTAAGGATTTGTTTCTTAAGCAAGATCACCATTCATTTCTTCAGAGTATAAACACCTGTGTGAAGCAGTATCTGCCAGTTTTTTAAATAAGGAAAACTGAAAAGTTAAAGTCAGAATCAATAGAAAAAAAATAGCAATTGCAAGATGCTATGCCTCTAAATTATTATTTTCTTTGCAAGAAAAAGGTTGTATAACCTTTTCACCTTGCACATAACACAAATAATAGGACTTCTTCTCCCTTTTTTTTTTTTAATTTGGTAAGTGTGCACATGGTTAAGTGTGGTTAAGGAACCACATAACAGAAAATAGTAGTAGCCATTGATAAGGTAGCTTTTAACAGGAAGTACTTATGACCATCACAATTAAAATCTAAAATATGCTCCAGATAATTGCGTAAGCAATATCAGTGAAAAATGTAATAAATTAACCGTCTTTCCCTAAATAAGCTGGAAGGTGCAGTATTTTTCAGGAAACAAATCACTGCTACATGATTTGTTTTATATTTAAAATGGAGAGCAAGGGAACAGAGATTTGAGCTGTAAAATTCAAGTAGGACATTTTTCTTAATTAATACAATCTCTTTATTGCCTTAGTTACCATGATGGGATAGAAAATGAAAAAACATTGCAACATTTAGTTTTTCCTTTGTCTTAGTTACATACTGATATATTCTGAAAAATATATCAGCTGCTGTGAGATGTTTGCTCATGTGCATTTTTAACCTATTAACTACCTTTATTCAGTTTTATGAAGCATTCCATCTGCCTTGAATCACTACACAGGAATTGTAGAAGTTCAACTGCGTGCCCTTCATTAAGTAAGAAGTCAGTATTCATGCTTTAAAAAAGACCTATATGGCTTGGTAACAACCTGGTCAAAAAGTCAGTAATGGAGAGAGAAGTAGCTTGACATATGTTTTCAGTGTGAAGTCTTAATAGTTATTTTAACCCCTTAGTTATAGCCAGCAGGGGGGTTAATACTGATTTTTCTAGGCACTAAATTGCTAATTCAAGTTAAGTATTACAAAACATTCAGACATGCCAGGTCAAGAGAGTCAGACATTTACACACCTAAGAGCAAAACAAGCAAGCAATAATACTTCTCTCTAAAAGCCTATTTGAAAGTCAGAGTTGTATTCTTTTTCCTGGAAATGCAAATTTGTTACACCTAATGTTTTCTTGGCAGGTCATATGCTGCATCATGTGAAGATTGGGTTAAAGGTAAAACAGTGTGTCCATCAAATACCCTCCATCATAATGGAAGCAACAATTCAGCCAATTACCCGCACAGTGCTCCGAGTTCGGCTGAACATCGCTCCCGACTTCACGTGGAATGACCAGGTAAAAAAAAGAGGAGGAGGAGGAGGAGGAAGGACAGGAAGCATTAATTTAGCTTCAGTAAATGAGATGGTTACAGGTAGTCCATAGCTGTTTGGATAAGAAAAAAGATATTTATTTTAGCTAAAGAGCAAGTTTGATAATAGGAATTGAATGGCCTTTATGACTTTTGTAGAAGAAGGCAGGCAAAGATCATCTTTTTATTTCTGTTAATTCTTACAGGATTGGGCTGTTTATAACATGTTGAGGCAAATGCTTATGCTGAATATTACCAGTAGCCACACACAGATTAGTTTTATGCCCAAAAAGGAGAAGGAAGTAAAAGGGAGACACAAGTGAGTCTCTGAACTATGAATGAATGGCAAACACATTCAAATAAAGCCTTGAAATGCAGTTCATGTATGCCAAGTTCTGCTGCTCTTTATGGCTTTACAAATGTACTTTCACAAATCCGTGCCTTTTTTTCTGTTGGGGACTTGTCTGACACAAAAGCTGAGATGTATTTGGAGTTATATTCATCTATATTTATGGTGCAAAGTTATATAAAAGGAGTTGCACTAGTTGCAGATTTAGATCTACCCTTTGATTCAGAAGCTATTCATTAGAAATAGATTTAACATAAATCGAAATTAAATGTATGTGTCCACATGGGGGCATTGTATTGTTGCTGGTACTTCTGAAACTTCTACAGAAAAAAAAAATCTTCTGAAACTTTCTACAGAAAAAAGATATCTCAATGAGCAAACATATTTTTCTTCTTTTATGCTTATGAGATTTACACTTAAGATAAATTATTTTGAAAGGTGGATATTGTGTCCGTTCTTTGATTAAAAATTAATTTTAAAATTTCTTATATTACAAATTTACCTTAATCACAAGTAAATTAGAAATTTATTCCGCAAACATTTAAATTACTTTAGAATTTTATTTTCCTGGCCTAAATTTTATTTTTTTTTTTATTTTGGAAGTTTCACTAAATTGTCTTAGAAATGGGAGATTAACAATGAAAATATAGAACGTTTGATGTTGTTTGGCTGCCTGAAGTTATTACAGAAATATTTGAGTGAATTCCTACCATGAATTATAACATGGCATATTTTTTGCTTCCTTTTTTAATATACGGTACTTCAGAAGGCAAAAAAAGCCATTACTTTTTAGGATTGAAACAAATTTTTATTATTCAGACTTTCATCCACTTTACCTGTAATCTGTTAAATACAAAAAAAAGTACTGTTCTTCATATTAAACTTTATCTTAATTTAAAAGGTAATTTCTCAATCCATTTTTAGATTTTTTTACAAAATCCAGGTTCCTCTGTATTTTTACAAGTTGAAAAGGGGTCCACACAGAATAATACTGTTATTTTGACTCTGAACTTCTAAAGTTATAGCAAAATTTTGTCAAAAGTCTATTTTCTGCTATAATCCCTTTACACAGTTTTTCTGACAGTTGCTTTGGAAACATCATGATTGTTTTATCAATTCAACTTAAGGAGCTGTTTTTATGTGAATTTGTATATTGGTATACTCATAAAAACTTGGAAAACTTTTTTTCACTTTTTTATTTTTGTAACACAGCTGTTGATTTTCTTGTTTCTTCAGTAAATGAAACTTCTATCACAGTAAATAAATAAAGCTGTTAAATTTAATAGTCTCAGAAAATTAATAACTGTCTTAAATTTGACACTCTGAAACTGCTTTTCCATCATCACAAAGTATTTTAGCAAGCTTTTCAGATGATATCTATAGAAACTTATAGGTATAGCTGTAATTGGTACAAAAGCTAGTTGCTAAAAAGTTCCATTCAAAAAATTGGAGTAATCAAATAAAAGCAGAATATTAAAAAATTAAATACCATACTTGACTGAAATACCCTGCTTGGCTAACATTTCATGGTTTTAAGTTTATTCCTTTATCTGAATACTTAATTCTAGAATGATCTCATCACAAATTTTGCACCTGCTGTTACAAATGAAAAAAGATATGTTTTGGTAGTCATGAGATATGACATCATCTTGATCTTTAATGGCTTTAGTTTTCAGTGCTGGAAGCCCTTAAGTTCAGTAAAAGCATGTGAGCAAGGCATATCCAGTGAAAAATTTTTATTCTTTTGTTAGGAGCAAAGGACTATAAACATGCCCAGGCAGAGCAATTAAGCCTTACTGCAGTCAGGTGTAGTCCAGCAGAAATACAGAATAATTCAACTAGTATTAATTAGCCAAGTCATATATCAGACATGCAGTTTTTAGGGTGATGGTTGCCCCAAATACTGGTATGTGTCAGTTCTTAAGAGCTCCCCAGAGTTCTTGAGAATCATTACTGGAGAGAGTGTTGCATTACCTGTGCCCAGATTGCCCTGCAGTTTTTCCACGGGACTCTCCAAAATTAGGGTGCTATTACAGTTAATAATAAAATTTCTGAGCTTTGAACTTAATCGCCTTCCTTAAATCTTTGTTCTCTTCAATTCTCCTAAACCCTGATGAAATAATAGTCTCACTGCCATTTTTCAAAATGTCACCTGCAGTAACCTGTGTCCTTTCAGTTTCATTGCTTCAGGTCCCAGTGAAGCTGCTAGTGAAATTTAAACGAATGAAAATGAATGTCCATCTGCTTCTCTATTGTCCAACTGTGGTTAAAAGGAGACAAAAGCACCTTGGTTCTATTCTTTGTACATATTTTTGTCTTCAAAAACCATTACAGACTGTTTTCTGACACATCCACAAGAACAAATTATGCTGAAAATAATGCACACTATGTGAATCAATACCAAATTCCTGTAGTGTTATAATTGCCTTTAGAAGCAACTATGCACTTTGTCCTTTTTTTCTATTAAGTTCAGGAATAATTCCAACTTTTTTTTTCATCTTCTGATTTTGCAATTTATCACAGTCCTCATCGGAAACATCAGAAATCTATGTTCGCTTAATAGTATGTCTTCTGTACACTTGTACTGTGCATTTTTCTTTATTTTCCTAGATATTTGAGTAAAATACTTGTTCATTGGCACAAGTTATTTGTTCTGTTAAATAAACAAAAAAATCTTAAAAGAGAATCCCCCCTAGGTATGATTTGTGGCTGGTATTACAAAGTAAGGTACACAACAAAGCAAACAAAAATCTACGATGGAAAAAACTGTTGCCAGATGGCAGGAACATCATCAAGAGACAGCTCTATTTATGTTCTTCTCACTTCACCTGTAGCAACAACTACAATCTATAGCCTTCTGAATCCCCTTCCTGTATCTTTCTAGAAGAAAGAGGAAGAGAGAGAAGGAGAGAGGAATGTCACAGTTCAGTGTCCAGTGTTTCCTGAGAGAATGCTTTTGATCAAAAAATGAGCAGACAACAGCAAAAGACAATCCTCTATGCAGAATTCAAAGGCAGAAGCACAGGGAGGAATAAAGAGGAAGCATTCATAGGAGCCTAGAGGAAACTCTGGCAGTTCAATCTATTTATAAACAGCTGAGGCACTACCTTCTGTTGCATTTGTGTCATGTCCATTTACTTGATACCTACTTTAAGCAAACTCTTATTGAAACATAATCTTTAAGCAGACTGATCTAATTCAAAATGTTATTTTGCGCTTTCTGTATTTCTGTATTCCTTTGTGAGCCTGTGTCATTTAGAAATATATCCAACATACCTAGCAAACCTAGAGAACCTTGTTACAACTAAAAGAAAGCTATCTTTTCTGCTCTTAAAGGTACATGGCACTGTTGGAGAGCCCTGGTGGATTTGGGTAGAAGATCCTACTAATGATCACATTTATCATTCAGAGTATTTCATCATTCAAAAGAAACAGGTAACAGATTTTATTCAGAATGTCATAGCAAGACAAAAATAAAGTTAGTGAGATAAGGATTTGTAATGTCAAACAGTATTTTGACCCAAGCAGATTTTCAAATCAGTAGCAAAGCTTTCAGATTCAGATGTACTAGATAAGCTTGGACTCCCACAACAACGTTTTCTAATCTCAAATGTCCCTTGTTTTCTTCCTTCTTTGCTGGGACAGTTATTTTCGGGTGAAAAAAAGAAAGACACTAGTGTTTTTTTCTGTTGAAGAAAAAGATGAAGAGACAGCCTTATTTTTGTCCTTTGAAGACCATGGAAGCAAAATACATTCCCAGTGGTGATATATTTTATAAAGATGTAAACATTTAGCACATGGAGGTGCACACATACTTTATTGTTTTGTGTTAGTATGCTTATGGAAGTGAGGCAAACTATGATTTTTCAAGTTACTGATTTTTCTGTGCAGTAATTATTCTCTACCTGTTTGCACTAGGTCATTACTAAAGAACCTCAACTGCTGGTGTTCACAATCCCAATTTTTGAACCTCTTCCTTCTCAATATTACATTCGAGCTGTGTCTGATAGATGGTTAGGAGCAGAGGCTGTATGTATCATAAATTTTCAACATTTGATTCTTCCCGAGAGACATCCACCCCACACAGGTAACTTCAAATTTGATCCTTTTGCTTTAATTAATATTGCTCATATTGATTTTTTTATGTTAGTGCAATAAAACTCTTACTTCTGCTTCATCAAAGAAGAATTTGTGGAATTTCACTTTGTGATATTTCTTCTCCAGCTCTCTAAATTTTTCGGTTCCTGAACAAAAGGCAGCTCATTTAATGTCAGCATAATACCAGCCTTTTAGTTACTCCAGGTTCTCTATAAATCATAAGAAAATAGAATCTGTTATATAAAACTAAGTCAATCTCTGTGTTACAGTATGTCTTATCTTAGTGCTTGTAAGCATTACTTTTCTTCTGGACTAGTTAAAAATAATCTTGGAGTGTATTATAAATGGCATTCATCAAAGACAAAAGAAACAGTGCTAAAATTTTGAAAATAGGAAATATTTTACTATTTTTGCTAAGATAAATTTATCATACTAAGCACTGTTACAGCAAAACACCACATTTCATCTCATCAAGTCGTGGCCTTCCCCTCCCCCTCTTTTTAACACTTGGCACAGAAGCATATGTTTGTGTTTTGCTTCTTTTTTTTTGGATACATAAATTGCTTTATACATTCATTGGGCCTGATGTCATTGTAAAACCTTTCCACTGCAATTACATTTGGCTCATCTAGCAGTCTGTGAAGTGATTGCCTTCAGAAATACTCACTTCTCATACGGTGTTGTCCTTTGGCATGCATAAATTCACATGTGTTTGTGAAGTGTTTAGCTATTGTTATACTGTACCTACAGTGTCTGGAAAAGCATGTGTAACCTTTTTATCTAATTGACTGATCACTGACTACTATTCAGAAGAAACAGAAAGATATTTACACATCACCAGTTATGGAGCCTCTAGGATTTATGGTAATTGATTTCAATTCCCATCTGGTTCCCACTCAACAATGAAGTACATAGAAGCCCTGCTAGGCAAAAAAAGGCTTCTTTCTCCTTGACTGAGCCCAAGAAATCACCATTTCAGTGGGAATGATAAAACAGCCATAAGGTATCAGTGAAAAACATGTGAAGAATATTAGGCATCATTGCCTCAGTAGATTTTATGACTCCCATATCATACCTTAATGCGAAGCACCCTGAAAAGACAGGGAGACCTCCAGCCACAAAAAAAAAAAATCAAACCAAACTTCAAAGCAACCATCTGCATAGCAGAATCACTGCAGTCTCCTTAATTTGGTAGAATTCCAAATCCAATCTGGTTATATATATCATCTTCCAAATTCCAGAGTCTCTAATTGTTTGGATAGCAGATGCCCTCAAGATATATTGAGAATCATATATTGAAAAGCTGTTTGTTTGTTTATTAAGATTATGTCTTTAATTACATGTTTAAAGAATTAGATGCAAAATTTAGTTGTACTCATCTGATTTGTATTACTCCATCAACTTGGAAACTCCAAAGAATCCTTCCTTCCTTAATAGATTTTTTCCTTGACCTTGAAATACTCCACATTCTGTTATCATAAGACCTGGACATACATATAATCTAATACAGTGAGTTTAGAACTTACTACAAGTAACTAGTAAAGGTAAAAAGAAAACAGCTATAAGAAAAAGATTAATCTCTGCAAATAGCTGGTTCACAGCTATCAGAGTACTTAAAACAGTACTTGCAGAAATATTTCAGAGCTATAAAAACAGCTTTTCATTATTCTTCATCAAAGTAAACAATTACCAAAATATGGATTCTGTGTCATATGAGATATTAAGTAAAACATTTTCCAGTGTAAGTTGTTTTGCACTAAATTACTGGTTAATATATTTATCTTCATAGTAAGCAATGTTATGTCATGGCATATCTTGTCTTACAATTATTTTGTGGTTATAGAGCTTCTAGATCTTCAGCCTTTGCCTGTTACAGCCTTGGGACATCCAGAATATGAAGTCCTGTACAAATTCACACACTTCAATCCTATCCAGACACAGATATTTCATACCCTTTATCACACAGACTGCAATGTTCTTCTTGGAGCACCTACAGGTTCTGGAAAAACTGTTGCGGCTGAATTAGCCATCTTTAGAGTTTTTAACAAGTATCCCACATCAAAGGTTTGTAAAATAGGTTTATTAGACTGATTTTGTATTACCATGTTTTCAGCAATACAAAAGTCTAGAAAAATACTATGGGAAACTGAATTTTAATGTCTCCAATTTATATCTGTCTGGATATAAAATGGCATTTCATTATGTACATTGTGCTTTTATTTCAATTTTTTATTTTAATCAGTGTACTACTAGAGTTAAATCTACAAACATGACATACAGGCATGCTGGATTTCCTTTTCTTCCTTACTTAACTGCATTTCCTGCTTTAATCTCCTTCTGCTAGCAGTAGTACTGTTTTATTAATTCCCTTCCATGTGAAAACAACTAGCCCAGTCTCTCTTTTATTTAAACAAATAAGTTGCAATTAATTACTACAAGCCAATTTTCTGTTACAGCTTGCCCCAGTGCTTTAAATTTCCTAAAAGCTGAACAACTCAAAGTTGTTTTCAAAGTGAATATATATCTGTTTCTTGAATATATATCTGTTTCTTGACTTAGCTATCTTGTCTTAGTTAACCACATTTTAACTTTAAAGTCTTTGGGAAAGATCTTTGTATCTAAGATTTAAGAGAGAATAAACTTTAAGGTAACAGAAATTGTGTACATAAATACCTTAATCATCTTTGAAATTTCAATATCTTCATGTAATTAGTTAGTCCAAGTGAGGTAAAAAAAAACTCTCATACACTTTCAGAATATCTGTGAGACATACAAAATAGCCAGTTCTTAAAGGAATATATATTTTAGGTTTTATTAAAGCTGAAAACATGGCTATACATTTTAAAGAATGTATGTGAATTCTTCATGAGCAGTTTCTGCATGTTCAAAAGCTTCAGAATTTTTGACCATAAATCTGTAAGTAAGTATTGTTTGTACATGTGAGAGTATTCCCCTCTGCACTGCAGGCTTCTTTGAGAAAAAAATTGTGACATTTAGCTTAAAATAATCAGCTTTTTTATTTAACTGGTAATGTTTTAATAATTTAATGACATAACTAGAAATTGGGTAAGATATTGCGTGCTAGAAATTCAGATTATTTCTGTTCTAGAATGTTAACTTGCTGATTTTATAGTCCTGGCAAGAAAAAAAGACATTATTTATATAAGTGGTCTTTTATTTTAAATTATATGATAAATATTTCAATTTCAAGAAATTATTCTTTATCTTAATTTTTTTGCTTATTAATGTCTCAGGAAACAAACCCATTTTTTCAAGCATTATGCTTGTTTTAAATATAATCCCGTTATAGGTCATTTAAGGAACTCAGGCCTTATTCATTTTTTAGATTATGAGTATGTTCAAATCTCACAAATGTTATATGTTGTAGGTACTCTGTAATAAAGGTTTCTTGTTTAACTTCTGGTTTTGTGACATTTCTTTCACAGGCAGTGTATATTGCACCCTTAAAAGCACTCGTCCGTGAACGAATTGAGGACTGGAAAGTTAGGATTGAAGAAAAACTTGGTAAAAAGTATGTTTCTCCTTACCTAATCAGAGAAATGAGAAGCAAAAGAACAGCCCATCAAGTATGAATAAAATCTACAGAATACTTATGAGTATTTCAAAATAGGTTTCGATTATACACTGTCCTTCAAATTTCTAGTACTTAAAAAGCACTGTCAATAGTCATTGTAGTGATAGCAAAATCAAAACTAAGAAAGGGATACTGAGCTATTTGCATTCTCTTTACTTGCCAGTATAACAAATATGAAGCTGAGATTTCACTCTACAATATCCTTGGAAATTGAAAACATAACTCAAAATAAGCTTTCATTAGAAACCCCAGATCTAAGGAACATATAGGACTTGCATGGACTGTGTACTAGTAATCTTATTATGCCCTTCATATATAAATTAATATGATTTTATTACTTGGTTACTTTAATTTCTTGATGATCTTCTCAGGTGTTGTTCAGCCATTACTTTATGGTCTGTGAGGCGTATCAGTCATGGTGATGGTTTTGCAAAATTATAGTTTTCTGAATTAAAATTATTATCCATAGGATGCATTATTTATGGCCTTAGCGTTTTCTACATGTAGCTTTTTTCCTAAGTTAAGCTCAAAGCACACCACAAGTTTCATGAGAAAGAAGTGCTACTGTGTGTACGTGAAATTACCAGTGATATTCCTGTTATTATTTTAGCAATGAGTTAAAATATTTTCAGGTAATATTTCCTTTTTGAAATTTACAATTACTTGTGACTTAAATTTCGAACAGAAGATACACATTACTGTGAGGAATTTTTATTCAGCTGGATGTAGAATGTGTCATTGAAATATCAAAAATCCATTCTAATGGATCCATCTAAAATGATGGATCATCATAAATGCTGTTTGTAGAAAACATAATGAGGCAAACAATTGGAAAAACTCTGCTAATCTTCCCAGAAAACGATCTCAGGATAATTCCTGCACCAGTCTTAATGGTCCTTCACCAACAAATGCAATACACGCTGCAGTTTAGCTTCGTTTTTCAAACCAGAGATCTATGCAGAACAGTAGGCAGCAACTTGGTAGCTTTCTAGAAAGCTCTCATCCTGGATATGACAGGATGTTATGATTCACATTGTATCATACTAATATAGTGTTATCTTCATTTTGAAAAACTAACCATAGATGGGTTGGGACTCATATTCGTTCTCTTCTTTTTATATGGTTTTGCTAAGGAATGGTATTTGGTATTTATCTGGTATTTGCTAGGGAAACAGAGAGACAAGTTTATTTACTTAATTTCAGAAATCCTATTAAATGTATTTGATGAGAAACAAAATAGCTTCACTCTTTAAAGAATTTAAGTTTAGGAGTAAATATTTGAACATTAAGATGTTTTAAAGCTTTGCAAAGCCAAGCCACCATCTTTCTTGATTACAGGGTTGTAGAGTTGACAGGAGATGTGACTCCTGATATGAGAGCCATTGCCCAAGCTGACCTGATCGTTACTACCCCAGAGAAGTGGGATGGTGTCAGCAGAAGCTGGCAGAACAGAAGCTATGTTCAGAAAGTTGCCATTCTTATCATAGATGAGATCCATCTTCTGGGTGAGCACGTTTTGTTATTTTTAATGAGAATTGTTGCTAAATTTGAACAAGCGTTTTGGTATTTATGATGTGAATGTACTTTTTCACATCTGAAGCTTTTCTTTTTCTCTATTTTTCAATGCAATTTTCATTTACTAGGGGATGAGAGAGGCCCAGTATTGGAAGTCATTGTGTCTCGAACAAACTTTATCTCATCGCACACTGAGAAGCCTGTAAGAGTAGTTGGTTTATCCACTGCTTTAGCAAATGCCAGAGACCTTGCTGATTGGCTAAACATTAATCAGGTATGAAAAAAAGTTCTAGAAGAGAGATATGTATTAGTCTTGCAGAAAAACAAAATAGCAATTTATAAGCTAATTCAACGTTAAACTTGAAAAAAAAAAAAAATGTTCTCTTGTAGATGGGTCTGTTCAACTTCCGACCATCAGTACGTCCTGTTCCTCTGGAGGTGCACATTCAGGGCTTCCCTGGCCAGCATTACTGTCCTCGCATGGCTAGCATGAACAAACCTGCATTTCAGGGTAAGCAACAAGTTCCTAGACCTTTTCCTTCTTTCTGTAAAAGAAAAAACACTTTACACAGTTCATTTGCAGCACATTTGCAACATGTGTTACTGTATGTACTCTTGGCATGTATTGGGGGAATCTGCTCTGCTAATGGCCCAAAGCTATTTGTCTGAAACATAAAGTGTGCTGCAAATGCAACATGTAACAGAAGAATGTAGTGTATTTAAAACAGAAGAATAAAATTAGCGCTAGTGAAGGGGAAATAAAATGTGTTTTCTCTTAGTGTTTGACACCATAAAGAAACATTTGTATAAAAATATTTGAAATTTAGAAAGTAATAAAACCATTCATATTATTAATCTGCTGAGGTATTTTCATATGGACCGCTGTGTGTAAGCATTAAAAAAATTGTGAACAGAAGTTGCAAGTCAGGCTAACCTCCTATAATTCTAGTTTCAAAGCAATAACCATAAAATTCAGAATTTCTAGTGCATCCAGATATGCTTCTGTTTCCAATTTTTTATTCTTAACCAATCTGGCAAGCAGGATAGATTTAGGGAAAACTCTCGTATTTTATTTGAACATGTTTCGGTTTGGTTACATAAGGAATATTTATTATATCAATTAAAAATAACCTCCAAAATAAATTTTGTAATGTGAACTGCTGTTGATTGTGAGGTGACATTTGTGAGGTGACTTTTTAGCTGCTTTAATTAGCCTTATGACAGAAGCAAAGTATTGATTGTGGACTAGAGACCAATCTTGACAGCTCGGATTATTTACACCTCCACAAGAGCATTGTACAAAAACACTAATGAACAATAAATCTGTCTTGGGCTATTCTGCCACACCTGTTCCTAAAGCAACAAAAATCCATTAGATGTTGGGCTTTTAAAATATATAGATATATTGGCATATATAGTTGTGAGATATAAATACGCATGAATTATCCTATTTCAATAATTTCACAACTGCATAGTGTGTGTATATGCAGGAGCACATGCTGGGTAGTATTGATGAACTGGGGAACAATATGTGGAGATGGATAGTGGGAAATAGTTTTCAGAAATTAACAATACGTAAATTTAATTGCTAGAATGAGAATTATATGACAAAACACACAAATGGATTATAAGTGACTTAGAGTATTTGAAAATTCTAGGTACACCTGTTCATTCTTCTGTGCTTGTTGACGCTAGAAAATCTGTAGAAATATGATTTATTGAAGGCTCTGTTCCCCACTTGTTTGACATGATACAGTCAAGGTTATTTTAGCATTTTCATGGCAATACTTATTCCTGGGACCATAAAAATTTGCTTGCAACCTCAAAGTTCTCCATAATGGGCTAAGCAAGAAAATGCTTTTTTTAAAAGTTCTAAAACATAATTGGTTTAAATATGTCAGACTAATTAGTAAACACAGAAAAAAAAGGTCGGGCAAAAAGTAAGTTTTTGACTTTGATGGCACTTTATCTGAGACAACATACTCCAACAGGGTAGAAAAAACATTAACGTATTTATTACACTGAGATAGAGAAATTCACAAGCTTTGAAGTCTAGAAAGCTTCTCTAGGTTTTGTGGTGTTATGTTGGGTTTTTTTCCTAACCAATTCTCTTAATTAGCTTACAATGATCACTGAAGTGTCAGGGCACTTAACTCAGACTCAGCTAAGCATAATTTTATGGTCTTTGGTTCAGAGGTGGTATATGCTCATCTAAGACAAAGTATACATGTATACCTGTATGTCATCTTCAGAGAGGTCTGTCATCTATCTACATATTGCAAAGGGAAACTCTTAATTTTTGTCTTTAAAGGGCCTAATTCTCAAGTTCTGTTTTCCTCAACAGCAATTCGGAGTCATTCTCCAGCCAAGCCTGTTCTTATTTTTGTGTCGTCCAGACGTCAGACAAGGCTTACTGCCTTAGATCTGATAGCTTTCCTAGCCACTGAGGATGATCCCAAACAGTGGCTGAAGATGGATGAAAGAGAGGTAGAATCTTTTTACCTTTATTATTGCTGCTTTGCTTCTATTTTATTGATGTTTGTTTGAAAAAAATCATTCTAAAACAAGAGTCATTTGAGGGTAGATCTTGAAAGAGCTGTGCATATGCTAAATTTCATATGTATTAAAAGTAGTGTCACCATTAAGATTATATAAGCGTCTGTGCAAGAGCTGAACTTCAGAACACGAACTCTTTTATCTTTGTTTTTTCCTGTGTATCTCTTATTAATGCTAGTTCCATTGTCCCAGACAACATATATCACATGGTATAAGTCTGATACAAAGATAAGATAAAGACTAGAAGAAAGAGGGCTAGTGTTCTCTAAAGTTTACAGCTGGACATCTGTAACATATAGATATTGAGCTGGAATTTAAGCCAAATCCCTTTCAGTGTTTTAGGAGAAAAATCATCCTTCTCATAAAATGTATTATGTATATGCATACATATCTGTGTGAATATATGTATATATGTATATACATGCATCTGTCCATCTATATTCATACATATATAGATAGATATACTGCAGAATGAATCATTTAATAATGATTTTGTCTTGCATATCAATTAAATAAATCGATGACATAAAAAAAGTTAAGAAAGCTTCTGCCAATAGCTTTGTTATAAGAACATAAATATTGCAAAGTTTTTTGTTATTTTTCAAACAGTATAATTAATTACATTTTCTCGTATTGTTTGTACAAAAAGTCATTACTTTGTCTATTACAAAACATGGGTGATGGTGAAATGATAACTATTCAATATTCTCTTTTATCGGCATTTTTCAGATGGTATACCATACTATATTTGATCCACTCAGTTTGGCACCTGCTCTGAATACAGTATTATTTGTTTTCTTCTCAATTGATGGTCCTGATTATAGTATATCATTGCTTCAAAACAGGTTTTTTGGTTAATATTCAGATTTTCTAGATTTTGAAAGTTAGCTTTTTCTAATGGTAGCAAATCTTCTACTAGGAATTTCTGTGATAATTTAGGGCTAAAACACAGCAAAATGCAGGAGTCATAAATAAAAGATCCAAACTGATTACTGTATGAATATTTATGTATCAACAGTTTTATGAATGTTTATACAATTGTATACCAACTTTATGTGCCAAAAAGTATAGGTTACTAAATTAAGAGTTTGTGTTTGTTTGCTTTTTGCACAAAAAATACAATTTGATTTTTTCAGAGATAAAGCACTATATCCTTCCTGGTTTGGATGGATTTTAAAATAGAAAATGGCTGTCTTGGATGATAAACCACTAAAGCATGTCTCATCTGATGTTGCTTTTCTAGCTGTATAACCTCTATTTAGTGTTTTCTTGAGCCTAACAGAAACATTTCATATCCAAATTATTACTATTTAGTTGAGTACTCTAGTAGCTTGTGCTGGTTTACTGCAGTAATCTCACCTACAATTAGAATATGCAATGTGCTTTCCCTAAATTACTTACATTAATATGAATAGTTTCCCCATGTCCTGGGAGCCACTACTATCCTGAAAAGAACTGTAACTGAAACTTCTTCACTTGCTGGAAAAGGCTTTTCTCTTAAGAGCCTTTGAATTTCGTGTTTCAGAATAAGGTTTTGAAATAGGAGCCAACAAGGACAAGCGGACTTTGCATTTATTAGTTTAATGACATTTGCATATGATTTGTATTTGAATTAATAAGCTGAGTGTTTGGAGCATAAGATACCTACCAAGTTACTCAGTTCTGATTACGTAAATGTAAAAGACGGAGGATTAGTTGTTATATCTTACCACTATTATGCAGAACACAATTCTGTTTGAAGTACCCACAATTTCAAGTGGACGTTTCTTTAGGTAATTATGGAACTAGTTTGTAGTTTTGTATTTTAAATGAGAATGATTAGCCTGAGTTTCATGTGACATTGAAGCACAGGACAAAACTATAGCAGTGCTACATATATAGTGTATATCCTGCCTAATTCTTTATCCATAATAATTTAATTTTTTTATATATTTAAAAATTTTAACTCCAAGTTATATTACGGTCAGACTTAGACTAGGTGAAACAGACAAAATTCTCTCCTATTGCTACAACATTTTAAAGTATGAAAAATAGAACTAACAAATACTTTATAGTAGGTATTCCATGTCTTAATCCCTTGCCCAAATATTTCAAGTTTCTCAATTCCATATGGGATAAAAACAGACCAGTTAGAAGAACTGAATTGTTGTTGCCTTTAAAGAAATTTTTTTCATGTCCATCTTTCACATTTGTTTTTTTGCCAACCACTGTTTTTTAGAGGAACTTACAGACAAATTACTTTATTTTCACAATATTTGTAATTGTTAATTGTGATGTATGTTGAGATGTAAGAGGTTTTTTCATGGGTGTATACAAAGTTAACAAGCTTTACAACAGACCTTGGCACTTTTTCTTCAGTCAGCCTTATCCATATAATTTTGGCTGACATAAGATTTTTGAGAACTCATTCATTAGTTTTGTTCAATGATGTAATTGGTTTTGCTACACAGTGGCTTAAAGTTAGGCTATGTTTGTATTAGCTTCCCAGTGGGTAGACTTCATAAGGCTTCTTAGAATGTTGTAAACAATGCCATACATAATAACGTCTAGAGGACTGATATTGAGGTAGACACAGATTCTTACAGCCATTAGAAGTGTTTCTTCTGTGTTACCCTGCTTGGCAGCTTTTCTGTGATGGTATGAGAGAGATTCAGACCTTGTGGGGAAGAGATTGGAGTAGGGCAGAGACCGATACTGGGTCTTTGTTACCTTAGTTGTTACCAGTATTGGATCTTTGTTTATCATCATCTTTGTTTGCCATCATCTTAGCTTCCCTGATCTTCTCTGTAGAGGTTCTCCTTGCAGTGGTAGTGCCAAACCAGGCTCTCATTTGCAGCTTGTGACCAATTCAGTTCACAAAACTCCAGACTGCTGCTTTCACAGTACTCTCAGATAACAGGCAAATCCACCTCCATCTCTGCGACTCGGCTCCAGGTTTCAAATTCAGGCAATGTATCAATCAGTTATATTTCAAATTACATGAACTTGCATGAGACTTCTGCAATACATATTTGTATATATAAGTGACATACAGAAACAAGCCTTCAACCACTGCCACCAAAGCAGGTAACAGCATGCCTGGATCATGGAGGAATCATAAAAGATGTTCTTTCCCTCAAAGGAGTCAGTAGTCTAACAGGTGCAACTGAATTATCGTTGAGAAGGAATTTTGTTATTTATCCATCTACTGAAAAATATATGTTATAGGCAGCTCCGTTAGGTTTTGGGGATGGTTCTTCCTGGATGCTGTCCTTGAATTTGATGTCTGGTGTGCAGTTTCTGGCTCATACCCATTGTAGTATTAAGAAAGTTGAAAGGTATTCAGAAGGTTGAGACAGCAGTCGGTCTTCATAATACTGAGCAGTACTTGATGAAAATTGCTGTTTCCAGTACTGATCAGTTTTCCAGTTCCACTGGACCTGTTGCTGCACTACAATAGTTAGATTTGTTTAATATATTCTATGCAATTAAGTTTCAGGTGATGTGCATGTTTTTTGTGAATAAATGTCCTCTCAAGTACCTCAGGTACTATATATACCTTAGTCAGACCAAGGAAGCTTCCAGTGATGTTGCAATACTCTGCTTGCCAGGATTTGTAGATGATACTTCAAAGCTCTTTCCGACATTTTCCAACTCACATGCAGACACTCTTCAGGATTTAAGGGAGACTGCCACAGTTTGACCAGAGTGTAAGTGGGCAGTCTCTTGAAGAAGAAAGAATAACTACCTATCTTAAAGCCTTAGAAATGTTTTTTAATTTTTCTGTAAGGTTAGTTGTCGATACACGTTCCAAAATGAGCTCTCTATCCCTCTTACAATATGCAGCAGAGTTTATTTTTCACCAAAGAGTGAAGAAGCAGCAACAGAAGCTGCCTTCCTTGCCACCCATAGTAGTAGCAAGGACTCTTCATTAGACATCACTCTCTAAAGATTGTTTTGGTTATACTTATGAGGCACAGATGCATCATGACAGAAATGTGAATGGGCAGTTCATCTCAAAGAGAAGACTTCACCTGTAAATAGAGTAGTTCTTCATTTCTTTTTCTTGTTCATTGATGCCAAGATGCCCATGGTAAAAGAAAACCTTATGCTTACCTTGCTTTTTTGTATAATCATTAGATGATTTTTAAATACACATATCCTTGCTAAAATTCTAATTTGCAGTTGTCAGCCAGGACTGTCACGTTCAAGCTTGTGACCCATAACTTATCTTGTTAAAAGGGACGATAGCTCAGATTATGCTTTTGGAAACAGACAGTGCCACCAGTTTATAATGGTAAGCTTGAGTAAGATGAGTTATACTGTTCTACATTGGGAGCTGACTAAAGAGGAACAAGTCCTTCTCTGTCAGAAATTGCATCTACATCTGTGGTGGTGGAAGATGGTGCAATCTTTTTACAACGTAATTTATTAGAATCAAGTTTTCAGTTTATTTATTTTTCTCTAATGTTTTTACAGCTTTTTGTTTTAACCCAAAACAAAAGTACAAAGTAGTATTTATGGTTTATTGTTTGAAGTTAGAATGCAGTTCTCACCAGCAGACAATCAGGGTGTTTTCTTATTTATTTGGTGGGGTTCTTTTAAAAATTTATTTCCTGTCCAGATACTTGGGGTTTTATTTATTTATTTATTTTCAGTATTTACAGTACAAGGATGACAAAAAATGTATCAATGTATATAGTTTTAACTTTAACCACAATGATTTTTGCATTCTGCTTTGTGCATCATTTTTGCCATCTGCATCCTGTTAAGACTGTTCTTTATGAAACCTCTAGAAATAACCAATATCCTTTAGCACAAACATACCTACAATAATATTCAATAGCATCCATATCAGGCAATAGTTAGCTTCCACTGAATTCAAGAGCCCTTGAATGAAGGATATTCATTGACTCCAAAAGAATGAATCAGACCCATACTGATTTTGCCATTTTAGTCACATGAGTGTGTAAACATGTGTGCACTACTTATGGATTTGTATATGTGTTTGTACACTATGTGGATATATACATAGACATATGCATGAAAGTGAATTAAATTTTACCAATAGTTCTGGTTTGCATTGCTAATAAAACAAACAAACGAAGCCAAAACCAACGAAAAAATCCCAAGAATTGTTGGAAAGAAAAAAGATGACTTCTCATTCTCTGATCAAATAACCTGTTATCTCCATGTTAATGTTGTGAGGTAATGTTGTGCTGTAAAACAGGAATAGAAGAATCTGGTCTGTGTCATTTGTGTCATTGCTGTCATTTAGATGAGACTTTCAGTGTTAATTGTTTTAATATATTATTATGTTTTAATGTATTATTATGAAGTATTAATATATGATTTAATAATATATCTCAACTGTTTAAACCTTATTTGAAAATGTTTCTTCAGTAATCTTATTTGAGTTGGTTTAGGCATCTTGTTCTGTGTGGGAGAGTTCTGAAGTATAAGCCAACTCTTCATCAAAAATAATTTTCTAAGATGTTATTTTTTTCTGCATTTAAAGATCAGGAGGGTACCCAAGAATGATTTCTAAATGTTTCGCTCATTATAGAAGTTCAACTTCCTTCTACAAGATGTTGGTTTTATGACACAAAAGTGTGTCATAAAAATTAGCATTTAGTTATAACAAGGAGATGTTTTTATTTCACTTAACATCTGTAGCAGATGTGAAATATGTAATTATTTTTGTAAAAGACTTCATAACTTTCACGATTCCTTTGTTTGGCACATCTTTCTTCTATTGGGCATTTTAGACAATTGATAAGCATTATTCAGTGGCATATGGTCTGAGTCTGACGTGCTTTGAAAAGAGTAGAGAGTACTAATAATGAGAATTCTGTGAAAATGGGAAAACCAGCACAACAGATATGCTTTGAGAAAGTATGGGTTTTTAGCATCTTGAAACAATATATCACACTCAAAGGGACAGAATTGGGCTGCACAATCTGTTAGCTCATTCTTGTCCAATCTGGTCTCCTCCTTTCTTTTGGAGCCAGCATTGTCATCAACTTGCTGAATTATACTCTGACTGGAATGTATTTCAGGCACAGGGTAATGTATCTGCTTAAATGGAATCCTATCTTTCTACAAAAGCTTTTTAAGTATAATAAATTTAAAATATATAAAAAAAAGTTCTATTAGCTTAAAGTAAATGGTTCAACAGTTTACATATGTGCAGGAACAAAGAAAATGACTACTTAGTAGTTTGAGAAAAATCTAGCTTGTTCAGAAATTAGAATAGAAAATATGGAAATATAGTTTACTTTTTAGAATAGATATTTTGCGATGTACTAGAGTCCTGAATTGGTTTTCAAATGGTTTTTTTATTAAAAGGCAGATTCCTTATCAACCTAATATTAGGAACACAGGAAATATTTTTGGTTTTTTATCAAAAAAATCTGTGAAGGATAGTAAAACCTTTCAGTGTGGGCCCAATCCTACCTGTCCTGGAGTCCAGGGAAAAATCCCTCCTTGCATTAAGTTCCCTGCATTGGTGTATGGTGGGGGGGAGTATGTCAGTACTGTGCATATTTCCTTATGTTATTTTAATATACTTATTTTCTGTTATTAAAATATATTTTCTTTACCCTTCTATGAGTAAAACAACATTACAGTTGTTTTCAGAAAAATAAATAATAATTTAGTTATAAGAATGCAGAAATATTAGATTTGTTTTAAAGTCACAGTGCTTTGTCTGTTTCTGGTTAATGAACCTATTAATTGTGCCATTATTTCCTAATAGAAAGTTATAATGTTCTTACACTACATTGACCTAAGAGAGTTATATTTTTAAATAAATTGTCCTGAGAATTTTAAGCCTTGGATTGTGCCTATGGGTAAAAGAGTTATGTTTATTACAATGATTTATATGAAAGTAAGGGGTCAGCTAAAATGACTAGGATTCCCTGCTGCTAAAATGACAGGATCGTAGTACATGCGCCAGCTCTCCTGCTAAGGGTTCTTTAGTTTTCCTGTGGTAAATTATACTGCTTTGCAGGTATGACTAACAGCACCACAGGCCACCGCTGTAATACAAGTCAGAGGGGAAAAAAATAACCACCACTGATTGTAAAAGCAAGAAGAACATCTCTGAATAAATTCCCAGCCGTGTGAATTTAGGATGTTTTATGCTGGCAACTATATGGCAAAAAGGCTTATCTCAGGTTCTGTACTGAAAATTACTCGCACTGTAAAACTGCATGTGCTGAAGGAGCAGTCTAATCACTATAGACTAATCCAAATCAGCTAATTTGATCCTCGTACTGCTCTAGAGGAAAAGGGAGTTTAGATTCATTATTTTCCCAATATCAGATTCTGCTGATGTGAATAATGGAATAAATGTCATTGGAATTGGCTTCTTCCATTACATTAAAGACATAACTATCATGAGGTGCTGATTCTTGATGGGGAGAAGAAAAATTAATTCAGCAATCTTTTACCAATTTTTGAATGCAGAAATTGAGTAAAATGTAAATACATTCTTCTTGTTCTGTTTTGTTTATTTTTCAGATATTTTCCAGTTTTGTTTTCTATTTTTTCATCTTAATATCCTACCAAATATATACATACAGCTATTATTTCTCAAAGTATCTATTTAGACATGGAGAGCCTATGCAGTATTGGTACCACTCCATAAATCCATAGCACAGAAAACATTAAAGAGTTTGATAATATTTTTAGTATTGTATGTTGATGGTCATAATTGTAGAGAAAATGGTATATGTGTTCTCATTAGCTGTTTTTTAGTCTTAGAAGAAAAACTCTTT
The DNA here is from genome assembly GCF_001604755.1 of Lepidothrix coronata. Lineage (NCBI taxonomy): Eukaryota > Metazoa > Chordata > Aves > Passeriformes > Pipridae > Lepidothrix > Lepidothrix coronata. Next base: position 2,111,559 of record NW_016690250.1, on the reverse strand, counting down.
AGGATGGGTCATGATTCATGTTGTCCACACTGCAGTCACATGTCTACATGTTGACTAGAGAAATCAAAGGTTTGCTGATTGTATCTTGATAGATAAACTTTATCCTTTAACATATCCTCCTTTCATTCAGCTCTTTACTCTCTTCAAAGTTTAATAGCTTCCATTGACTGGTCAAATTGATTGATCTGTCAAAACTTGAACGTGGGTTTTTTTTCAGTTGAGTTCTCTGTTAATTCCACTTCTTTGTGGTTCTGTTAGTCAATACTACTTCAACAAATAGACTTTTTAAATGCTTTGTAATTTGCTCTTCCTAACAAAATTGATTGATTTACAAAATCCATATTGTTTGTTCATTTTTTTGTTTTAAAAACCTCAATATGGACTGTTATATTCTCCACCTTTTTTATACCTCTTAAGGATTCTTTGTATAATAGTAGTATCATCTTACATAAGTTTAGATATATGAATAATCTTATTCATATTAGGGTCTGAGAATTATAAAACCCAGGAAATATTTAGAGAGGGTACGGTTTTAAACATCAGAAGTGCAACACCTCAGAGTCCAAAGTAGAAATGAAGATATCACTGCAGTCAAGCAAGTATCATATTTTGGTACTTTGGGATACTCAGTCCGAGATGAGACTGAACACTGTGTCCAAATTTTTCAGTTACCCTGACTAATTTGTTCTGCACTACTGTTTTTTCTTTAACCATGACTATACCTCCTATGTTAACTATGAATGATGCTGCCCATAAGTATGCAATATCATCATGCCACTGCTGGTGGCACCAGGAAACCACTAATAAGAGCATAAATTTTGAAGTTCCTGGCTGTAATTAAATTAAAATCACATAAAATAATAAACGACCTTAGAAATAAAACAATAAAAGGAATATTGAGGGATAAAATCACTAAACAAGACAGTTTTGTTCATTATTACTGAGAGGCTTTTCATAGAGGTCATCTACAGAAATAAATAAGTTTATTATCAAATTTACTACTTAAAAATGTAGGCAAAAAAGATAGTTAAAACGATAGTACTTAAAATGATTCCAGGTAGTCATCGACATGAGGTTTGAAAAATTAGAAATAGTAATAAAAATAGCTCTTGTCTGGACTTCTAAAAGTTTTAAATGAATGCAATAAATGCTGGGTTTCACTACAGGGTTTGAGTCTATAAATTACAAACTCATACTCAAAAAAAATCAAAATTAATTTTCATTTCAGCATGTGAAAAAAAAACTTTCCTGTGAATAATAACTGCAAAATTATCAAACTGAAGAACTATGTCTGTCTTTTCAAAGGCATTAAAGAGAGCCAAATTTATTATGTTACTGGTTGCAGGGATTTGCTGTTTTTATACCAGTTCTAACCCCTTTGATACTAGGGATTGCATTAAACAAACACAGAACAGAATGCACAGCATTTGCCAGACCTGTCAAGATATTTTCAGCATTTTCATTTCCTTGTCTCTGTTACTTAGCATGTCAATAAAGTCATGTGCATTTCCTATTCCCCCCTTATCATTAATATAAGTATTTTATCTTTTTAGACTAAACACAGACTTTTCAGAGACTGAAGAAGGCTCTGTTTTCCTGTTTGTATAAACAGCACTGAGCAAATTATCCTTGCTGAAAAAAAAAAAAAAAGGAAAAAAAATAACGACAATCCTAAAAGTTTAAAATTTCTGGGTAATCTGTTTTAAAACATGAAATTATTCTTTCTGTTACAGATGAATGACATTATAGTGACAGTTAGAGATTCAAATCTGAAGCTGACACTTGCTTTTGGAATAGGCATGCACCATGCGGGTCTGCACGAAAGGGACAGAAAAACTGTGGAAGAACTGTTTGTGAACTGCAAAATCCAGGTATATGTGTTCTTTTTGAATCCTACCATAATGAGTTTTACATGGAATTTTAAAAGTTGGCTTTTTGTTACATAGACTTCATTAATCTTTCTTTCTGTCTTAGGTTCTTATTGCCACAAGCACATTAGCTTGGGGTGTAAATTTTCCAGCTCATTTAGTAATTGTTAAAGGAACAGAATACTATGATGGAAAAACAAGGCGTTACGTGGATTATCCCATTACAGGTACTGACATAAATTATGGAAATGTTCCTATGTTGAAATGTATTTTAATCATGTGCAAATGATCTGAATTGTTTAGTAACTGATCAGTGAAAATACTTAATCTGGGTACAAACTAGGAGAGATGAGGAAAAGATTTCTTTGTTTAATGCAGTTGTAAGAGAGCTCTTAAGATTTTATGTAATAATGAAAATGTTTCTGTTTTGCAAATCTTTTTAATGCTAAATTCCTTTAATGTGTATCATCCAAAATAGACATTAAACAATTAAAGAGACAATTTAGCTATATAGTTAGTTGTATAAAAGGAAGTATTCATGCCTGCAATTTTTTTTTCATTTTTTAAACCTTTTCTAAATAGAAACAAATTTCCAACCGTAAACTTAAACGTGGTTTAAAACACAACAGTTGAATCACACATGTATGAGAAAATAAAGTGTTTACATAGTCACTTGACAGTAAATGAAAAACCTTAACTGGTCTAGTATGTTCACTGATGTAAGGAATACTTCAGAAATAAGCAGCAAAATTAAATATTTGAATTTCGATCTTGACACAGACTTTTATTGCTTTCTGGCTCTGGTAAATTCATGTTCTGCAGCGTTTTCAACCAGCCTTAGAAAGTTAACTATGGAAGAACTTCTTTCAGAGTTCAGACAGGGAGAATATTTGTCTGGATGGTACTAAGCTTGAAGAATGAGGACAAGCTAAATTTATTCCAGGTTTCCTGTTCTGTTTCCCCTTTCTCTTTTCACAAGAGAAAGTTTATTATTAAATAATCCTATGCTACACTAGTGATGTATACACCTAAGGACAATCCAAATATTATTTGTGAAGTAAATAGAGAGCTTGCATCTTTTTAGCCATGCAATGTCTTTTCACCCGTGCACTCTTTTTCAGTAAGAGGAGTTTAGTAATGAAAAAAAGCTCAAACTGAAAATACTACAGGGGTTACTTCTTCACGTAACCCGTCATAGAGCTTAATTTAGTGGTTAGTGCTCTGCAGGAAACTTGGGATCAATTTCCAGACCAACTGTCTTGTTCAGAGATTCTGGTATGACCTGGGAGTTTATCCATGCACACTTGTATTCTGTGACTTGTATTCTGTGACTTGTATTGGGTGATGTAAACTTAGTAGAAATAGTCTCGGCAGCGAAGTAGTATCTTGCTTGTGCCGACTGGAAGACCAGCGATGACTGACTTTATTGCTGAATGAGGAAAAGGGCCAAAGAAAGAAATCAACTGAAACTTTAAATTTTATGTTGAATCTGTGGGACTGTCAGAAATCAGTAATAGAGAAAATAATGTACTTTAAAGAAATCAGAAACTCAATAAGCATTGGAGACTTTCTATGCTGTTTTAGAAACCTGTTGTACAGGTACTCACAAAGGCTTTAGAGAATGCTGATACTTTTACTCTTCATTGCCTTTTTTAATTCAGGCAGCTTCAGCACTGGGAGTTCAATTCCTGCTTTTTCAATAAGACTTGGGATGGGGGAGGGAGTGGATGGAATACCACCATCTGTGATGGAAGCATTCAGATTTTGTTGTCTGCACTGCAACAGAAAATGCAGATTCTTTACTTTATGAAGAAACATGTGGTGCCGTTTGCCTAAAGCAGTTTTATTTTTAACTTTCTAGAGAATATTTGTGCATCTGGAATTTTTGTGGATAGGTAGCACAGTTCTGCAGCAGCAATAAAATGAAATGTAATTAATTTCTTTCTGAAATACTTCCAAAAATTTCCCAATACTGTCTTTAATGCTGCCCTCAAGTTATGCCTTCGCTGCTCCATTGTGGTATTACTTGGTTTTCACTACCAAAGTTACCTTTCTGTATCAGGAATGCATTTGGCTCCAAGGAAGCAGCTGAGGGCAGAATGAATCACTGTGGAGTGTTCAGTAATTTCAAAATAAGCAAGAATGCTTCTTTGAGTGAAGTCAGAGGTTTTGGGGAGGGCCTTTTCTCAGTTACCAGACATTTATTTAGTCAGCCAGTTGGATCATATTTAACATTTCAGGAGTTTAGTCCAGTGATTAAAAGCGGCCAAGGAACATATAGTCAGTAAAGAAAATATTGGGTTTGTATAATTACATAGTGGATATTGGCAAAAACAATTTCCTTGATGCTTTTTAGTAAATCCATTTCCTATATGGTATTATGCACAATTTAATTTACCACATTAAAGTCGTTCCATCACCCTCCTGTGCATACACCTGTTCAGAAGCAGCAGATTTAAATAGTTTCATTTTTACATTTTAATGTCACTCCTAAACTAACAAAAGGAATATACTGATAAAAAACATTACTGTCTATATAGCTTGTCAGTACATAAGTGAAAACATGTTACTAAAAACTCACCATTGGGTGTCTATTTCTCCTATAATGGTCCACTGATGTATCCCATTATCTCTGGATTTTCTTTACCCAGATGAGCTTTGGGCCAAAAGCTTATTGATTCTGAACTCAAAGAAATCTCTTTTCAAAATGCCCAGTACTGCAAGCCACATGTTGGGCAGGTATGACAGAGCTCATAGGGAGTAAACAAAACATTAAAAAGTTTTAAAATAAAGATGTAAATCTTACTTAGGAATTGCTTTCCATTGTTTCTTCTAAGTTAAACAGCAGTTGGAGGTACCAGAAAGGAATCAGAGCTCTGTTGAGCAGGACACAAAACAGCGTGTGCAGATGCACTTCTCAGATAAGACACAAACAAATAAATGATAAGCATACTTATCTTAGTGGGCAGCTAGCAAGTTGAGCATGTTTTGCATAAACTAGTATTTTCAATGTTCATATAAGTCATTAACTAGTATGTGCAAGTAATGGTGTGTAGGCAGAGTAGTAGAGGTAAGCTTTAGCTGTATTAGCTTTTAAATTTGTATATTGTGATCTGATATAGGGACAACATAGGATATGAAACCATCTCTAATCCTGTGCTATTAACTAATATAACTTGTCATGAAATTTGAGTGGTAAATAACATCGCATTCAGGAATTAGATATTGCCTTTAGCATTTTATCTCCCAAATACTCAAAACCTAGGAAATCGTATCTAGCAGAAAAGCTTATATGAAAAACTTGTATAAATGTGAAGTCAAATATTTGAAAATTGGAAAATAATACACAGTTGTCATTGTTGCCTTCATGAGTTCTCTTACTCATCATCTTTAATTGCATATGACCAAATGAGGGATGGATGTGGAATGGAAGGAGAGTAGATGAAATTTGTATTAGACATAAGCTTGGATTCTGTTGCAGTGGTGGTCTTTCAGTATGTAGGAGGATAAGTCTCTGCCAGAAAGAAGTTCATCATAAAGTTATCTGAGATAGAAAAAAAACAAAAATCCTGTGTTGTATATTATACAGACATAAATACGGTTATTTATGCATCCAAGCAAATACATTTGGTTTATACATTGTTGTCTCTTTGGCAGATGTACTTCAGATGATGGGACGTGCTGGCAGACCACAGTTTGATGACCAAGGAAAAGCTGTAATTCTAGTTCATGATATTAAGAAAGACTTCTACAAAAAATTCCTTTATGAACCTTTCCCAGTGGAATCAAGGTAAAGATAAAGCAAATACTACAAATGAGGGACAGAGGAAGTGGAAACAAAATTCCTGTGCTGGAAAACTCCTACATATTGGAGTCAAGAGGAAGATAATTTTCAAAAAATATTACCGATCTTTACCCATCTTTCTCCCCTGAGTTTTCAAGCATTTTTGAGCTCTTCAGTCCATTCCCAAATAATACTACAAATACCTCTCTGGTTCCATGTGTTGTCTCAGACATGTAAATGAGAAAAACTGTTTTCAAGGGCAGGGTTTAGGACAACTATACGTGATTATCAGAGACCTCTTCGAAATTCTGTGACAAATTCTTAATAGCAAAAAGTAGGTGAGTTTCTAACACTTTTTACCTAGAGTACTTGTATCATTATAGATACTACATTCTTCAAAATTTCACAAGTTCAACGAGAAATCTACATGGTGTAAACTCTTACTAATACACTTTCAACATATCTTTCCTTTCAAAATTGCAACATTTTTGTCAGAAATGTAGAAACACTACCTTTTTGCAGCCTCTCTGAACTTAGTTTGCTGTCTGGCATAATGTAATTTGTGCCTTGGTTTTGATATTTTTAATATTCTTAGTTGTTCAACTAGAAGCCCAACTCCTGTAGATGCATGTTTCATGGAGGAATTCTCAGACATCTGATAAAGCATGAACATTACTGAAAGCTTTTCTCAGTGATGAAGTATTGTTCTCCTAAGGAAACTTCATCCCTCAACATAAGCAATAATGGGAACTTTATTCTGCTCAGGAAATTTGTAGGAGCTTGAGAGTGCAATCCACCTATGAAATGTAGTGGAAATGGACTGGTGTATTTGAAAATTAACTTCTGTGGTGCACAGACAGACACATAATTTTTTCAAACAGAAAATGCGGAGACATACATTTCATTTCCTTAGGAAACCATACTTTTTTAACATAGAAATTTCATTTAGCACAAAAGGCTAGGAGTTGCACTTCTTCAAAATGATAGCAAATAAGTCAAAAGAGTGGTGTGATTAAAATATTGATGATATATCCAGACTGCATGGCACTAGCATAAACTAAGAAATATCTCTGTTCATTGGTAAGTGATGTTTCTAAATAAAGAAATCATATCTTCAATATAACAGTAGTAATCACACCTTTTTCCTGTTTGGAAGACTATAAATATTCTGTGTTTCTGGTAGCTCATTTTATATGTATATATTTACTTTGTAACTTAATATATTCCATCTTTTGCTATAAAGAAGGAATATTTGATAACCTTTCAGATGAAGATTCACATATTAATAACAATCTCCCTAAGTTCTGTGTAGGTTGTGAACCAATTAACTTAGATTTGTCTCGGTCACTTTTATGATCAAGTATTTGAAGAGGCTTCATGTCTTCAAAGAGAAACTATCTGAGTGTTTTGGAGGGGTTTTAGTTTGGAATGCTTTCCTATCTGTTCTGCCAACCAAAGAGCAGATTTATCAGCTTTGTATAGTATTTCCAATTCGTAAAATTAAACTTAATATTTTTTTAATTAAAGTTTTTCATAAAAGCCATTGTCTATGTATTAGTTGTAAGACTTGAGTACTCATCTCATATAACAGGCCTTGTGCTCTCCCTGATCATAGGCCTCAAACACCACACATTAGAAACAAAAGAAAAAGCACTCATTATTGTGGAATTGGATCATCTGTCCAGTTTCTGTTGGACAATCTGTGTAGAACACCTGCAGTTCTGACCTTTAGAAGCATTCAGTCAGCAGTATAGAGCAGTAAAACAGCTACTCAAGCCAAATTATTCTTTACTTTTAGCAAGAGGGAAAGAATATTGGGAAAAGAAAAAGGATTATAATATGAGAAAAATTAGATTGAACCTTAAGGATATTTGCAATTCTCTGATTGAACTCTAGCCAGGCATGATCTCATTAGATATACCCTAATGGAGGTCTTTGTTCCATTTAATGACACAGTATTTTATTTTTTAAGAATGACTTTAACTGCTTTTGTTCTTCTGTGTTTTCGAGTTTAGATCTTTCTGGGTAAAAGTAGCTGCTCTTCTTTTTTTCTTTTTTTTTTAACATTGGATGAAGATGAGGCAAAATCTGGGGAAAGCAGTTTTGATGTAATTTTAATAACCCTCAAGTATTTGTTGAGTATTAGCTAAGCTATTGCCACTGTTTCATTTCCTGTTTGTCTTTCCAGATGATTCTCTATTGGATTAAACCAGCATGATCATATGGTCAACATACAATATTCACAAGTTACCACTGAGTAGCTCCATCTGAATACATTCCATGAATGACTTAAACTTGTGCATTCTTGGTCCAATCAAAAAATAATTTGAGCTTCATTCCACTATCATGTAAAGGAGATGACTGGCCTTGCAATTACGTTCCCCCTTCTTCCTCTCTTCTCTTTTACCAGAAGATAAATATATAGTATTTTCAGATTAAAAGTAATAAAGCTTTTAATGGACAACTCTACGAAATATATTACCTGTCTTTGTGATTGTAAAGTCAGCTAAGTCCTCTTGTTTCCTGTTCTTCAGCTTGTTAGAAGTGCTGGCTGACCACTTGAATGCTGAAATTGCTGCTGGAACTATTACATCTAAGCAGGATGCAATGGATTATATCACCTGGACTTACTTCTTCCGTCGACTTATAATGAACCCAAGGTGAGTATACAATACAAATGCAATTTATTCTCAAGGTAACTTGAGGTTAGAGTTGACACAAAGGTGATCCGTCTGCTGTTGGAGCCTAGAATACTTAGCAGTCTCCAGTGTAGGAGCATTACTGGCCCACACATGGAATAAATTTTTGTGTGCACATTTTTTTATAATTTTTTCTCTAAATATAAATGCATTTTTTGGCAGATAACTTTACAGCTTGGTGACAACTATAAAATAGCCTTATTGAGAGGACTACATCAGCATCCCTAAAATAAAATTCCAGATTATCACATTCTTTCAGATATTGTATTTATAATGCAATTCTTTTTTTTTAGCTACCACATTGATATGTTCTGCCCAGTTTTCTTTAGAAAATTTATTAAGACCTGGACTTTCCTAATAAATGAGAGAATAGCTATCAGCTGTTTCTCTGTGATAAGGTTTGCTTTCATTAGGGTATCCTGGTGAAACCATGTGTGCAATATTTTTGATGATTGCTATCATCCTGCCTAGCTCCAGCTGGTATGCAGATCATTCTGAGCTGTTCCAGCTATGTAGCCTGCCTTTGTCACAATGCTGTTTTGGGTAAATGGTATGTTACCTGCCGTGTGATCAATCACTCACCTGCCAAAATAATGTGGCAAATAAGGAATTAATCATTTAGATCACTGCATATTTTTTAATGTACTCCAGAACATTGTATTTCTGAAATCATGTTAACATCCATAACATTTGGCCAGATTTTCAGCTGAGTTCTTTATGGGCAACTGCTGCTGGGAGCCTACAGGTTATAAAATAATTTTCTTTGATCCTTTTTAGTCTTTATTAGTTTTGAATTCTGAATCTAGTCCTATGCTGAGGATCTCCCACAAAACAAACAGAATTTCCATCTAGTATTTTTGAGAAATAAAAAATGCAGAGTGTTAGAACTGTAAACTAAGGAAAACATATTCAGCCTTCTCACTTCATAGCTAACAAAATGCATGCATTTATATGGAAGGTATTTCTCTTCTGAGAGTGACAAGCAGCTAGATTCTGATTTTGTGTAGGTTAGATGTTGTACTTTTTTAGTATAAAGAATAAGTATTGTTACTTTAAAATGTCTTGCTCTTGAATTACTGTGATAAAGTTCTTTAGTTGATTTGATTTTGGCAAGCTTTGATCATGTGGTATCTGTGGTAGGTAGATTATTAAAGACACAACATATAGCCCAAAGGTAAGTGTAGAATATAGAAATATCATTGTTTTAATTGAATAGGCAAGCTCTTCCCAATATAAAAGGTTTCCACTGGAGGTTGGCATGTTGACTGACAGTCCTTTTTTCTCTGCAGTTTCTTTACTGTCATGGAAAGCTAAATCTGGAGCTATCAATTTCAGATTTAAAGCAAAAGTTCTGTTATTCTGAAAGGATTGTGGGAAGAAAGTTGGGAGGAGAGGGGAAGAAAAAACCCATTTCATAATGACATATAGAGCCTTCGTAGCAAAAAGCAAGATGAACAGATCTTGAGTAGTCATGACCATAATGCTAGGATAGGAATGTCTGTTGAAGTTTCTAATGAAGTTGGAGTCTTCCATTGGAACGCCACACATGCAGGTTGGAACAGTTCACAAATTGAGCTGCTTTACCCCCTGTGTCATCCACACAGGTACTCAGCATTCCTTTTATATTTAGTCATGAAGGGAGAAAAATGAAGGATATTATTAATTCTCTCAAAGAGGTCACTTCTAGATACAAAGCACAAATGTAATGAATGTGCATGCATTCCATTCTTTGATAAGATAATAATATGAAGTTTCATCCAAAGTTACCAAACTATCCAGTTAGTAGTTTTCCTGGACCTACTATCTGGGGTATTTCCAGACCTCCTACAAGCCAAGCAAGCAGTTCCAGTAGTCAGTGTTTGAATGAGATACATCCAAGGAAAACTGAAATTTTATGAACAGAAGTCAGTGATAGTTGAGATAACTTTGAATAAATTGCAATATGAATGGAGTTTACTGTGCCATAAATGAGCATATGAATTGATTGATATTATGAAACAAGAACTATTTGCAGCCTGTAATAATCCAAAGATTCTGGGGGTTATTTTTTTTCAAAAGAGTAGGGGCACAATTGCTGATTTTTGGTTTACCCAGTACCCACTCAGTGTCACTTGATAGAAGTGTTCTTTATCATGGCCTGCCCCAAAGCAATTTTGTTGACTTTCCACTGTGAAACAAGAACTATTTTCCAGACAGCAGGTGATTGTACCTTAGTGGTGAATAAGTAATTCCTGTATGCATGATTATTAAATTGCCTTGGGATTCATTGGCATAAAAGTCATTGCATGTGATGCTGTAAATCCCCAAAATAATGGGGATTAGATAATATGCAGAAGATTTATATTCTCATTTATTGCCAGTTTTAGCTACTTGTATGTTAAAGCTGCATAAACAAATGTAGGATCATCCTATTCCCATCCAGTATCATAAAATGCCTTACAGAATGCCTACAATTTGTACTGTTTAAGTAATGGTAATCCACGTTTGTTGTGAGATAGAGATCAAAGTATCCTTTTGCTCTAAGTGTCCAGGTTTCTTCGAAACATCAAGTGATTATGAAAGTTTTTCTGGCAAACTTGAGATAATTTGTTAAACTTGTGATTATTTTTTTTAACGGTATGGAAAATCTTTGCATGTAAAATACTTCTTTTCATCAAACCATTTTAATTTTCTTGTTTGATGAACCTCTGTCTTTCAAAATCTGTGGAATGGGTTTTAATAGTCTAGTTGAGAGGAACAATTCATGATTTGGGGGAGTAGAGTACCTGATCACTAGTTTTGTTTAGAGGCACACCAGCTAGTTGTGCACATGCTGTTCAGGAGATGATGTGCAAACAAGAGGGGTGGTCCAAATAAAACTGTTTATCAAAGTGTATCAGTCTCAATATCCAGAGTTTCTTCTCTGTTCTTCCCCATGTTAAGTCAAAGTTTCTGTGCTACTTCGGTCAAGTACTACAACATGTTCTCCTTTCCACATAGAGCTGTGGTCGATATGTTCTTTACTTAGTCAAGGTCACACGTGACAGATCAGTGAAGTTCTTTGCAAGGGGCTATTTTGACAGGTCCATCTATCTTCCTTCCTTGTCTGAAATGCCTTGATTATTTCATTCTTTTACCTTTATATAAGTTTATAAGCTGCAACTTTCTACAAAAGAGAAATGGCTATGGGAAACATTTTCTGTAAATCAGGTTATGATATTTTCCAGATACGTGTGCAGCAAAAGAGAAATAGAAATTTACAACATATGTAAAGTTAAGCAGAATCAGCTTTCATTTGGAAAGTTAATTTTTAGAGATTCTGAGAGTACATATCACATCACTCTTAAAATGTGTGTGGCTATTTTTTGTATATATATATGAGAGTGTATCTGTGTACATGTACACACTTACAAAATCAGTTTTCTATGTAAATTCCTTGTGAAGACCTTAAAAAAAAATTTATTAATTCATTCTGAGAATTATTATTAGGGGTTTTTTTTTCACTTTATATCAGTGTTACAAAGTTTTCTGGAGTGAATGAATAATACAGCATAAATTATAAATAAATTATCTCAGACTGCTGCTCTTATCATCATACACTTATGTTTTACTTTAAATTTCAGTTTCACAGTATGACTAGCTGAGCATGTGAATAAAACATCTGAATACAAATTATAATTATATACTGCTCCAGTATAGTTTTCGGTATTGAGATGACAGGTAATATCAGGATAGAAGTCAGTCAGGATAGAATACATATGTATTTCAGTGACCTAAATCACAGTTATTCGGAATCTTGGGGTTAGTTTGGAATTGTATCAGAAGGAGGAATTACTGAAGAAAGTTAAAGTAGCTAAGATTGAGATAAAATGAAAAAGTTTGGCAGCAGCTACTAAAAGAAGCTAGAACAGGCAAGTATATTACACTGCAGTAATTACCAATATTCATATTTTGAGTTGGTAAAGAGATATTTCGCGGGGTGGACTCTTCCTTTTACAGTGACATTCAGATCTATATGCATGCTCAGATACATATGCATTTATGTATATATTCCATAAATGACAGCTATAGATGTTATTATGAATTTCATTCTTTTGAATTGTTAGGGTCACAGTCATGTGAAAAGTACAGGAATGTAGTTCATGGTATGGTTTTACCAAATATTCAGACAAATAAAGTTTTTCTGAGTCTATCAGACAGGGAAGCCCCAGGGTGCTGTGCATTTGAGCCACCTCCTATTCCCCACTCTGCTGCAATCTTAGGTGAGAATACAAAGCTGAAGACCCCACATATCTGCATTCAGAAAGCAAATTCACATAATTGTCTTCCTACTTCTGGGGACAATTTACCTGTAAAAATTGACTGTTGGAATATATGATAGGAAAAAGAAATGTCCGATCAACATGTAAGGAAATTTACGTGCATCTATTACCTCTCATTTCTCATCAACACATCTTGGGAGGTAAACTTTCTTGTAAATGTTATGATTAGAAGCACTGATGTGGAGGAAAATACCTTGATGATGTCAGAGAAGTTGGACTGGTTTTTCGGTCTTACATAGCCACAATGTACAGTATACTAAAAGCTGATTAAAGATAGCAGTGTATCTATTTCTCATACTTGGCATAAGCAAATATACGGATGCAAGAAAATATGATAAAAGTAAAATACAGAAAGACAACTGTCTGCAGCATTTATGAATGCTGTAATGCATTTTAGCAAACCAGTCATGGATTCCAGAATCAATCAGTAATGCCTTAAAAACAGAAGTGAGTTGGTACATTGATTCATAGCTCTCTGGCTATGAAGGTTCATCAATTGTGCCATAAACTCCATACCATTTCCATGGTACCATTTGAAGATGGCAGCTGCTGAAGGCCACAAGCTGATGAAAGTAAATATAATTGATGAATGCAGTAAAGGGACTTACAAAAAATTACTATCTATGCTCCCTCATACTTGTTAATATCAAAATTCTGCTTTCAGACCTGTAAAATCTCAGAAAGCACACTTTCTTGCTATAAACTCAATGCTGTGGATTCATCTTTTCATGCATTTGCTTCAAAAGACCTACTGGCTAGTTTTTTCTTTTAATATTTTTGCCTGACTCTGTCACCAATTTTCATTATGTGTGTCACCATTACTACCGTATAATCTGAACATAAAAAACATGGTGCTGTAACAAATGACTTCACAACATTTACAGTTATAGCAGGACCATTTCAAGGCTGATGAAAAATTTCCCAGAGAGATCTCAGGTCAGGTTTACATAAGCTAAACAGGAAATGATTGCCACCATTCACATTAAATCCTAAATGTTTTGTGTAACTTCATCTACATTTTATGTTCCTGCACGTCTCTCTGTCTCTCTCAGCTGATGAAATTCCACACTTCCTAAGATTAGAGAAATAAGTTCATGTTTCACAGTTTGTTGTTCTTGCTAAGCTCTACAAGGTTTGGGGATTTTAAATATGTTTTTAAAAGAGAATAAAAAGTTCCTTCAGCTTTTGATTGTTTAAATTTTACATACTTTGTAAATTTTTATGATACCTAGGGGTTTGTTATTGCTTTTTCCCTATGGACTACTAATGGAAGTTAGCCTGTCTAGCCCATGTGCTAGATGCTATTAGGATAAAACTGCCTTTGACTTTCACACCTCTCAGGGGACGAGTAATTGTTGTGTTCAAACAGCCTGTAATTGTGATCCCGCTGGCTTTCTCAGTGCGCTTCTGGCTATTAGAATCATTAAACAACTCAGCACCTGTTAACAGCATTGTAAATATTCAACCCTGCTTGTGTGCAGGTTGAGTCCAATATAGGAGAAGGCTTACAGAGCCCAGCCTCATAAATTAGAGCTTCTGACAAGTCAATTATTGTGAAACTGGGCTTCACTGTGAAATAAATGAAATGGTGTGCTGATAAAAAGGTAGGCTGTCTGTTTATAGCAAAGGGAAAATAATGACTAGATGATTCAATGCAGTGAGCATGAAACTGCATTGTTTTTATTCTTTATCTGTAATTAAATAGATAGGTAATATGGCTTCATAGAGGAACTCAGGTACAATGCAGGTTTTATACTTGGAGCATACCAACATGCAGAATTCAACTTGCATTTATGCCTGCACATTGAAAATACTGTCTAATGTCATGATACCTCTGTTTACACCAATGATTTTAACACAGTCTTTGAAGACAAATGGCTTTGATTTTTATTAGGGGAAAATGTGCTGAATTACCAAGAAGATCCTGTGGGTGTGCTCAAAATTATATTTACCCCATTACAAACAGTAGTTAAAACATACTGGTACCACTTCACTCAAGATTGCAAACCATTTAAAATTTCTCTTTACATTGTTTTATTTGTACTAGGCAGCTAGATATTTACTCCTTTGACAAAAAAAATTACCAAAAAGCTGCAAATTTAAAATTCACATAATTTTTAAAAGGCATTATAAATGCCTTTTATGATTATAACTTCAATGTTAAATATTACAGATTAAGCAGAGCACAAGATAAAATCTGTTTGAATTAGTGTCTTAAATTAAAGTCCAAGTAAAGAATTTCAGCGTACTGCCCAGGTTTCTTCCTTTGTTTTATCAGTATTAATCATCAGTGTTATGGTACTGCAAATAAAAGTGCTGAAATTATATGGTGGAAGTCTGAATACCATGACAACAAAGTGCCTTAATTATAAGCATTTCAGTGGTGTTCTGTTCAATTTAGAGAAAAATACTAATGAATTATTAGTGGTTTAGGTGTATGAAATAGAAAATATTTTCACATCCTTAAACAAGTTATCTAGCTAATTTGCTCAATTATTTTCAAAAGGTAAACAAAATTTTACAAAGTGATTTCTGCTAATAAGCAGAGACTAAATGTTTTCAGTGGTGTCAGGCAGATAAAAGGAGCAGGTGGAAATATTTACCGTTTTGTATGATCACTGTATTACTTCAGTAAATTTAAAAGGGAACTCATGAAAATTAGGTTGCATCAAAAATACTATTAAAGTGCTTTTTCTACAAGAAGCTTTCTTTGCATGAGGCTGATAATATATGGCTGTCTACCATATAAAGTGTTTTAGTCAATACAAATATTTTTCTCAGTTTGTTTTGGATTTGGACAATAGCTATGTTTTAAGCATGAACCCATATAAAATGTCGGAGTTGAATACTCCACTGCCATATATCTATGCTTTGTTGTTGTCTAATGTAGCTGACTGCTATCAGAACAGATTTTTGTAGTCTTTTTCTTATAGTAGTACTGTTTTACTCCTACTTCACCCAATTATAAGTAAACATTCAAAGCTTCACAGAATTAATCCCATAATTTGGAATTAATAACAAGAGGAAAAATAATCTGGAAATTACAAGACTGCTATTTAGCATTCAGGCTTTTTAAGTTATGATACTGCTATTAAAAAAGATAAATGTTAAAAACCTTGTTTAAGAAAATAATAGTGCAAATCAGATTCTGTAAATAAACCAGTTATGGAAGAATGTTCGTAGTGTATAAAAATGCAATTCCATCTTTTGAAATTTGCAAACAGCAGCATTATAGTAAATGAAATCAAGCTTAACTCAGAGAATGGGATACATCTGCCCAAATATAGCATCAACAACTGCACTGGTTGTCTAAAGTTCTTTCTTTTTTCATCAGTGATTACATTTAACCTCATCCTAAAGCAGATCTTAAAATACTTCAGATTAATAGTATTCTGCAAGCACATAATTCTTTCAGTTGGTAATAAGGGGAGTTAAAAAACTAACTCAAGTGCCACTGTAACTTTGTAAAATTGGCTAAAATTAATCTCGGCAGTGTTTTACAACCAGTTGTTCACCTGCACAAACTAGCACTGAAAGAACCTACTCTCCTTTACAGCATGTGGTATTGTTTCAAGTGGAGATGCTGAGTGCATCATAACAGTAGGAAGTCTTAGTAAAGCAACCAGTTAGAACAAAGTAGCATCTTTCATCATTGCTCAGTGGTCTACTTGTGCGACGGTATTTGACAGAATTAAATGAATGGGGACTAACTTTTTTATTGTGGTTTTTAATATTTCAGTAAATCATCAATTTTTTTGTTTGTTTGAATTCTGCTTTGAAATTGCATGATTTAATTGCTCTGCTTAAATTCAGAATGTTATACCTTTCTGAGCATGCTCAGTTTTTCTTTATTGCTCATTGAACTTAATTGTTAGTTTCTGGATTGGTGTCTCTGTTGAATCAAGGACACAAGTTCTTACTGCATTTTTGTCTGGAGTAAAAGTTCTCGCTGGACTTAGTTTGTGTGAGTAAAAATCTATTAATGCGCCTTAATTCTACAGTTAAAGAGTGCAACCTTCAGTCACCATATCTTTTTTATAGGCTGGCATAAAAGTATGAACAGTTTTCCTTCACACAGAAGACAAAGAGCCCTTGTGACTATATAGTTTACCTAAACATTTTACATGACAGTGAATATGTGAAGTAACTGCATTGACAAATCCCTTATTCTTTTTTTTTTAGCAATTTTAACTTTGACAATAAAATGACACAGAAATATAACAACAAACACTAACATTTGGATTGGTGTAAGTTTAATTTTTCAAGAGATGTCACTATATGCCTAGTTTTTACTTTCAGAGTTCCAGGATGTAAGAACAGTTGCTCTCCTGGGTGGGTTTTCTTTCTTTCTCTTGAAGTTAAAATGCTAGTACTTGTGTTACTATTGCTTGTCCACTTTCATGCTTATCAGGAAAGTGTACTTATGCAATCAGGAAAATTTTCCCACTAGCACAATATAGCCAGTCCAGTTCTGTTTGTATCAACGTTTCTATTAATAGACAGATAAATTGCCATTTTTCCATATGTACATGCTGGTCTTATGTTGGTTACTACCACAAACCATTTAAGAATTATGAATTTCTTTTTAGTCTTTATAAGCTAATAGTTTTATGTTTAATTGTTTAATGTGGATAGTTGCTGTTCCAAGTATGAGTGTTTTGTAGAAGCCTTGATAGTTTTCTTACAGGACATTATTGTTAGAAATCTTCAGAGTGTAAAAAATATTCATGTAATGCATCTGTTTTCAATTTATCTAGTTACTATAACTTGGATGATGTGAGCCATGACACTATGAATAAGTACCTCTCAAGCCTTGTTGAGAAATCCCTGTTTGATTTGGAATGCTCCTACTGTATTGAAATTGGGGAGGTAAGACTAATCTATGCCTTACAAGATTCAGTAAGATACATGCTCCTAAAAGTTGTGAACAGCAAGATACATGCTCCTTGATTTGAGATGTTAGTTTGTCTATGGAGCTCTTAGTAAGGCATATGTTGAAAATTGTTGTGGCTAAATTATGATGCTAAATCATTTTTGCTGTTCTCTCTTTTAAAGTAGTCTTAACATATTTCACAGTTATGTAGGAACCCTTAATATTGAACCACTTGGCAACTACGTATATTTGATTCCTCTTCTAACAGGATAATCGCAGCATTGAACCTCTGACATACGGCCGTATTGCTTCCTATTACTATTTGAAGCATCCAACCATTGGGATGTTCAAAGAGCAGTTGAAACCTGAAAGCAACATTGAAGAATTGCTCTTAATTCTGACAGTAAGTGCTGATGTTTTCTTAACTTTAACATGCATACTTTTTGACTCTTTAAAGACAGAAGTGTATGAAAAAAACACCCCAAAATAAGGAAAAGCTTTTCTTTCCTGATCTATAATTGAATTTTTTATTGTTTTGAGAAATATACCTGAATAATTTCTGATGTTTCAAGTGTTTCATCAAATCAGTGCATCAAAATTAATTTATACATTTCTTTCTCTTCTTACGTCCCTTTATAAGGACAGGATCTATACAAATCTGATATTTGTCCTTTCTAAGTTAGGTATAATACTAAAATGCCAGAGTAATAACTGTATGTCCTAAATCTGTAGCAGGACCATCACATTGCCCTGGGACAATCTGGAAGATACAGCAACTTTAAGAATTAAGGGAAACACATGGGAGAAACCTCTTTCCTAAAATATCTTCTTATCCTTTTCCCAGACACCTTGAGGTCATAACCTGAAATAACATCATTTCATACTGTTAGTCTAGTGACTGTTTAATAGACAAGTGCAATGCAAGGCCAAAGACACAGTGTACTATGCACTGTGTTGGTATTACATTCTCACCATAAAAGAATCAGGGTTTACTCTGTTTTCCTTTTTAAGTACTTAAGTAGTTATATCTACAAAATCTCCTTTTTCAAAATGCTGTAACTCTACTCGTACACACGTACTGGAAAACAAGAAGTGCCTGAATATTATTCAGGAAAATTTATTTTTGCCCACTTATGATTATAGTCTTTGTTACATTATATACATTATACAAGTGGCCCAAATTCTGTAATATTCTGACTTCCAAGTGTTTACTTCAAAATTTAGAGTCCCATCTTGTAGTATTTATGTATATAACTTTTATATTCATTATTGTTTTGACATGCTGCCAAAAACTCTCTTAGGAGAAATACAAGAAGAAAAGTTAAAATAGTGCTATTCAACAGCTTGCAACTCAACAAAACCTGATTGGCATTTTATGACACTGGGAAAACCACTTTTCTAGTACAGAGACTTTTCTTTCTGATAAATTTGAAATTACTTGCTGCAAACATTCAGAGTTACAGCTCAGAAATAAAGGCCACAGTAATATTTTATAATGGAAAGTGTTAGACAGCCTAAATAGGAGAATTGCTATCACTGACCCTGCAGTATCAGTAGTTCTCTTGTCAGAAAACATTGCAATTATGTTAAATGAAATTCAGTGTACTCATCTGAATTCAAAATGATAATCATCCACAACTCCTATATGTCCTGTATGTAAAATAACTGAAATTTTAGGAAGAAATGTCCACATGTGAACAGAAGTTAAATAATACAATACTGAGTATTCGAGATGAGAGCTTTACTCCAGCTGTCATTAAAATCTCTTCTCTCTAGAGAAAATTTTCTCCACCTAGAAATGTCAGGATTTTTTTTTCTGATAAAATTGGGCGGGGAAAGTTTGAGAACAGCATTAGCAGAGATGGCATTTTGTAGCACTGCCTAAGCTAGTGAGCAGTATATGGAAGAGGAATGATGGAAGCAGAACCTAGTGTTCCATGTCTTAAGTCCTCATGTATTTGAACTGCTTGCATTCAGGAAGCGCAAAAGTAAATGGCAAATATTTCTGTGGTAGGTGAAACCTAGGACCCTACTCTTAGGCAGAGATTGTAAAATTTTAAATTTATTAAGCTTGCTTTAATTCTTTCTAATTTTTTTTCCCTAGAAATATAGTCTTTGAAGCTGTCCATTTACAATCCTAAGAGGAATGAGACTAAAAATAAAATTGCTTAGGGGTCAAAATGTGCCACATGTCAATTTAAAAGATGAAAAGGATATATGAATGCTGGATGCCATTAGAGCTGGCAGTGTTTGCTTACTTTTTATGGGGATGTTGATTTTCATAATTACCAGTGGAACTACTGTTCTGTCTTGTTGAAGGTGTAAATTGAAAGGATTTTTTTCAGTCTGATGTAGTGTTGAAAAGAGTTGCCATTTCAACAGTTATTGCCAAGGATTTTTTTTTCCCCTAAACACTGTGAATTAATGAGTTTTATAATTACAGCAGTTGCTTCACACCTCTATTGTTAACCAATGACATTACATCTGCCTCACTCCACTATTGCCCTCCTCCTTCTTATTGAAGCATTTAGCAGTTTTGGCAATAGGGAATTACATGGCATGGGGTAAGTAGTCTAATTAGGTATAAGTGAAAATCCTGAGGGAAAAGGATGTTTAAAAAGTAATTTGAAGAATCTCTTAATGATGCTGGAACTGAAAGCTGTAGCTCTAGTACAAAAAGGTCTGTTATCATTACAAAACATAATTATAATTGTGATTATTTTTCTGATCACTCAGTTTTAAAGTTTTGAATTTTGGACTGTGTTTTTTAAAAATAACCATTGGAGCATTTCTCATGCAGTTGCAGGATTTTGTAAATGCAACACTTATTATTTGCTGGCATTTTTCATAATCTTGCAAACCTTCAGACATTTACAAGTTGTCTGATGTATATAAGGAAGGCATAAGTGAACAATTTTAACAAAGAAAATCATGATTTTTTGGGTTTGAAATGGGATAATGACCAAATATATATGGAACTTGAAAAGGAGCAAAAGTTTGTTTAAAACGAAACGAGGAAAAAACAAGATTACCTTCAAGAATTCAGAAATTTAGGATTGAGTTAAGGGGTTGAAATCTGAGTTTGATTAAGGGATTTTGAGTTTCAGATTGTTACTTTTGCATGCTAATGGAAGTGTTCAAACATCAGGATTGTTCACCAGTGAATTGTCAAGGAATCTTTACAACTCACCTGAAAAAGTAGTTTTGAGTCATCCTGTTTCTACTGTTGGTGGATCTCTCAAAAAAGTCACTCAATAGCAAGATTTGTTTCCACTTAGTAAAGGCTACTCGTAGTCTTCTGTGGTGCCTGTTCTTTTCTCTGTCTTTATTTTATCTTTTCATTTGATCATCTGCCAGCATTTTGCAAGATCAAATATATTTTTTTCCAGTATGCTGTACGGGTTGAGGTATTCATAAAATGAACAGGAAAATGGCATATAAGAACAACCCCACAGTCATGTTGGAAGTGTACAGTAGTAAGTGATTCAAATAGGTGGGTTACAATCCCCTCACGCTTTCCCTGCTCCTCTTGGATTCAGTTACTTTTGTCACTGACTTGTGCTAGTGGATGTGTATTTTTTTTCTGAGAGAAAATGTTTGATGATTTTCCATAGAGCTTTCTTTAAAACTTTTCTAACCGTGCTCAGACAGTAGCAATCCAAATGAGCTTAATCACTGTTGAGTTATGGTGCTTCTTGCATTAAGTATTATTGATGAGAAAGTGTTCATGAATTATTACTGACAGGCTGGATTTCCCTGAGGTAGCTAAAGACTGTTTTCTTTTATTCTGAAAGTTAGGTGCAGAGATTAAAACAGAGATCTAGGTAAAAAACAAAGAGATACTTTGGGGTGATTCTTGTCTTTTTTCTGCACAAATGTTTTTAAAATCAAATAGAGATTAGTTGTATCTTGATGAAAAAAAGTCTGTCTTGCTGATTGATCAGGATTGTGATGGCTAGATCCACTAGTTTTGTGATTTTTGGTGACTTGTTAGTATACTTACCTTGTTATCTGGTTAATATTTCTATTTACAGAGCAAATAATTTGTCATGCCTGTCCCTACCAGACAGTAAAGAAGAGAACATTATTACCGTCTTTCATCCCTTGTTTTATCCGCATGTTGTCCCTGATTTTTGTTTTTTTTTAATTCGACCTACAAAAGAAAACTAGTTGGTTTTCATGTGTCTACTGCTGTCTTTCATGTAAACTGGTAAGAGATAGGTTTCTTTTGTTAAAAGCTTTCAGGGAGCTTAGAGACAGAACAACATGGTATTTGTGTTATAGCGGGGCATACATGTCTGCCTTTCTGTGATGTAAACATGGACTTGAAAGTTTTTTATCCACATACCTCTTCCCTATATTTCTTTCTGAAAATTGATATGGTCACACTGGCTTGTATTAAACTAAGTAATTTGGAACTCCGCAGAAAATCTGTCGTTGCTGGAGTCACAGATTTGGAAGGTATAAGGAGGAAGTTCATAAAACAGGCACTCTCCATCCCAGATAATAGATAACAAAAGAGTAAAGTTATTAATGCCTTATCTGTCTTTCATTGCCCATTAGATATTTGTACAATGAGATTCTAGATAACTCTATTAACCTGTGGCTTTATTTTCTGTTCATCATCATTGGCACTAAGCAGGGAAATATGTGAGTCTTTGTGAATATTTACACTCTCAGTCTAAAATAATTTTATTTCCATATCACGATTTTATTGCTGGTTTGGTCTCCCATTAAGGGGCCACAAAGGTTTCTGACTGAGTGATAAACCATCTTTTCAACAGGTCCCCAGTTAGGCACCAGGGAAGGGCAAATTAATAAATTACAAAATTACTGTTCAAGAAGAAGCAAATCTGGTTTTTGTAACATTTTCCTGCAAGCCACGGCAAAAAACATTGCTTTTAGGATATTTTAAGATATTATATAAAACTGGGTTTCTGTTCTATAGTAATTGCAGAAAAAAATCAGATTGTTTTTCCTAAGTCAGTAATTTTCTATTTTAAAATTACATTTGTGTTTAATTTAGAAGAAAATAAAGGTGCTACTATGAGTTTCTTCAAGGCATAAAAGCACAGCAAGACTATATTCATTACATTACTCTTTTTGAATATGACATTTCAGTGTCAAGAATAGAAATACTTTATAATGTAAAATTTATATCAGATGAAAATCAATTACGTTACATGCTAACCTTTAAAGAACTTCCATATTTGATTTCACATCTATCGTACTCTCTCAACAATATGAACATGACTGCTGTGGACACTTTGCAAATAGAAAGAGGCCTCAGCCATTATGCATATTTTAGTGACCCCTTGTAATAGAAGAAAACTGTTACCTCTTACCATTAAATCTTTTCTTTGCAATAAATCCATACCAAGGACTGTTCAATGCATAAATTTCATCCTAAACATAGGCATTCCTAGGATCATTTACTTAGTTTTTATGCATTCTATATTCTCTGGATTTTAATATTTTAAAACATTTGTGCTTCAGTTCCCACTTGAAACATCCAGATGGTATCACAGTGTGTTTAATAAAATAGTTTAAATTTGAAAATAGTGTTTGGGTTCATGAAAATAAAACAAAATGTTATAGTCGATTTTAATAGCATCCAAATTTGATATTCAAAAATATCTTGTACGTAGCAGAAAAAGTACTTATATGAATACTCACACACTCAATTAGTCTTGATTTTTCTCTAGTCCCAGTAGATGGAGCAGTTTTTAATGTTACAGTAGTAATTGGATATACTAATTTTTTTCTAACATCATGACACAGCTGTTTCCTATTTTTCTTTTTCCAAAAGATTGTTTGATATTTAGTTTGAAAGCATCATATGCTGCCTGCCTTTCCAGAAAAACACAGTCCATTGGTAAATCAGGCTAACAATGCCCACCACTGACAGCTAACTGAACATGGCATAAGTCTTCCATTTTTATGGCATCAATAAGAAAGAATTACAGTCAAAACCAGAAAATATAAAACTCTCCCATCTCCAATATGCATGACTTTCTAACCTCCGATTAACAGATCTCCTTTTTTTCTTGTCCAGTCTTCTTACTCAATTTCTGTCATTATGTGCCAGTTTAAAAAAAAAAAAAAAAAACCCTGAATCAATATTCAGGAAATTTAAAACCCATTTTAAAGTTGTAGTTAAAGGGTTTTGACATATATTTCCCATGAGGAAGGCCATAAAACAAAAACTGTTATCTTAGATATAATAAAGGTATTTGTTTAGGGTTTTTTATTTGTTTTGATTGCAGTGCATCGTCCAAGGGAAAAACTTCTGAAAGTGTATATAGCTGCAATAGTGGAAGGCAGTAGCCTCAGGCTATATGCCCAGTTCAAACAGCTGCTTTAGTAACTGTTTCTGTCAGAAAAATGAGGAAATAAATTCCTTTAACAGGAGCTATAGGTGCAGTTATAGCAACAAAAGACCCATGCATACCAATGGAAACTATTTTGATGAGCCAGGAGTTGTTACAGTTGTATATGCTAGGGCAGACAGAAGTACTGTCCTGGTCTTGTACTTAAAAACATGAATGTTGGCTGCCATCGGTGGCAAATCAGTGTTTGTCCTTGGTACGTACAGTAGAAGCAAGTTCGTTGATAGCAAGCTTGGTTTAGCTGACTGCTCAAACCTGAAGGCAATTCAACGATGGAACATTTGTTTGTTTTAGCACAAACACCCTTTACTTATCAGTTGGCAGTTAGAATTGTAGCCTTCATCATGCAAGATTTCGAATTATGCATAATTGTGTACATGCAGCCATCTTTTGGAAAGTATTCATATGGAAAATGAAATGGCTTTCTTTTCAGCAGTCTTGTCATATGCCTTGATTTTCAAAAGTAAAATATATTTGTTGAAATGTTTGCATTTGTTGAAACAAAACTGCAGTTCGGAACAGCATCTTTATTAAGGTAAAGCTGAACATTTTATAATTTGCAATACTACTTTGGTAAATGGCTGTGTGTTCTTGTGCCCCAAGTACTCCAGAAGGCAGTCTTATAAGTTCAGTGTGCTTTTAGCAAGTCAGTTCAAGTTCTGCCTTACTTTCTTCCTCTCAATCTGTAAATAAAGCACGATAAGCAAATTTAGGCCTTCTGCAGCCTGCAGTTCTTTTGTCTTCACTGCCTTCTAGGGAACGCCTTTGCTTTTGGTAGAATTATACATTTGTACAATAAATTATAACAGTTAACAATCATATAGCTGATGAATTTGTTTTTACAGAATAGAGTGACACCAACTGGGCCATGCAGACTGCTGTTTAAAGGCACAAAAATGTTTTTGTCTGTTGGCAGAGAAGTTATTGCTTATAAAACTGTTAAGAAAGAAGATGACATATTGTTGCTTGTTCTCTGATTGGAACAAAAACTTCAGGATAAGGATTGGTTTGGCTGAAATAATTACATCATACAAGATTGGTATCCAGCATATATTGTTCCTTTAGCATAGTACTTTAAAAAAAAGGACATAAGAGGATTACTGATCAGTCCTTAATGAAGTATCTGACACTTGTATTTGCCTATTTACATTTCGATTCTTTCTTTGTCTCATTTTCTTTTTTTTTTCCTTATGGGACCTGTCTAGTTTCAGAAATAGAATTTTATTTTAAATGTTGATGTTATGTTCATCAGAGATGAGCTTTTAAGAAATCTGCCTCTTCTTATTTAATAATTACTTAGGTTTGCTACCTGTAATGTTAGAAGAAATTGCAGAGGGATTTTTGCTACTAAAAGGCCTAAACTTTTCTTAGTATTTTGAAATTGGAAATTTGGTGTACCATGGGAAGGTTGCTTTTAGAGAACAAACAGTTGCAGATACTAAACCTCTGCAGCTTAATAAATGTGATCCAGGCATCAATAAAAATATTAGAATTTATGTATCAGAAAACAGTCAAATTATGCACTTTTTAAAGTATTTTTGCCTGCGGTAATGCTCAAATACAGCTTTCCTTAATTTTTAGTAGGTCACTGTCCTATTTCCCATGGAAGAGTCAAATCAGACATCACCAGTTTGATTGGGTTGCCCACATGCCAGCTTCCACTGCCTTCCATTTCTGTCTTCCAGTGGAAAAGACTAACAAGACAGCAGGGATTATTCAAACTACTAATTTTAAGAAAGAGAAACTATCTCAAGTCTATACCTTTCACATTATAGGGTGAGAAAATAGCTAAAATTCCTCTCACAACAGGCCTCTTAAATGTTTCTCCTAGCAAGGTGAAGGAATGTTACCATGTTCTCTTATAATGTGTGTCCATGCATGTCTCTTGACAAAATATTTTTTAGGTGCAACTGATGCATACAGTATTAAAAAATTCTATCTTAAGCATATTAAATCATTGAATGCACAGTATTTTGTAGGTTAAGGAGAGGAATTTCAACTGTTTTATCATTTGCTCAAGGTAATAAGCAATGGTAAACAATATGAGGTATAGATAATAGATAATTTTTTCCTTTGTATATAATTGTCTTAATATTTACTATATGTAGTCATATAAGATGCTAATTTTTAATGCTTCTTTAGCTATAAGAATGCGTGTTTGCTTTCTCTTGATTCACACAGAACAGATGGATGCTTGACTGCCTGCTAATCCACAGCTGGAA
The DNA here is from genome assembly GCF_001604755.1 of Lepidothrix coronata. Classification (NCBI taxonomy): domain Eukaryota; kingdom Metazoa; phylum Chordata; class Aves; order Passeriformes; family Pipridae; genus Lepidothrix; species Lepidothrix coronata. The sequence goes on along the minus strand of NW_016690250.1, from coordinate 2,085,423 downwards.
TGGTTTCAGCGGTTTCCACGTTGCTGGGTTAGAGTGGCTTTTCTAGTGGACTGAGAGGGCAGCAAGAGAGGGATATCATTATTCATCAGTATCCCAGTGGGATCGCTGCCAGCAGAGATTAATTTTTTCTGTTATGCTTGTAAAACAAGCTCAGGTGGAGTCTCTAATCCTCAGGGCACGGGTGGCAGATCAAGGAAGATGCTACAAAGCTAGTTAATTTTCAGATTCTAGGGGAAACAGAAGCTCTGTTAGATGTATAAATACATGATTGCAAATTTAAGTAGCTCAAATCCAAATGGGATCTTCCTAGACATCTGGTCCTGAAAATCTCAGTTTTCTTTGTCTTTTAAAAGAAGTTCTTAAAACTTTACACCAGAGGCAAAATTTCTGCAAGTCTCTTAATCATCAGTTGTCTTTCTGTTTTGGTATTTTTTTTTAATACAGCTCTTACAGTTCACTTTAGATTAATGCCTTTATTTACAGGTCAGAAAGACCTAGTATAAGTCTGTGTAGGAAAACTGAGTTTACAATATTCTCAAAAATTTGTGTGCAGTGAACATCACCAAGAAAAATTATCACTGCGCTAGGAATATATGGTATGTCCCATTCCAGTAACAGCATGTTCTGTTAAGGTCAAGTGTGGTACAAGGGTGTTTTTGCCATGTAATTCTTTGTATCAGACCTGTGGTCATTCATGACAGAAATGTTGATAGAACTTCCTCAAATCAAGCACCCCAAAATGCTCACAGATTTTCTATTCGTTTAATAGACTTCAAAATATTTTTTTTTACTGACTTTTTTGCCTCCTCGGTGATTACCCGTCTTTCTCACACTTGTAATTACCAGTGTTTTCCATCTCTGTATTTCCTTGTAGCCCTTAAGTTCTTCAAAACATTTAGTCAGATTTTCAAGCAATGTTAATCCACATAGCTACACTGAAATGAGTGGAGATGTGCCAGTTTTTATCAGCAGGGAACTACCCTTATTGAAATTTACTTGCAGCAGCTGTCATTTCCTCTTAGACTTGTGTTTTTTTATTATAATATTAAACTATTTTCATTTAAAAGTGATCAGAGTTAGACCAGTAGCACTGGCTTGCTGAAAAGACATTGTTCATGTAGGCACCTTCCAAGTTTCCCATATATTTCTGCCAGTTCGTATTGTTCTTCTATTATTCTGGCCTTGAGCCTCTCTTGAACAGAGGCTGCTACTCATTTCACCACATGTTGACAGGTATTCACGCCTGTGAACTTTTTATTCCCTTTTGTCTCTGGTCACATAGTAGTCTAGATCCAGAATTTAATCCAGTACAAAAATGCAGCAGTGTGCATTTGCGGCTCCCCACTAGGGGAGCTACCACAGGTCAGCAGATTTGAAATCCAGTTTTCAACACACAGAGCTTTTACAGCTTGCCATTAACATATACAGTATACATGGGCCCCATTTCACATAAAAAAATTAGTAGCACTCCTGTCTCCATGCAGAGTAGCATTAACTTAATGCAGAGATCTGTTAACTTCTTCCCTGGGTCTGGGCTCTGCACTGGAAGATCCCAATGGAGGATCAAAGCCAAAGATGGAAAATGACTGATCGCTTTCCCAGGAAAGCTCTGTGCCAGGATTTGCTATTACAATTTTTATTGCTATCATCATCTCAATCAGTAGTTGGGCCAGCTAATTCAGCCAAGCTCAGTTTCAAAATGTGGACAGACGTCCAAATGGAACTGAAGTAGATTTCTCATGACAATCAGACTTTTGAATGTATACTCGAAGAGGTTTTCCCAGTTTTGTGTTAGCACATTACTGAGTTCAAGCACTGAAAAGCTTTTCTGTATTAGTGCAATATAATCAGTTTCAGTACAGCCAGAACCAGTCAGTTTTAAATCTTTCCTATAATATGACTTGAGATTACAGGGAAAGTAAGTTGTGGGTCACTGCCCTATCTAGGTTTTAAGATTAAAAATAAATGGAGTGATGCTAACACATGCAGAATGTGCTGGTTCAAAGCATTCTCACGAGAAGTAATCAGAAAAGTCAGACCTATTGGAGAGGCAAAAACTCAAATATACCATTTACAACAATAAAATGGAACAATTCTCTCACATTACGATAATTCACTTTATAAATGGAATTATAACATTCCATTTATATTTCTTTGCTGTGGTCAAAGTAACTTATTCTAGGTGAATAACTTAGAAACCTGAGAGGGAACTAAAGCCATATCTATGAAAGTTGTACAGGCTTAATACTATGAAAGTACCTGTACATTCAGGGGAAAATGTATTTTTAGAACAGGTTTTATTAGGACTGACCAAAAAAAGTAGCGCCTAGTTCTGGTTATGATCATAACCTTTATGAAATATGGATTGTGAGAGTTAGAACTTAGTAAAGTATGCAACTTAAAAAAGAAATTATCCTGAAACAGAATAGTTCTCTAAATATATTATTTAACATTTGGTAAAATAATTGCAACAATTGTATTATCTATTACTGTATCTTCCCCTACACTGAAACTCAGCTTCTCTAATATGCTTAGGAAACTAGAAAAGACAGGGAAAATCAACTTTCAAATTAGTACAGAACTCCTAAGAACTTGTTTCCCATGTCAAATTATTGTTATTTTATATAATCCTCCCTCTCCTGTGTGCCAGCATGCTTGTATATTCTTTTATCACCTCCATGCTGAAGCAGAAGTCTGTAATTTAACTTGGTACTTTAGAAGTTCCCAGATCTGCCAGGTCACTCTCTGCTACTGGTAGCTAATATTGCTGACCTCCTATTGCTCTGTGCTCGGTGGCAAAGGTCTTTTAGACTCCTGACCTCTGGTCATCAGGAATGTCATCAGTAGTTTGTAGTTTGGATGTTTTAAGTAAGAAGTGAACTTGTGAAATCTAAACCCTTCAGGGTGTTTTTAAGTGATCACTCAACTGTTTCATGGCCCTAGGTTGTACTTTTTATAATCTCTGTAATTGTAAAATTTGTGGTGTTTATCATATGCAGCTATGTAAAAGCAAAAATCAAAGACTTGTCTGTTTAAAGTGAAAAGTCTGAGAATACAATTAGTATATGATTTCTCTGATCGCTAGTATGATAACTTTAAAAGAATTGTAAGAACTTTTAACTTATATGTTTCTATAATCTATGCCCATTGCAGAAATGTGCCCATTTTAAATCCTGAAAGATAGTTACAAACTAATGTTTAAAACATAATAGATTTGCATAATTGCATGTTGATGGGTTTTACAACTTTCTCTCTTCAACTTCTCATGCTCAACTGGAAATTTCCAGTATCTGCTCTGATGAGTCTTAAATCTGGAGACAGAGCCCAGGGTAGCCCATCCTCACTGTTTTGCTCTTACCTAGTTAATTGGATTAACTTTACTATTTGAATTCTGTATTTGTTTTTGTTTTTTTTTTGACACATATCTATTATATCTAAAAGTGCATTTAACACTAATTAGGTAATAAATTAAAAAAGTTACTATTTGTTTCAAAAAGATATTGAGTAGGTCTTTTTCCTTGGACAGTGTTCTCAATCCTACACATATCTGTTTTCTTCTTGTCATTTTTCCAAAAGTAGAGAGTGGAGAATACTCTGATGGAGTACTAGAGAAGTGACAAGATCATTTTGCTATTACCCAAGCTGGAGTGGAGTGTTAGGGCAGACAGAGTCCCCAGTGAGGGTATGCCCTTTTCCACAGCCAGGGACAGCTGCTGCCTAGGGGCTGTGGCTTTGACTCCTCTGGGCCTCAGCGGCTGGCAGAGGGCTTTGCTTTCTGCCACTCCTCCCTGACAGCCACCAACCCTGGAAAAGAAGGAATGGGAAGGCTCCCATTGGAAAGGAGCTGCCCTGCAGTGTTGGTTCCAATATACTGGGTGCCATTTGATGGCACTGCCACATATGCATGCAGTTGACAAGGAGAGATATTATACAGTAGATGAAGATTAGGAGCCTATTTATAAATATGGTGTCTGTGTTGAATTACAGTATCATGTAGTAAATATATTTTCATCTTGCTTGAAAAATTTTGTTGTCTTCTTTTGCATCATGTTACGCCATCTTTAAGATCTCTACAAATCTTCAGTCTGCTCTGTGGTTTACCAGAGCCTGCCAGGCTACCCTGGAAATCTGAAATGCTACTTCTGCAAAGTTTCTCTTAAAAGTATATTTTTACATGGGTAAAATAGAGTGAGCTGGTAGAAATGACAGGGATTTTTGCCTTTTAGTCTATAACATGAATCTTGAAAACATGCATCATGCTTGTTCTTAAAACCTATAACTAGTAACATATGTTTATAACTGTCTTTTAACAGGAATATTGTCCTAGACCTTTTATGGCTAAGATTAAAAAAACACCCAAATGCTTTAAACTTTGGAAGTTGGAATTGTGTCCTATAAAACTGAGACCAAAACACATACATTTATAGGCTACCAATAAATAGGAGTTTATAATGGAATCACTAACAAAGTTAAACTTTTCAGAGCAGTAATTCTAGCAAGTACTTCTCCAATTCCATTTTTCAATCTATTTTCCTTTTTGATATGAGCTGAAAAACAAGTTTTAATTCAATTTGGTCTTCTTTTCTTCTTTTTCCTCTTTTTAAAGCACATATTTCCTCACATTTATTTGTTTTCTGAATATAAATGTAAGTTTGATTGTGTTCTAGCTGCCTGTCAGGATAAATCTGTGTCAATTTAACGTCTTTGCTTATAAGTCAAACTCAGATTTGAAAATGTGATGATAAAATATAGTATAAATATGTTGGTTAATTTAAATCATTTTCATAGTATATGGCTGTGTCATTCCTGTGTCAGATAATATGGTCTTGTGCTCCTGGGAGGAGCATGAGCAAAGGAAGATTAACTTGGGAACTTAAGAAATTTTTTTATTTTCCTGATGGTACAGGTAGCAGGATCAAATGAGATTTTAGTCAGCACACGAGTGGAGATATATATGTGTATGTATAAAAAATGGAAATAATTTCAAATGGTTTTAAGTACAGGAGCTCAAGTATCCTCAAAGAAAGAATTTGTGAATCTGTTATGAGACAGACCCCATTACCTAGCTGCTCACAAACTATCAGTCCTTGTTATTTCTCTATTTTGACCATGCTACATGTCTCCATCCTATATTAAGGATAATATAATAATGGCCAGTCTTCGCGAGCGAAGATTTGGGAAAGGTCATTAACCCTTCGAGCCTGCACAGTGGATTTTTTAGGTGAGACCCAGCGTGCGCTGAACTGAGCCCACCCTTTAATCCTGAGGTTCATCTGCCGGGGCCGAGCAAGCTTGGACAGTGGCAGTGAGGTCCCCAGGACATAGGTTTGTTTAGAGTGACCTTCTCTTAGATGGATTGCCACACAGGGCTAACGAGCTCCATCTGCCCGGGGGGCTGGGAATCGAACCCGGGTCGCAGCGGTGAGAGTCCTGCACCCTAACCACTAGACCACCAGGGGCCCCTTAAGGATAATATAGATATCATCCAAATGAGGAGAGTTACAGTCTGCTTTAAATTTTGCATTCCAGCTATTTCTTATACACTGTAGCACAGTGTGGCAGGTCAGGACGGTGTAAAAGAATACTCTGTGTCAATCTGTACAATGGCACACAAGACAAAAGCCAATTATGTAATAATATTGTTGTTGAACTTATATATGCCTATCCAGTTACCCAAAAAAAATTCTATTTGTACTTGCAAAAATAAGTTGCATATTGGCATACCTTAGGACTTGTGGTAGCAGAGAACTAAAATTTACTTCATAATGTATTATTAGTATATGCCTATCCAGTTACCCAAAAAATTCTATTTGCACTTGCAAAAATAAGTTGCATATTGGCATACCTTAGGACTTCATAATGTATTATTAGTGTCAACTGCAGAACAGCCATGAAAACTCCCCACATTTATTTATTGCGGCTTATTTTTATTTGTTCATTTTGTGCAAAAATGATGATTTTTGCAGTCTTTCAGCATGTACTAAGACTACGAGAAGCTTATGTAATTTAAACCAAGTTTCAGGTAAAGAGACTGCAATTACTCTATTAGCTAAAAATGATCTTCATCTTTCTCTTTTTTATTATTTTGGTAGTTACTTTTAGTACTAGTTTACTGCAAGATTTTTTAATACTTTAGCTTAACAACTGTTAGTTTTTATAGCAAATTTTCTCAGAATGCTTTTCCTTTGTTTCTTCATCAGAAACTTCAGAGAGAGCAAAGCACATTGCAAGTTTATTAAAGTTGAGAATATGGTGTGTTTGGGTTCACAGTATCTATATAAAGAAAAGGAACATACAGGCAGTCAGTCAGTTCTAGGGCAGTTTCAGTAACAACATTGCTAAAGAAAAGACTACTGGTTCAACTCTGGAATGTGAGAAACTATTTTTGGTTTATTTTAGACCCTCATTGTTACAATTTAATCAACTGCTCTTTAAAGTCTAGAACTCATTAACTTTATAAGTTTTACTGTTCCCATGACTGAACTTAACTTAAAATATTCAAGTTTACTTTAGTTGCTCACCTTGATCCTATTTCTGTCTGTGGTCCACAAGTATCCTCTTCTTTTCTGTAGGCAATGTGGCAAGATGTAGTTACTTGAGATTTAAAATATTTTAGAAGATTTACACGTAGTATAAGTTTATAGTTCAGCTCTTACTATAAATCAGTAATGCCAGCCAAACTTACACTTTTTGTGGGTAGAAAGAAAATCTGGGGTTTTTTTAACTCTATGGACAGTGTGAAGCATAGTACTCACCATGTTGGGTACTTTGTTTAAATTTTAGTTTGGTCTGACTCCTCAAATGCCTAATAGAACCACAAAACTGCAAAAGGTAAATTTTAGAATAGGATGAGTTGTTTACTTTTAGAACTATTCTAGTAGTTTAAATAAATGGTAAGTTGCATATTTGGAACACAATGTTGCAGACAGTGCTCTAAGATGAATCTGTGGCTGGTGTTATGCAGGAAACAGAGTTCAATTACCAGAATAGCCCTTTGGCCTTATAGAATGTAACTGTTGAGTTTATGCAGGCCTATGTGTGACATTTCTCCCCGGCAATGCAAGTTACAGTCTCCTATATGACCATCCTGCATCACATACAGGTTGAATTGTAAGTCTGAGAGGACTTTTACACCCTTGAAATGATGCAGCAGTCTCCAATGCCCAAAACAAGACATTATTGGGAAAGTCCATCACAGAAATGCAGGCGAGATGTGACGTGACTACCAAATGCACAGTTGCAGAAGCCGTAGCTAAAATTCCTAGTTATCTCCTGGTGTACTCCGAGTTATGAATAACTGTGTAGGTGCTGGTAAACATATTATTTGCGCATGGGCTGGAACACTCCTGATTTAAGAGAAGGAAATGGGAAAGTGAAAAATGCAGAGCAGTGTTTTGTGGTTTAACTATGAAGTTTGCATTGAGTTTCTGGACTTCAGAATGAAGATTAATGATTGATACGTAATTTGATCTGTTTCCTCACCCATGGAAGTAAGAACGGTGTTCAGATACAGTGTACTAAAACCATACATATTATATATTGTGTGGAATAGTTGAAGCTACAGCCTTTGCAGCACAGATTGAGATTCACAGTGAAAAGGAAAACTAAAATGAAAAAATATTGAGTGAACAGCAGGGCCCATTTGAGGTGATTACAAAGGATGTTTCTTTATTCTGTCTTTTCTTGTGCAACCTGAAAACAGTAGCGGGGGGTTGCAAGCAGAGTTCATCACAGAGTTGTCAATCACTGTCATTTAACATTTTGCAATGGAAGATGTCTTTATTCAAGGACAGCTGGGCAAATCAGAGAAACAGATTTGCAGTTAGTAGTCTGTCCAGCCTACACTAAGCAAACAAGGACAGGGCAGACATACCGGCCTCTCACATAAAAATATAATGGACTCTGCTGACCTCAGTGCCCTCCATTCAGCTTCATTCTCAGTTGTATAAAAGCTTCACTACCCATTCTCAATTTCCTTTAATTACCTACATGATGCAGATAAGAAAATGAACCTTACTTACTTACAGTCAATGATCACAAACAGGAAATTAAGTAGGCAAGTTGTTTAAAATAAGAAGAGTGTTTTCGAGGTAAATAAAACATGTGCTGGGGAAGAATTAGGGAAAATGCATTTTCAGGGCATTGGAATGACTTGGCTGATCCTCCTTCTTTCTGCTACTTTAAACTGCAAAGCAAAATTAAGTAAAAATCTCCTTGGTAAATATTATTTAAAATATCTTTGAAGGAGAATCCAGTTAAATAAAAAGCGTGAAGCAAACATGCAGAATTCTATAGGGCTTAAAAAGATTGTGACCTTAGGTTCAGAGAATAAATGACCACAGTTTTCACAAGAGATCTAGCAGAGACATCAGGATTAAGCAGCAGTTGTCTTTATTCAGTCTTCACTTCTACTCTGCAGTTGAGATATGAAATAAACTAATGACATTCTGATTTTCTTTCCAAAACTTAAATTGTCTAATACTTACCATTCTTTTTATATTAATATCAGTTTAGACATAGTTTCCTCATGCCATTAAAGAAAAGAGAAAATTTTGTCCTGTCAGTTTTCAAGGGATGAAAAACAGTTATCTAACTCTTTTTAGGAAATGCCAAAAAAGGTTCTATGTGTTAGAATATTAATAAGCAGATACGGTACTTTGCAAGTCAATTAGGTAGTTCTAGTAGGTGTTCTAAAATTACCCTTTTTCTTTGCCTTACTCTTTACTGGTTACTGTTGCAAATATTTCATTAATGTGGATTTGGAGGAAGTCTGACTGGAGATTGAAGACTAAAATGCATAATATTGAATCTGTAGTTTAAGAGGAGTATAAAACCCTGAACACTTTAATTTAATGGTTTCTGCTAAGCCTGTAGTTTGGAAGACATTGCCCTTCGGGCTACCCAAATGACTTTTTATTTTATGGCAAAAGAAATACACTTTCTTAAATTCCAGATGGAAAAGATATCGCATATTATAAAACTCTTACTTTATTTGCAAGTTTTCTACTTTAGAAAGATCATTCTCGTTCCAAACAATATATACACATACATGCACAAGAGGATTTTGCGGAGGAAAAAAAATTGCCAATTAAGTCAGAAGAATTACTCTTTAGCCTAAATTATCGTTCTTAAGGTGCTTCTGTTGAACTTTCTTTCAGAGACAGTGAGTTTCCCTAGCAGGAGAATTAACATCTCTGCTCAGGCTACTAGAATAGTTGTACTTGCTCCTCTCAGCCCCACGGATATTGCTACTCATAACTGCATTTAGATTACATGTTGGTGTGCAGCTCCTTTTTGCAATAATGAGAAAGTTTTTACACAGCTTTCATTTTGGCATGAATAGCATTAGTCCCACTCTGTAGCACCAAGAATGGTTTTCAGCACATGCTTACAGTTTTGCTCATTGCTTTGATCGCTCATCTGTTGCTTAGACACTGACTGCTCAAAATATTGAAAAAATATTTGAAAATAACCTTACCAGTGCTATTTCAAACCTACTGTGTTTTAATAGAAACAGAAAAATATAAACCCTGAAAATTGAAAATGTGAATTATTGACTTCTATATAGCTAAGCTTAAAATGTTTTTGTGAGCCAACAAGGTGGGATATCTGTAGAAGGTCATCTTCTACTACTGAATCCATCCAATGAATGTTTTACTTCATTGATTATATTTTCCTCTTGTCTAATGTTACTATCAACTGTGGGGAAAAAAAAAATTTAAAACCTATAACTGAGTGAATATTTATTAATATATTAGTTATTGTTTCCCACATGTGATTTTGATAAATAAGTACACTTTCTAAACATTTAAATGATGCTATTTTAACAATAAAATCTAACTGTAGTAAATTAAATGCATATACTTTTAATGTCTCAGCAAGGAATGATAGTTATTCTGAAGTTAATTACAATTATTAATAATTTATTTCTTTTTTTAAAGAATGCTGACGAGTACACGGATCTGCCTGTGAGACACAATGAAGATCAAATGAACAGTGAACTGGCAAAACACCTTCCAATTGAAGTCAATCCCCATTCATTTGACAGTTCACACACAAAAACACACCTCCTGCTTCAAGCCCACTTCAGTCATGCCATGCTGCCTTGTCCAGATTATGCAACTGATACAAAGACAGTACTGGATCAAGCAATTAGAATATGCCAGGTATTGTGATGCATTTCAATATGTAACTCTTGTTGGGTTACTATTTATTCTTAGAGTGGTGTAGTATTTTGAATATAGAAAAATCTGAAGATTTGTTATAGTCTTGTGGAGAACTGGTACGATATGGTATTACAGCACTGTTTGGGGAGAAACTAGATGCTCATAAAGATTCTCACTTTATAGAACTGGAGGTAAACAAACTTATGGTAAAAGAGATAGTGGTATTCTGGCTGGAAGCATCTATTGCCATAGGCTCACCTCTGCTTTCATATACAACAGCTTCCTACCTCTGTATCATGGAATGTTTTATGTAAGTCATTCCTGCATGAGTGTGCTACCTGCAGATTGTTATGCTGATGCCCAAGAACCTGTCTCCACCTTCAAGAACCCATTTCCCCTGAGCACTTTTATTTTTAAAGCACCCAAAAGCACTACAGTCACTGCCAAGCATAAATAAAACATGTTTTGAAATGTGATTTTGGACGAGATACGGGGGCTTTCTCTAACTTGTGTATGTCTTTTGTGTCCCAGTTATCACACAGTAAAAGAGCACACTTTCAAACTCCAATTTTAAACTCAATCTGGAGTCTTGTGACTTTTTACAGTTGTACTGCAGTTGCAACCCACAGAAACTAAACTGACCATGGAGAGTACTGGTAACAAGTGATCACGTGCACAGCTGCATGCCTCAAAAGAATTTTAAAGCAGCAATTTGAGTTCAGAATAGAGTGCTGCCATGTCTGAAAAGCTGTGTTAGAGTTACAGCAGGAAAGGTGAGCTCTTGTTGTCGCAGAGAACAACTGCCCCTCTGATTCTGCTGGAAAGAAATATTATTCTCTTGTCATACTGGATAAGGATTCATTCACAGGTTCTCGAAGATCAGGCAGCCTTCAACAAACTATGGTTCAATATCTGTAAAATAGAGCCAGTAATTCTTTCTTCCTACAGTTCTCTAGACAGAGAAAATACTGTGGGCGGTTTAGTATCCAGTGATTTGATTGAGGCTCAACCTTATACTAATAAAAACAAGCTTATAGTACTAATATAAAACAAAGCAAAACTGAAATTAAGAAAAGGAAAATAAGAAGCAAATAACACCACAGATGTTACTGCTACACAATCCTAAACTTGGCAACCAGCAGTGCTTGAATTCAAGTCTATTCCAAATATTTCAAATCAATAAAATCATGGTGCTGAAAGCTTCAATGTAAGGACAATTATACAATATACTCAGTTATTAGCAGAGAAAAATGTCACTTGCTCAGGTGAGAAAATTCACCTTTGTTTCAAAGGAATCATATACTTTAAGTTCATTTAGATGTTTGTGGAATTAGCATTTGGAAGGTAATTACATATTTGGGGAAAATGTAAATTAAATATCATTTTCAATAATTATTTTGCTTAATATTTATCCTTCTTTGCTAAGAAATGTATTTTCTTAATCCTGTTACTGCATCATAGGCATTTCAGAAACAATAATCACTTAGAAGAAAAAACTCTAAAATATTCAGCAGTATCTTTAAAGTGGAGTTCAGAAAAACTCCAGCCTTCAGTTAACTACTACATAATGTTATGTATCCAGTCATCTTAAAAAAAAAAAAAAATTCTTCTTTAAAAAACAAAACAAAACCAAAAAAAAAAAAAAAAAGAAAAAACATGCAAGCATTTTTGTATTTTGAAGTTGGCACATGGTTTACATCTCTTGGGAGAATATTAGTTCCATGTAATTAGTCACGCTTTCCAAACGGAGGTTAAAGTTCCCAGAATCTAAGCAATAGACAGGGTTACACTTTCCATACTGGTTGTTACCTTTTTCCTTAGCACTGACCTGATGATGAACCCTGGGTCAACAGAGGTAGAAAAAAAGATGTTAGTTGTGAGAAAAGGAACTGAACCACAGAACCCATTTATATCCATTTTATCCATTGATAAACATATTCAGTGGGTGTTGTTCTGTGTGTGTGTGTGAACACGTGCTTGCGCATCACCAAACATAAAATTCAGCAGTGAGGCTGGAATTGTTTTTTGAGTTACATTGAAATTTTGTTTATTTACTTCCAAAGTACTTCAGTGTTAAAGTTGTGTAGCTAACCTTCAAATTGTGACCCAAACACAAAATGGTATTTTTGCTGGTGGGTGTGTGAATGACAGCACTGCTTTTCTATCACAAGAAATCAAGATATTTCAAAGAGCTTTTATAAGTGGTTGTATCTCAATATGTACAGCAAGCCTGTATCCCAGGTCCCCTGCAGAGCAGATTTGCCATCTCTAGCCATGATATATAGGCAAGCCTCTTTCCATCACAGGCTATTAAACTTCTGCAGTCTTCTGTGGTGTCACCTGAATCAGCCTTCTCTCCCATGGTCCTCTCCCTTTCCTGTCCCACCTGCTTTGTCCTCCCTTCCATTCCTCCAACATCTTCTGGGCCTCTTTCATCACTAGTGACTTTAGGCTGAGTAGCGTTAGTGGTCAGACAGAAAACTATGTTAACAGCATTACATAGGTAAGTGTAGCTGCTGGATTTCAGGTAAGATTTCACTATCTTCTAATGAAAAAAACTATGCAACCGCTCTTAATTTTTTCTGAGATGTCTTAAAAGTTTTGGCTTTATGTTAGAATTCTCTTCTTTATACTTATGATGAAATATAGAAGTCATAAGCATTTAACAGAATTTGAGGAGTCATGGTGGGAATGTAATTGTTCACATACAAATGGAAAAAATATATTCTGTTACAATTTTCCTGTAGTTGGCCTTTGTTAGATGTAGGTGGAGTTCATTATAGCAAGATACAATTTAGTATCTATATACCCAGGATGATATGCAGAATCTTTTCGCTTTTACTGCAGAAATATGGGCAATAGCAATATGTAACATTCTGGAATGTAAATGCCTGTGTGCTCCCACACCCATCTCTGTACTGAATGGCCACTGAGGCATTGACTAGACTGAAGGAACGCCCCTGCTCTACATTGAAAACCTCAAGTCAAAATCTAGTTTGTTATCAGTGACAGACTCTCATAAAGCACAGAAGGTTCCCGTGGCTCAGAAAAGCTACCATGACTTCCTATGTAACCTTGGCCAAGTAATTTAATTTTTATTTGCCTCTGTTACCATTAATACAATTACAGTAGACAAAATATTCTCTTCAAGCCTTGCACTCTGCATTATTTTTACTGAGAAAAGCTAGAGATGTCAGTAAGATGGTGCTGAGCACTCCAGTAGCTTCTCAAAATCAAACATTTTTTCGCTTCTTGAAGGAGAATGAACATTAAATAATAAAAATTCTAATGAAAATATTTTTCTAATATTTTTATAAAATATAGTTGTTATTGTAAAGACAATACCTCACCTTTTTTTCCTGTCTGATTTAAGAATATGTGAAACTAAATATAATCTCTCTTTTTATTTCTTTTTTCAAGCTTTATATTTTGTGACTGTGTATTCAGCGATCTGTTCTTACTCTGCTGTTCTAAGACTATTGCCTATATTTGCATTAATTGAAATGGATAATTGAGGCAGTAATACTGTCAGTCTTGGATTCAGCAGGGCCGTCTCTTCTCAGAAATAATGTGACAGTTGCTGGCTTTGCATTGGGATTGGCCACAAGCCTCCACTTGTAGTATAATCGTTGATAAAATATTTTAATATTGCCAGGAGTAGAACTGCCATGGAGCTCAGCCTTAACCTTTGAGAAGTGTTTACCTATGGATGTGTTAAACACATCTCAGTAGGGTAGCTGTGCACCGAGAGAAGATGGACATGAAAACAGATTCCAAACTGCAGAATAAAGATTAGTTTGCAGGGGACAGTTAGTTTGCACATCCCTGAAACAAGTACCTTGTAATGCTGTCACTGATGGCCTGTCTTTCCCCATCATGTTACCCCTCTGGAGAATCTAATTTTGACAGGAAAGGAAAAAAACTCTTTGGATTAAGCACTGTGTTTCCTTAGCTAGATGATGATGATGCTTTACCCATTCTAAAATTGTTAAAGTAAATAAGTTGCTTCTGGTCACTTAAATTGCAAATTTTCCCACAGTTCTTATGAGAATCATCTTTGTGGTACATGTTCAGAGTTGTTGCACAAATGTACTGCCCAAGTCAGCTAAGAGCTACCTTATGTAGAAAATACTTACTGTACTGAACTTCAGGCTGTTCTGGGTGATGGTTGGAGCTGTATCTATTGCTCCTCAGAAAGAGCAATAGTACGCAAAAGGTAGTTTCGGGCCATATCAGCACAGATACAAATAGCAGAGGAGCTCATGTTGCCATTTCATGACTGAAAGAAAGAGTATGTCCCTCAGCCCTGCACTTCTCATCATACCCAAGCCTCAGTTCATAATAACCACTAAAAGTATTGATTGGGAGAACCATATCCCTTGGATCTTTTCTTTTTCTTCCTATGAGGAAATGGAGAAGTTCTTAAAGATCCTGAAAGTGTTTTGAGCTCATATATTGCCTGTTGTTAGTGCAGGTGTGCCAACGACTTGCTGCATGGTGGTGGGAGTTACTGGAAAGGCCTATTTTAGTTGCATATGTAAGATTTGTCCAGAAGTGTCCAGGGAAAGAGCTTTTGTGTAATGGCTGCATTGGCAACTATCAATAAATGGGCAGCTTTACTGAAGGAAGGGAAGAGAATCAAATTAACTTGAGAATGCAGAGGATTATTCAGAAACAAGTGAAGAGCAGCGCCCATATCTCTTGAGCTACTACACCTATTCTTTGTGTATGTGATAGTATTCCAGTGATAGCACAATGTTTGCAATTTTACCTAAATACTGGCTGCTTTCATGGTTGGATGGCTATTCTCCCACATTAGGAAGGTGGAAATAATAGAATAATCAAAAAACTTGTATTGGATATACTGGGCAGTAATGTTCAATTACAGATACTAAACAGCAATGGGTCACTTTGTAGTGAAAGTACCGGGACATGCTGAGGTGGAATTACTTGTGCCTGGTTGTGTTGTATAGGTATATATGTGGGAGAAGGGAGGGTTACCTTTGTGGCTGTGGTGTTGGGGTTTTGTTTGCTGTGAATAGTCAGTGAACTGGTGTATGGAAGCATCTTGGTGACAGTTTAATGATGATTTGGTGCTGCTTGTGTATAATCCCTCCCCCACCCATGACAAACCTTTTCCCAGTTGGGGCTGGAGGAAATGAGTAATGCTTAACCCATTTGTGTGATCAATTCACTTAAGCAGCTACTGTGAAATGTTAATCACAACTTTAATTTGTACTGCATTAGCATTTTGATTAACTTGTAGGCTTGCTAGCACACTTGAAGCACTTTTACTCATAGTTACAGCTCGGAAATGACTTTTTGATTAATTAAGTTTGTTAGACAGCAGCTGAGCTTCCTGAATGCTAACCTTATGGGGCTAAAAGTTCAGGACAAAGTTACTGGGAATAACTGTTGCTGTTGAAAAGGATTCTTGTGAATGCACTCCAAAAATTTTAATTATTGACAAAATATTACATTCCTACTTTGAAACTGACTTTAAACTTTAATAAGGGTAGGTTTATTATGAGAAAGATGCTGTGTATATTTCATGGGTTTGGTAGCTTTGTGTCATATTTGAAACAAATGCTGTCTTTAGGACATAGTTTATTTTGGGAAACTGGGATTTATTGACGAGATTTTTATCAAAAACATTTTATTGTTTTTACAGTTCACTAGCGTAGTAGATAATAACTAATTAATTAATTAATAATTTGAAAATAATTTGGATATTGATATTCAATGAGTTTGAACATGTTGGGTTATGCCCTATCAAGTTTACATTGCTGGTATCACATTGTGTGCTTTTATCTCTGAAATACTACTAAAAAAATCAGTAAGAACCCAAGGGTGGCACTCCACTAAATGTACACAGCAAATGGTTTGTCCTTTCCCTGGTTCTGAAAATACTAATAATGTTACTCTGGAGGCTAAAGGATGAATACAGGGATAGGAAGCAGCTAGGAAGGTTGTAATTTGCATACATCAGTGAGACCTTTATGATGATGGAAGAATGAAGAATTAGTCTCTTCTAGGGAGTAGCAGAGCATATGGAAGAGGGAACTGAATATGCTTGTAAAAAAGGGAAGGGAAGGAGGATACAGAGGGCAGTATAGAAAGAGTTCTTCCTGAATAGCATTAAATACATCTTAGTCACTATATCTCTGATAAAGTACAAGGGGTGGTGCTGTGTAGGCTGAAACTATGCAGGTGTACAAGGATGATTTAAATGAACTGAAAGGACTCCTCCCCATCCCCAAATTAAAACATTTCTAAAACATAATTTTAGATTACACCTCTGAAATGCAAAGGTGTTGTAGATAGCCTGTTTTGCTGATATGTAACATACCAAAGGTAGTGACCTTAAACCCTGTGTAAGACTTCTTCTAATAAATTCCAACTTTTCAAGTCAGTTGCTGTTTCTGGGATATATAATTGAAGCATCTTAATCATGATGTATATAAAAACATGAAACTTAGAGTATATGGCATGCTTTAACATCTGAAAAAATATTTTACTTATATTGGTACGATATCAGGTCACATGAGGATCATAATACAATCTTACGGATTGGAAGGCTTCCTACATTTGAAGCATGTGCAAAAAAGATTTATTATTATTATGAATTCAGTTTTTAGGAAAGTGGGTAAAATGCACATATTTTTGCCTATTATTATCTATAAATATGTGTCATATAAACTCTGTAGTCTTAAAGAGCTGTCATTAGGCACCATTCTAATGATTTTAATAGATCTATGGATTTAAACTTGTATTTCTAACTGAATTCTAGTCCTAGACAGCAGAACTTTCATTAGTATGCAGCAAAGACAACAGTGGGGATATTCTGATTATTTTTTATGGAAATGCTAAACAAAATAAATTCAGGTACAAAACCCAACCAGTTTTAACTCTGCTTATTGATGTAACTGTGCAGTAAGAGTTTGAAGTATTTTAATCTTGCGCAGTCTGTTTAACTTAAATACCCATACCTTTCTCAAAGCATCACTGCAGAATAAAACTTGTATTTTTTTGGCTGAGAATGTGTTGGATTTATGTATTCATAAACTTTCAAGTCAAAGGTGAAAGTCTTTCTGCATAGAGGACTGTTTACATTAATGTACCAAACTTCAATTTCATGAATAAAGGTGCTCATGAAAGTGTCATAGTCTGTGAAGCACTGACACAAAAAATAAAATTAACCTTTTAAGAGTAGATAAATTTGAGCCATGTAACTTACCCTGGATACACCTGGAGCGTCAGCACCCCCATCCACCAATGGCATCACTGTAAGCAGTCAGCTTTTAGCTGAGTAAAGTTGTGTAATTCTCAACTGCAATGGCACTTCTTACATTTCTTTATCTTGCCTTTGTATCCAGAGCAGTTATCATTGTAGCTTCATTGACACTTCCCTTAAATATAATTTATCCACTAAATATTAACATTTTTATTTACACTGTTTACAGTAAACTTATATTTACAGGATTTAAGTAGACATGCTTAGTGTATTCAGAGTTATATGACAGTTGACTTCAAACAGAAGAAATTATTCCAAGCAGTATGCAGTCTCTGTTAATAAGATGCAAGCTGTTTCATTCTAACACTTCAATAACTTATCTTAAAGGAAGAAGCTATTTAAATCATTTGAGTAGATCAGAAATTCTGCTAGTTGTACAGTCACTGGTCCCCTGCCACCTACCCAGTCATACAAGAGTGATCCAGTGTATCTGACTTTCAAATGAAGGATGTGAAAGTAATACCAAAAACAGTGTTAAAACTTCGCAAAAAATTTCTGAAATAAAGGCTTTTGCTTTTTGGTTGCTAGACAAAAATGGGTAGGGTGGTGAATGGGCGGTGTAAGTTCATTATGGAACTATTTAGTATCTGTTATTTTGAACGCATATTCAGAGTGCTTAAAAACACCAGAGAAAATCAATGTTTTGTTATCAGTGTGTTTTGCTCTCCATGAACGTGCCACACACCCACATCTCCAACATCCTGCCTCCATTTTTGCTTTCCCTCAAGCTGGGGAGTTATAAACCATAATTTAAATTCCAAGCATCAGTAATAACTTTGTCTAGAAGGAGACAGACTGTTAAATCTCAGCTTCATGTTGGACCAGAAAGGTACCGTTTGATCAGTTTAAATCATTCAGTATTTAAGGATAACCATCTGCTGCTCCTGAAAATAAGATGAAAACCTGATCACAGATGCTGATGGTTTCATCTTTATACACTCCTGGAATGATGAAAGCAATAGGAAGATTTTGATCCAAACATTTTGACATTCAGGTCTGAATATCATCAGAATGAGAATTTTTGCCATACCTAACAAGTATATCTGCATCAATCAATTGTTAAGCATTGGCATTTTTTGCCTACCCCTGCCATAGTTAATAGGTTGTTGCTTCCCATGTTAGTAAAAGCCAAGCTATTTTTGATAGTGACAGACAAAATGTAAAGGAGGTGTCACTAATTGCTATTATTACTGTGTAGTTGTCCAAGTATGACACTTGGAAAGCTTGAAAGCTTTTGCCTGAATCTTTCATGAAAACCCATCTGAGTATAGGCCTCTGCTATTATTCTTCTAAATGCAGAAGGAGCCCCAAATAAGATAATGGTAAACATATTCTCCATTATAACAAGCAATACTTCCCTTGACTCTACCTATTTACGCCATCATTTCTACTTTAGGTTAAAAAGTAGTGGTCTTAGGGCTTTTTTTTCCTTTTTAATTTGTTGGTTTACCAAAAAATATGTTTATGGGTTTTTTCTGTAAGTAAAAGCATCTTTACTGTGTCCCTGTTTCACTTCTTGAACTCACTGTCCTCTTCTCTTAATTTTTTCTCTGTGATGAAATTATCTTTTGTTGGTTTGAAATTCTGAGGCTAGAAAAGCAGATAACCAATTTGTGCCATTTCTCAGTTTAGAATAATACTCTTAATCTGTTCCAATAGTATCAGCTATAAGATATTTAGAAATTGCTTTCTTCTTTGCAATGTAAGAGTTAAAGAAGCCACTAATTTCTATAAAATTATACTTAAAAATAACAACAGCTAACCAAACAGGTAGCAACTGGATAAATCAGAGGGACTAAATATGTTATTCATCAGATAAAATAAGTATTAAATACTTAATTTTTTTGTCTTCTATATTATATTCTTTATTTAGTTGCTTACATTCACATTTGGAAATAGGGGAATGACTCAATTTGTTACCTTGATTATTTATAGGAATTTCAGTAACCTTTTAAGTATCAAGCATCTATGTGTTTTACACTTAGTGGAAAATTAAATGTGTGTGGGTTTCCAAGGCAGCAGATGAAACAAGCCAACTTTACCATTGTTCTGACTTTTTCACAGTGTCACTGTCTTGGATTTCACATGTGTGTGTGATGCTGTGAATAAATTCTATGGGTGAAGAAGCAGAAAATAAGGAGGAAAAGAGGATTTGCCATGTGGTTTCATTTTAACAATGTGGAACACAGAGTCTCACACATACAGGTTTTCCTTACTCCCTACGGGATATCTATCTGTAGGCCTCTATCAATTTCTAGGAGATTTTCTATGTGAAAGGATCCTCCAGTTAATTTCAGTGTATAGCTTGTTTTAGATTTATCTTTCTCTTACATCTTCTCTCTTCCTTACCCCTTTTCAAACCTTTTTTAAAAAGGGAGGAGAGGGATAGATTAAAAAAAAAAAAGGAAAAAGAAACAATGAAAGCAACGTTATGCATGTATCTTCAGAAGCATTTTATGAAATACCAATGCTTTGTGCTGACTAAAAATACAATTTACTGTATTCTTCTTGTTGCTTATGGAAAATGCGGGATATCTATGCACACATTATTCTTCACATATATACAGTAGTCTCATGACTGAGAAACATGATGTTTCGGGCTGTGTCAGAATAGCACAAAAGAAAGAACAAAGCTCAGGTAGCAGAGTAGAGGAGACAGATACCACACTGTCTCAGCAACACAAACAGAGACACAGACTGTATTGTATGTGTAGTCTTCAATGTATTTTAAAATGTGGAAGCAGGTAAAGAGCGACTCGCCTTGTAAGTTCAAAAGATGGGCTTCAGTCTGATACATCCTGAGAACAATTCCCCCCTTACCTGACTGAAAATCGTGTGAACCAACACAGAAATCTACAGGTCACTAAGCTGCTCCTTTCAAATGTGATTTCTAATGTAATTTTGTTTTCTGTTTGGTAAAAATAACCCTACCTGGAAATCACCTTGGCAAGGTAAGTGAAAAGACAGAAAAAAGAAAACCAGTAAGGCACTGTTGTAAGGTACTTGTTCTAGGGTCACTAGGAATGTTATTTTAGGGGGTTTCAGGGTACTATGACTCTTCCTTGAAAAAAAAGACTAGTGTTAAATGTAGATCTTTATTAGCTGAAAGGCACTTTATCCACAATTTGTGAGAAGTGAGACAACATTCGAGTAATACGGGGTAACACTTTAAATATTTTTCCAAGTGTCACTGATCTTATCACCCTGATCTGGAAAAAAAACCTGTTGAAATTGCATTGTAAACTGCTAATATAAACTGTGTGACTGGCCAGGAGTGAAACTAACTTGTGTCTTTAAAGTCAGTATTTCTCTAGAATCAGTGTAATTTAATTGAAATAGCTCTGCGTGTGTAAACAATTCCTTTGTTTAAAGAAGATTTCACTGTTTAGTTTGCCTTAAGTAAATGCTGCCTTTTGTTTGTCTGTAAAACATTTGATTAAATGTAAAGACTTACATAGACAGCTTCTTCTCATTACACTAGTGGCTAGAAATAAGTTGAAATGATGCAGATATCTGCTGTCTAAGTAAGTATCAAACAATATCATTTGTGTTTACAAGAAAAACCCATGGAAACATCTGAAACCTAGTCCTAAAATCAAACTGAACTCTCCTAGCACCAAGACAGTATTTAAAGTGTTGAAACCATTCAATATACCAGATTCTTTCCTTGATTTCTTTAAAAAAACATTTTAATCAAACTCCAAATTTCCTACATGGTAAATTACTTTTAAATACATGACTTTCTACTGAATTAGTGTTGTAATATGAGAACCCACACTTTATTGTGATCATAATGGTATTGAAAAACAAAATAACCAAGACAACTAACATCGCATCATTTTCTTCACCAGCTGAAATCCTTCCATAAGTCATAATAATTCTTTCAATGTACTCTAGACAGAGTTAAAAGTATATCATATATTTGAATAACTGCATTTGCTATTAAAAAAAAAATAAATGTTGAAACCACAAGTTCATGTTTGGTCCATTTTCCTTTGGAAGAATTCCTAAATTCCCTTTCAAACTAACAAAACAGAATTTAAGTGCAGTCAAGAAAAAAAGCACGCAGAACAATTTTTTCATGTCCATAGAGCTATTTGCAATGCAAAATCCATAATGAATTAGCTTTAGATCTTTATGCTAGTGTTACTTATAATATACCTTTTATTTGTAATGCCAAAACATGGGACATAGAAGTGGAACAGAAACTCATGAGACATGGAAGGCAGGGTGATTGTTAACACTTTGAAGTCTGATATATAGCTGGATAGTGGTTTTTTCTTTGCTTGTGTGCTTTGGGAAAGTACATCCCTCATTCTCAAGACATTCTCAAGCCATTTAATAAGCTTTCTTCAAGATTTCAAGTTAGATGTCAATGCTGAACAGAACCTCAAAAATGCTCATTAAGCTAAATTTTAGTGGTTTTATCTAGCCCAATTCAAGGAATTTTTTTAAGTCCTTAAGTTCCAATGGGAATAACCGCTAATGGTAAATGACAAGTATTAATTTTTGAACAAATGTGAATATATTGGTAGTGTTCTTAAATAGTTCAAGGATTTTTGAATAATTATATAATTCTGAGACAGCTGTCATGTCAGAATATAAACAAATACTGCAGTTAATTGTAACTACTTCTGTTACAGTTAACGTTGAGATTTATTCTGTTCATTCTGTTGGTTTATGTAAAAGAGCAGTTATTTGTAAGGAATAGATACTACCTTCTGTTCTCACCCCAAAAACATGGTGTAAATTACCTTTTCAAGAGTTAGAGTTGTTGATGATGATGATACAGGATTTAACTCATCTTTTTCGAGGTTGATTCAAAAGATGTCTACTGCCATCAGTAAGGGTTGAAATAAATTCCTATGTTGAAGGCCTAGAAATCCCTATACATTAAACATTAAATAACCATGCTCTTACTTGTATGAACCAGGTACACAATTATATTTGCATTCTTTTTTTTTTTTTGTAATATATGTCTCCTTTGATTAGGCAATGCTGGATGTTGCAGCACATCATGGCTGGCTGGTGACTGCTCTGAATATAACCAGTCTGGTGCAGATGGTGGTTCAGGGTAGATGGATACATGACTCTTCCCTGCTTACTTTGCCCAATATAGAGCTACAGCATCTTTACCTTTTTCGGTATGTAATTCCTTTAAGCATTAACAGTTTTGCAATTTCTTTCCACTTCCAACCGCTGATTGTGTTTGAATGTCATTGTTGTGCCTGAGAATGTTCATTAACGAATCAGAAGCAGAACTCTGTCTTTCACAGTGATGCTTTCCCAAATGGATTTTCTGTTTCTGTTTTCAATATTCATTGATTAATTAACCCCCACAGATTATTTTGAGAACCGTGATTCCAGACAAATTAACAAGAGATCACTGGAAGGGTTCCAAGTCCTAACAAAACTAACTCTGTATGTTAATTATCTCTTTATTTTAATCCATTATAAAACTACATTAGTATCCTTCTTAACATCATAGATAATGCCAAGCTCTATAGATGCCTAGATGATGCAGTAATTAATGGTAACCAAAAATAAATGACCAGCCTTTAATAACAGAAACCAGTACTGAGTTATACCACCAAAACAACTGAATACAAATGTTTGCTTTCCCTCCCTGGACATATGTTTTTCTGTCTGTATCAGGAAGTGGAGCCAAGGCCAAAGGAAGAGTGTGCATGGAGGTTACCAAGGACCTATCGAGTGTCTTCCCGAACTAATGGCTGCCTGTGAAGGAAAAGAGAATGTTTTTGCTTCCATTTTGGACAGTGAGTTGCAAACAGCGCACATTTCACAGGTAACACTTTCTCTTCATGATTATTATGAATGTGATTGGAAAGGAAGAGTACTTAGGAAAAGTACTACTTCCCTTCAGTAAATATCATGTGATGTTCTGTATGAAGTGCAACACATCATTGCTCTAATTTCAAGGTACTGCTAGCTTTACAAAGGTTCTTCTCTGCCTGTTTTTTTTAATATTCTCATTTATTCCCTGCTAACCAGTAACAGAGTCTGGTTTATGGCTAATATTACCACATCTCTCTGCTCTAAAGATGCTTCTCTAGGCTGTTCAATCTGGCTGAGTGTTATCCACCTTTTCATAGCCAGCTCTGCACTAGGAATACATGCATTGCAAATGTCATCGTAGCTGGTTTCTGAAGTGGTCTGTCAAACACCCTTTTTTCTGAGAATACTCTTAGTAAAGGATCCAGCACTCACTTTCTATTTGAAACAGAAAAAGGAGATGGAAATTTCACACTTCATAGGGGTGAGAAAAAAATACTATTACAAAATGTTGAGGCTGCTAGAGTCTTATTTTCAGTTTGATTCCCAGCAAAGTACAGCTATGTTCCGTAGCATTCATCACATGCTAAACCTATTGATTTGAAATAAATGTATGAAAGATGAAAACTTCAAAAGCTATACTTCAAATGTTTTTTTATTTGAATATTTAAAAGGACAGCAATATGTCCTGTGTTTGACTGTTCAGCTTCAGTTAAACCTTTTACTGGTATGCAAACAAGAAGAAAAGTACTTAAATGTCTATAACAGACATCTGCATTTGTAACCAAATTAACATCAAAAATTTGAATTAAGAAAATATATTGACATCAAAAAAAGGCTTCCTTTAACAACATATTTCTAACATAATACACATTGATTTCAGTCCAACTTTTAGATGTGATAAAAAATTAGAACATTGTTATAATTAGTTCAGGGAGAACTCAGAAGTAAACTTACTTAATTTATTTGCATAAATTGCCATTCTGTTATCTTTAAAAGCAAATGCAAATTGGTTCTGTCTGATATGATGATGGTTATTTGGCTCAAAAGTGCTTCAATTTGCGTAGCAATCTGGTGTCGTCTCTGCAGTGAGGCGATCCCAGGTAACATACAAATCCTGAATTATTCCAGAAATTAGTATGTTTAAAGCATCAATTTAAGTGCTAATTGCAGTAGTAATGAGAAAAAGCAGTACTACTGTGAGATTTGCATCTACTGCCCCATCAGTATGCCTGGAACGGCTGCTGACTGGCAGAGGATTTGGCTGCTAATTAAATAATTGTATGCATGGCAGTGTTCTCGTCTGATTCAATAGATGAAGATTAATCCTCAGATAAATATGTTTGGCTGGTATTGAAATGTCTTAGCAGTTTCTTCAAAAATAGGTTGCGTGTATGTGGTGTGTACACTCACACTGTGAATGACTCTATGCCTCTATATGTCTATGTTTGTAAATACAGATGCATGTAAGAGGGAAGAACATACTGTCTTGGCATCACATAAGAAGAAAGTTTTATTTCCATTATCTAGGAATAGCCGTACTGGGAATAGCAAAGCCATGACTATATTGTGTAGGTCATTACAAATAGGAAAAATTTTATACCAATACGTTATATTCTTTGCAGTATTTTTTTCAGGAAAAAAAACTATTGTAGTAACTTGCACAGAATTAAAATTCAGATTGAGACTGCCTGTTGGGTGTCTTCATATGTAAAGTCTTTCAGTGTCACAGAGGCAGGGGCTAACCAAGAGAAAAATTCTTCCAAAATGAATGCATCTGTAAGATATGTTTTCTATAAAGAAAGAATATCAGGGTACAGAGTTTAAGCCTAGCCTTGTGGCACAGACATGAACAGAGTCAAATAAAGTGGTAAGTATGCCACTAAATTGCCAAAAATATTCTTTTCCTAACAAACCATTTATTTCTCACTGAAAGTATAGTGGACTCACATCTTAAACCTCTTACTAGCAGGAAACTGGTGAGAACTGCTTGAGCTTTACATAAATTTCAGGTAGACAGGAAAAGGAAGAAATTTCACATTTGGAAAGAAGAAAATATCTTTTAAGCAGATTGATAATTAATTTTTAAATAGCACTCTTAAAGCTGCTCATGGATTTGCAATATTAGGCTAGGTCCTAGGGAGACAGATAATTGGCAAAAATACTAATCATGTTGCCAAAGGTTCATGAAGAATTTCTCATGTGATTATGATTTAAATCTATGGGCTTGGTAGGTAAACATATAGTTTATATGTACATGCACATGTTGGGCCTGTTGACATATTTAAAAGGAGGTAATGTGTGCTTTTGTCCTCCTATACAGCAAAAAACCCCAGTAAAATTGTCAAAAAATAACTAAGTGACTTGGGAGCCTGAGTTTAATTTTCCAAAAGTTAGTGTTATAATTCTAAACCTCATTGAAAGTCAGCAGGGCTTTAAAAGCTGGCAGCCTAAATTCAAAAGCTATTTAGACTAACCCCAATCTTTGGTCGAAGCTTTATGTTTGTTTCAGTGATTCATTCTGAATCATATATCTTTAACAAATCTTTTCCAGTTTCTAAGTCACTTAGACACTAGGCACCTTTTAAAATATTAAGTTGATATTGATATTATTGAAAGAGAACAAATAAACTTCAATATTGAAAATAAATATTATCCCTACTGTAGTATTACCTACTTTTACTCTGGAAGTATCTGTGTTCCTATAATCTTCTTTCATTTTCAGCTGTGACTACTTGACTTTTTTCCCTTGGTGAGAAAAGCATTTCTTCATTTCTCCACATTGCATGGATGATAAAAAGACAGCCTACTGTTCATACTGTACCAATGATCAAACAGTTCTAACCTGGCCTTTAATTTTCAAATACACAAGGCCTGTAAAATCAAGGAATCATTAGTTAGTTTGGAATAGACCTTTAACGTCATCAAATCCAACTGTTAATGACCGGATGACATATTACATCTACTTTCTTATCTAATTAGAAAGTTACTCAGAGTTGCTTCAGTTTGTTTGCACTGTGAAAACTACATGAGGACATGAGAGCCTTTGAGAAATAGTCTGTGTTCGGGTTGTATGGTATAAACCAACCCAGATCAGTCTTCACCAGACTGTGGGGAAAGTTACAGGTAATTCTACTAAAGGAGTTCATACATTGTGATCTCTGCTGAAATTAGACTTCCTTCTAACATATTTGTAACAGGTCTTGTCCTCTGAGAGACTACACATAAAAGTTTTCAAGTTAAATGATGTCTAAAATATAACAGAATATTGGTATATATTAGGGTGCCTCTCCTGAGCACAGCAGAAGTAAACTGCTTAGATGCACGGAAACTCTCACAGAGTAGCTCTGTAGAGTTTCTACAGTAAATTTCTTCTTAAAAACCTTTACATTAAACATAAAATCATTTGCCAGTTGAGATGTTACAACTCAAGTTGTCATCCAGTGTGATCTGCTGGAGGTGGTTTTAGTAGTCTTTTGTTAAATGTATCAAAATCCTGGCAATAATTAATTCATTAAGAATGTCAGTGTGTTTTTTAATCCTTCTTCAAAGTGATGCCTTTTTTCCCCTTTTCACTTCAGAGCTGGGACAGAGCATAAAGTTTTTGCATAAAGTTCTAGCTATTTAGTTTCTGTTACAATTTTTCTGTCCTTTCTTAGCTCAGACACCATTAAGAATATCGGTGCAATTCATCCATGTCCCCTGCTTTTGCGCTGCAGTTCCTGAGCATTCACAGCTGGCCCTTCCCACCTTCTCCATTGAACAGACACAGCTGTTCATGCAGCACACGGAAGAGGAAGGAGAGAGACAGAGAGATTAGTTTTTAGCTTAAATCATTTTTCTCATTTGGTTCAGCCAGGCTCTGATAATGCAGCCATTTTAATCCAAATAAGCCTATGCTGCAGCCTAAATAGGCAGTCCTGCCCTCCCCGTGCTGTTTTCACCTCCCCTGACCCAGCTCACCGCACAGCTGCACAAACGCTGTGTTTGGTTCAGGCAAGGAGGTGGGAATGAGCATCTGGGGACAGGGGAGGAGGAGGGATCATATCAACCCTGTCGCTGACAGGCAAAATGGCCTGTAGCCAAGTGGCTACATGAATGTTTGTGCCAGCAGGGGAGGAGGCTGAACTACTTCTTTCGGTGGCACTGGAGCTTCATGCTTATTCAGAGTCACAGGATTAGAGAATATGCTTCCACAATCAGCTTTATGCTAAGTTCATGCTGTCACCAAAATGATTAGCAAAATGATCCATCTAGGTGCCCAATCCCAGCATGGTGATGCCAACATACCAGTGATGGAGAGGGGACAGCTAGCTGGCGGGGAAGACGCTGGAGAGAGGGACAGCACCACTGCAGTGCAACCTTGGGTTGGCTTACCCTGGCTACTGTATCCCTAATTATGTATCCATAGTATCCATATACTGTTACTGCCAGCATGTCTCTTGGCAATGACGTCTGCAAGAAGCAAACTGAGCTTTTATTAGGGCTCTAGGCCTTCCAGCACAGAAAAAGTAATCAGACACATCAAGCACAATCTAAATGAAAATACATTTTGTTGAAACACAAGATGGTCAAACTAATACTTAAAAAATAAAATATGCTTTAGTCTTTTTCCAGATAAAACATTTCTGTTCCATGATAGTATGCAACAATGCCTACCCTCTTCATTCCCACAAGTTCCCATTTTGGCATCTGATGGCTCTGTACCAAGATCAATATTCTTCTTTTCTCCTTCTACTTCCCACCCTCTAGCTTTTCATATATGCTGATTCCTGTTTTGTTCTGGGAGTGGAGGGGAACAACAGCAGGGCAGAGGATGGTTCTTGGTCTTCTGGGTTTTTTACTCCAGTGCCAGCTTCATCCATCTTTTTCAGCCACAGTAAGGCCACAAATCACTGCCTCCATTCCACAGCCAATCCCATGTATTTTTCCTAACAAATTTCATTGAGTGAACATGCTGATTTTCTTTTTTACTAAATGAAACCCTGCATTACTCCCTTCCATTTTTGTCCCAGCTTCTCAGAGATGCTTTTCCTTGTCTGATAGAGACCAAAATGAGAGAGACTTAGGGCTGCATATTCAGGATGCCTTTTTAAGGTCAAGAGAGTGTCATATTCAACTACGCAAATTGTATCCTCTAACAGTTCTCTGCACAAGGATAGAAGAAAGTTGAGGACCTGTTGCAGTTCAACAGAAACCACAGAGACTTAAAATTCCTCAGGAGGACACCAAGAAGGAGAGTTCATGAGAAAAACTTAAAAAAAATAGGGATAACTTTGGATATGCAGTTGAACTTTTGGTTAATTATCTGAACTGATCCTCTGAACTCTCTGAGGTTTGCCTATTGCTAATTAGCACTGCAGTGGCTTGTTCTTTATGGATTATGCTAAGGAAGTTTAATTTAAAACTTAATTATACTAGTTTTTAAGTGGCTTATAGGGAAAAAAGTACTTTAATCGGGAGCAGTAAGGAATTTTTCTTGTGTTCAGACATTAGTAGTCTTACTGAGGCATGTGTAACGTGCTTGAGGAGTTTCACGTTTGTTTTATTTGCTAAGAAGAAATTCGCATAAGAGATTAATGAAAAGTATTTTATGCTTATGATTGAGAATCATATGATTATATATGGTATTCTAATACACAATAAAATATTAATATAGAATAAATATGTGGACTGCACATTGAATTGTTATTGTTACAGTGGCATTGATTGTATAGATTGTCCTGTAATCCACAGGGATCTATTTTTTCTACAGGCTTGGAATTTCTTGTGCCGTTTGCCAATTCTAAATGTCAGTCTGAGCATTAAGGGCAGTTGGGATGACCCGGTTCAGCCTCAGAATGAAGTACCTGTTCCTTCTTTGACAACAGACACACGAGATGAAAAAAGATGGATCAAACTGCATGCTGATCAGGAGTATGTGCTCCAAATAAATCTGCAGAGAACCCAGATGGGGTATCAGGTAGATTATCATTTCTTTCCCAAGTACACAAGTGTCCAATAATATATTTATATTATCAATGATGCTTTATACAGTATAACAGGGTTTTTTATGGTTTGAGTATTATTTGAGTTATAAACACTTTCTAAGGCTTTTCTTTATTAGTAGTGAAGCAAATGTTTATTTTCAGGTTGCAATAGGATAGTTAATAGGCTCTTAAGGTAAAATCCTAGACCAATTCAAGTCAATGAAAAAAATTCAAACTAGTTTATAAGCTTCCCGATTGTATTCCCAGGTGCACCCAAACTGCATACCAGTCTCATAGCTTTAAATACGTTTCTATTTGTAACACATCCTCAGGCCTTTACTGAGGATGTTTTCCTTATATTTTACACTTCATGCTTTTTTGAGCAGCTCCTAGAACAACTTTCACATACAATTCTTTCTCACACCTACACTTCAGTCCCACCCCTTTTGCCAGTTAAAGCACATCCCATTGCCTCTTGGGCTGATCACCTTGCTGGGCCCTCAGCAGGTCTTCATGTGCGAAGCCAGAAACTCCAGCAGCTGCACAGGTTTCCACCTGCTCTACCTCCAGCAGCAGAAGCTTGGGGTACCTGCTTGTCAGCTCTTGGAAGAGTTAGACCGTGCCTCCTGCATTCACACTGGGCACTGCTGGCACTGTAGCTGTCACTTATTTATAGATGCCCTTTTCCATCATTTACATACCATGACTGGCATATAGACGACCATGATTATAGTTTTGCTAATTAATTTTTCTAACATTTCAAACAATTAAGAATTATAATTACCATCATTTTTGTTAAGATATGAAGAAGAGCTCAAAATACAAGTGGAGAACAGTTTTAGATGTTACTTCTGAGACTCTTCAGACAATTTCATTTTGATAAAAATAGTAATGGAGATACATATGTTCTGTTGAAAATCCTGAAGTTAAATTAGTCAAGAATTATATTTGAAAAATATTCTTATTTCCCCAAAGACTTCTTGTCCTGACTACAGCAGGTTCACCATAACTGCAAGGGGAAACTGTCTTATTTTAGGAAGGACAAAGAGTCAAAGCTCATCCATACATCATTCTATTTGCTGCGCCAGTTACCGATAGAGACTTTTCCTAGCCAGAAGCCATGGAAAAGAGAGGAGCAGAAGCATTTCATGCAATGATCACTGTTTTATAAACCTCTCCTACAATTTGATCCCTCTTTTGTAAGAAACAGCTGGATCAAACTGTTTCTAAAGCTTCATTGCTGTGGTGGTGCTTTTTCTTCTGTATAAATCTCCAGTAAAACCTTTCCCTCTACAAAACACAAAATGAATGCTGATTGACTGTACATCATTCTGTCTTCAGCTTCCAGCAGTAAAGTCACTGTCTTAAAGAATAACTAAAATAATCTTTCCTTTTGCTATATCAACCTCAAATAAATACTTCTCGTGCTGTTTTTTTCTTTATATTAATCTTGAACAATGTTGTTTAGCTTTAAATAAAGATACTAGGTTTACAATTAACCCTTCTGCAGAGAATAACATTCAAAATATATTAGATTAAATTACAGAAAGGGAACCCTATTTCCATTCAAGTTTTAGTAGTTTACAAAATAAGTGGAATTGTATCATATTCTGGATTTTTATCTGTGGACTATGATTTTTCTTTTTTTTAAACCCTTCATCTAGAAAGAAAAAAATAACAATATTTTAGTCTGGCAAAATTATAACAATTCATAACAATGTGTTTTCAAGGTGTTTTTCATTCAAGGAAGAATGGCATTTTGGAAAGGGTATTTCTAGTTTTCCTAAGCTGTTTCTTTTCCCCAACAGGGAAAGCAGGACAGTAAAGCAATTGCTCCTCGATTCCCCAAAGTTAAGGATGAAGGATGGTTTTTGATACTGGGAGAAGTTGATAAAAAAGAACTCATCGCCCTGAAAAGAACTGGATATGTCAGAAATCGAAATACTGTTTCTGTTGCTTTTTATACTCCAGAAACTCCTGGAAAGTATGACAAGTTTACAAATTAAGTTCTCTTAATTATTATCTTTTCTGAGTAGTCAAGACCTAATTTCCAAAGTAACAATTCTGCTTTTACATTTTAGGTGTATCTACACACTGTATCTCATGAGTGACAGTTACCTTGGCTTGGACCAACAGTATGACATTTACCTGAAGATTGTGCCAGCAAGTACTTCAGCACAAGTCACTATGGAGGTGTCTGATGCCATGAGTCATCTGGCTCTGAAGTAAGGCCATCTGTCAGTCAGAAGGCCAATCAGTCAAAAGAACTGGTCTTGCAACTAAGACATCTGGTCATTCTGGGACATCCAAAAATGCATTTGCCTTAGTGGAACCAACTTCAAACCTCAAGACAACTAGGAAATTGAAAGTGACTACTGTATTGACTCTGATGACACAGAGTTAGCCACAGTGGCCTTACTCCTTTATGAAGATTTGTCTTTTCTTGTTCCATCTCTCTTCTTTGGGAAGTCATTTTGTTAACTGAATTTTAAAACATCAAAATAAAAGACTGACCGATAATGTAATTTATGCAAATTCAGGGCTATCATCTTCATTTTGAAAAGTGTTCTATAGCCTGTGTATTAATGGCATTTAAATAGTCAACTTTTTTAATTTATAGGGAAAAATACAAAATTTGATCTAAGAACTGCTGAAAATATTGATGGATGTGTTATATTTCATGTTTAATAAAAATATGCCCATAAGAACATTTTGCATTGTATTTGTGTGCAAAATATGAGAGATGTAGTAACACAGTCCTCCTCTTATGCGTAGTACATTTTGAACATGATAATCTAAAGGAAAATTTCACATATTTATATTAATTATATAAGCAGTAAATGGTGTTACAAAGGCAAGCTAAGTAGTATAAAATATTTCCAGTGTAGCAATGATGCAAATTATATAATTAGATAATAATTAAAGTTTACCCTTTACACTTACGTACATACATATATATACACTCACATATATATTACAGACTTACAATTTCCATAGTGTTTTTTCCTGAATTTTGAAGGATTAGGGCATATTAAACTGAGAGTCCTGTTCCAGGGCTCAGTGATAAAGTGGTTGACTATGTTCTGTAAAAAAGAGAGCATGAGGCTCCAAAAATGGGTTTTGCAACAGGTGGCTTGAAGAGTTCTGCCAGGCAATAATAGATACTGTCTAAGAGTTGCCCAGCTCAGTGATAGTACCTGCAAGACATAAATCTGAAGGGAGAAAGTAGCAGCATCTATCTGCTGCACAATACAGTGATGAGTCTACACATCCTGAGGCCAGTCCTCAACCTTAAGAGGATTCAAGATGCTGACCAAATACTTGGAGGCAACATACTGCAGAATCAATGCATCTTTGTTCAGATAGACTAGACCTTAAACTGAGTATTGCTGTTTGCACTTGCTCAGCTTTGCATTGAGCTGATAAGGATTAGCTCTCTGAGGGATCATTTGGCTGTCTTTTCCATCGTATTTCACCAGATGAAACAATACAGCAGAGTTGTTGCCTGGAAGCTTCACAGAAAAAAAATACACCAGTGATGCTGCACCCACATAAAATCACAGCGTGTCTGAGTTTGGGAAGGACCTCTAGAGATCTTCTGGTCTAACTCCTCTCCTCAAGGAGGGCCACCCAGAGCTGGTTGCCCAGGACCACATCTCCAAGTATGGAGATTCCACCACCTTCCTGGGCAACCTGTGCCAGGGTTTGGTCACCCTCACAGTTAAAAAGTGTTTCTGGCTGTTCAAGGGGGACCCTTCTGTGTTTCCATGTGTGCCTGTTGTCTCTGGTTTTGTCACATTTTCCATTCAGACATCCATTGATAAGATTCCCCTGAGCCTTCTGCAGGCTGAACGGTGCCAGCTCTCTCAGCCTTTCCTCATGTGAGAGATGCTCCAGTCCCTTCATCATCTTTTTTGTGGCCCTTTGCTGGACTCCCTCCTGCCTGTTCATGTCTCTGCCCCAAACCAGACACAGTGCTCCGCTAGCGTGGCATAACCAGTGCTGATCACCTCTCTCGACCTGCTGGCAACACCACACTGCAGTGAGCAGGAGGCTGGCTGATTTCAAGGTGTCAATAGTTAACCATTAATTCATTTCATTATATCCAGCACCTCTAAATTGTGAGAAGCATTTTTAAGATAATCGACTCTGTAGCTGAGTGTTTTCATCACCTCGTGATGAAAAATTTTTTAATTATTACAGGTAATATATTACTTGTAGAAATGTGCCTAAGAAAGTGGGACAATAATAGAAAAAGTTGTGACTATATTTACAGCTGGCTAGATGATACAATTGCCACCTTTGCCATTTAGACTATATCAATATAATATAGTATTGTGTCACAGAGCAAATGGATTTTTCAAATTGGTAGGCAGTAGTTTGGTTATCCACACAGTTTCTTAGTCCATTTTTAAGAGAATTGTATCATCTAGTCCACAAGTAA
Organism: Lepidothrix coronata; assembly: GCF_001604755.1. Lineage (NCBI taxonomy): Eukaryota > Metazoa > Chordata > Aves > Passeriformes > Pipridae > Lepidothrix > Lepidothrix coronata. The sequence continues at coordinate 2,051,757 of NW_016690250.1, read as the reverse complement.
GTTTTCACAGAAATTAAGTCCTTTCTTAGGAAAAATTCCTGGCTGAAGCAATGTATTGTCTCTCAACAATTTTAATTAATTAAGAAAAAGAACTGTGCCACAGACAAACAACATACCAACATAGTGATGCTAGCTCTTGTTGCTTCATAAATGTACATCACAGAAGAGTCTAATGGCAGAGTAGTAGACAATAGCTTCAGTATTCTGTGTTAATCAATTAAAGAGTTTCTGTAATGTCATTTGTACCATTTGTACTTTGGTTTGGAAATGCTGTATTTCCTAGCATATTAATTGCTTTTAGAAATAGTTTGATGAAATTTCAAATAACATTTTTGAAACTTTTTTTCCCTTACAAAAGTATTGTATTCGTGAAGACAAAGTCTGAAGTAATATAGAATGAATTTAAGCAAATTGATTAGAATCAGTATTTAGCTGGAAAATCCAAGAGAAAGAATTCCTATCTTCCTCCCTCAAGAAAAAGAGGCTGTGGTATTTTTAAGACGGTTTGATGAACTAGTCTGACAAGCACCACTTCTCTGTGAAGAGGCTTATTTACTAATGAGAGATGTTGAATTATCACTGTCTTGCCTTCACTCCTCACATTTAGGGTAGACTTCCCTTTAGTTCCTTCCACTTCCTGTAAAAGATATGAAAAAACAGATAATGTTCAGAGACATTATCTGTATTAGTGGCAGTAAATTATCATGGAATTACTTAAGCTCATCGTTCTGTGATGTGGTATATACACTATTGTAGCCTATGTAGTAAGTACTAAATAGGGCAAAGTAAGGCAATACAAGCAAACCATATATGTTTTTTCCACAACCTAAAGGTCTCCAGCTAGATTGCACATTTGGGCCTTGATTTAGTTGCTTACATTCAAGAGATCTGGTGCCATTTAGTATGCAGTATCTCATCTGGCCTCTACATTCAGCTCCAGAAGAACATGCACTGTCCGTCGAGGGCTGTCAGCTGTGAAACACAGTGGTGGTGTGTGTCGCTCTCTGTGCATGCCTCAATTAAAACTAAGTAATCTGAAATAGCATTAGGTATCTACATTCAGGTAACCAAATTGAGTCCCTAACACTTGTTTAGTCATAAGTATGCAGTTCAGTTTCTTAACTGCATCTAATGAGATTTAAAATAACCAAAGACATTCCAGCTGCCACTCCAGAAGACAGGAAGTCTTTCATAGGTCATATGTCTCTTCTGTTGTCTCCACATCATGGGGGCCAGTATCATGAGGTGGATGCTTAGATACTCAATTAACTAATCAAGCCCATGCTATTTTGTAAGTCAGAAGAAGCATAAGTGTTTCAAAACTCTCTCTTCCAAGCAATTTTATGAGAAGGGAGAACTCTCCTGCTTCATGAGAAATATTTTCTGACAAAAGGTTTAGATGTCATAGGATGCCCAGACAGACAGATCTACAGAAAGGCTAGTAAGGCTGCTGCTGCTAGTGGTTACTCCCATTTCTACTTACAGACTGTGCCTGTTCTATCAGCTATGTTTTATTCCCACGCATCTTTTTAAAATGGAAAATCTTCTCAGAGCGCACTGCACTTCAGCAGGTGGTGCCAAGACTTATGTCCACAGAAATTTTGATGCACGTTTTTCTGAAGTGATTTGCAAAAGCTCATGAATGAACAAACTGACTTTGTTACTAATGTCATACATTGGTAGCAGTAAGAGGTTAAGCTGCTTTCATGCAGTGTGTGAAAGGAAATTCTATATTAAAAGAAGAATATTATTCTCTGGAAAGCAATTGTACTGCTTGGACTAAATGAGTCTCTTCATAATTAATTCCTGCAGAGAATATAATTCCTATCTAGACAAAAGGAACTAGCTTTATAGTAAAGGATTCTCCACAATGATTACACCATCTTGTAATTAAATATGTTTACAATATATCTTGTACTTAGATCTTCTAATGAGCACCATACTGCATCAACAGGATTTGAATCCAGGACTCTCCAAGTCTTTCTTCAGCATCCCTATCCCTAGGAAATCACAACCACCTTCTTTGCTCACGTCTCCTCAGAAAGAGCGAGCATTAAAGCTTCACTAAGCCTAAGCATTAGGCTTCACTGCTGCTTTTTCCTCCAGTTTAGTCTTGTCCTATCAAGACTCTCAATCAAAATATATACCTGAAACAGAAAGCTTGGATCTCTCCTTGCAGAAGATCCATTCACAGCAGAATTGGTGACATCCCATTCCACAATGACAAAGATCACACAGATGAGAGGACAAGATGGAGATCTCACTGAAAATACCATGTGACCACTGAGGGGATGGGGGGGCCTAAATCTAGACTTTACAACAGAAATGAGAACATGGAGGGGAAAGGAAATTAAATACAGACATTGGCTATTGTTCATATGCTAGAAAACCCATGAAATAAAGAATGAAAAGTGTTCTGGGATGAATATTATCATTCCAAACGATAAGAGTCCCACTAATTGTAATGATAGCAGAGGTGAATTGGGCATTTTTGAAAAATCATGCTCTTGATAACGTGATACATGTACAAATAGTTATAGAGCTATTAACTTTATGCTATTAACTACTGGTAAGAACAGTGGTAGAAAAGGGAATCTAGAAATATCACTATCCTTTTGTGATAAACTGAGAAAATAATTCGAGTTGATTAAGAGGAAACAGTGAAGGGTCAATATGACCTGGAGAGAAAAGAAAAACAAGTCGTAAAACTTAATTGGGCCCCTATAAAGAGATAAAACAAGTTACCTCCCTTCTACCTTGTGTAGGATTTATAGTGAGACAATTTTGTTTAGTTAGATAGATAATAGGACCTTTCTTTAAATTTATAACTTTGTATAGATAGCAAGCAGACATCTGCAGAGTGTCTGACTTAACAATGTGTAATGTTTATGCTTATGTATAATGAATATTCATGAAGTAGCTGGAAATAAATGTAGAACAACTAACTTCTTTGGGTGTGACAGGCGTTGGGAGTTGTTGGACCCCTTCCCTGATCACCCAGCGCTGAAATTGCTTTTATCATATAATAAAATTCTGATTGGAAATTACCCGATTGGGTCTCTGTTTCTCACACTTTTCTAACTACACTCTAAATCTCTACATAAAATGTGATAAACAGCATTCTTCACACAGTAGCAAATTTGCACCTTGGATTGGAAGTAACTCAGTTTTTATCGGGCAGTGCTAATGTGGGAAAATTAGGCTTACGCTCTTGGCAGCACTAATTTCTTCTAGCTAACAGGATGAAATTGTTTCAGATGCCAATAACACATGGTGAGTTCCCATTATGTATTTTTCAGCAAATCCAACTAATTAGAAACTAATTACAAGTTGTGGTAGCACAGTAAGATCAGGTTCTGATAAACTGTCATCTTTGTAGCTGTGAAGATTCTGCAATTAAGCCTTATTTTATTTTCTCAAATGCTGGCAATGTCTAAAGGCAGAGCTGGAAAAAATATCCAGAGGACTCTGTCTTCTGTAACCTCCATTAAAAGACCCCTTCATAACAAGATTAATCCCCCCTTTATTTTTTTGCTTTTTTGCCCTATCTAAAATACAACATAAAATTGTTCAACCCTGTACCAAGAGAGACTAAGTGACTATTTAACAGTTTACACCAATTACAGGATCTTGCTGTTTCTTTGGCATGGTTCTGCCCTGTCCCACACCAGCCCTGCTGCCCTGCTCACAGTCTCCCATGTTGCACTTGGACTAAGCATTCTGGGATAGGACCTTTGAGGGAACTTCATTCTCTCTTTATAGGAAATGTAGCAGAGAGAAAGTCCTGTTCCATGATTAGGTTCCTGCAAGGTACAGTCTACAAATAACCGCATAAGGCCCTACTGTGCTAAACTCAAAATATGATGCAATGTTACTTCAAGAATACTTTAAGCAAATAAGACAGGTGAAAAATATGCCTCAAAGTTAGCTGTATGATTGAGGCAAATGCCAGTTTAATTTTAGATTTTAATTCTAAGTGACTTGATTCAAAGAGGGAATGAGATACTCTGGGAACAGAGGGATGTGGAGGTTTCTCAGTTCTTGGCAATTAAATGCTCAGAACTGACGGAAGTGAAATAGTTATGGGCCATATCCATGCACATGATACACATCTAGTCGAGTACAAGTTTTGCCTTTGTGCTTCTTATATATGTTTACTTGAGTCCTACATGCAAAAATTGACATCTGTCAGCCTCATCCTTGTGGATGTGCAGTAGCATGTCCAGTAGCATGTGCATCAGAAGCTTCACAAAGACCTCTTAGCAAAAGGTTTATAGGTTGCAGGACACATTCACAGAGGTTGCAAGTCACAGGACTTTGTTTTCCCCCAGTTCTATATAGTTGCAGTGTCGCCTTCTGCAGTGCTCCCCAGATCACAGCTAGGTAAAGTTTCTGAAACTTCTGCTAACAAGTTTTGACTCCTGCTGATAAGCTAAACACAGAAATTGTCACCAACAGATAAACATCTTTCATAAAAGTTGGTTGGGGGTTTTTTGGGGGTTTGGTTTGTTTTGTTGTGTTTGGGTTGGGTTTTTTTGTTTTGCGATTGTTTGGGTTATTTTTGTGACATGTCAATATCTTGCAGCCAGACTGCAATAGTAGAGGACTTTTGCCCTAATGCTGCTGATGGTCCCGAGGTTTTACCTTCACAGCATGACATACCTGAGGGGTGCTGCAATAGCACTTTCATCCTGTTCAGTCTTATGAAAAGCCTGACCATGAAGTTAAAACTTGGAGAAAATAGAAACAAACTTGCTCAGCAGTGTTTTTTTTCTTGCATCTATATTCATCATCTGATTACTACAGTCTCATTTCATAAGCCTACAAGACCTACAAGAATGGATAACAGCTAACACAACAATTTTTTTGTCCCTAAACTCCTCAATACTCAAGCTAGAAGCACGAGAAAGGAAATACCAACTGTAACCCTGAAAACTTCACTTAGACATCAGAACACTTAATTTTTCAGTGAGTTACAGACTGTGTAACCTTTATGAGAAAGCAGCTGAAAGCAAAACTGTCATCTTGTCTGAATGAAATTAATTGATTTTACCTGTTCTAGAATTATCTAGAATTAATTCATCTAATATTTAAACTATCTACTAAATCATTTAAAAAACCATAACTAAATTATAAATTCAAGTACTTATAATGGTAAAAGGAACTGACTTGAGCAATGAATTCATCTAGTTCAACCCTAAAGAGCCAAGAAATGCTACCAATATCCTAGAAAAATGTCCATTCACAAAGCCATGAGACATAAAGCAATCACACTCAAACTCCTTAGGTGCTTAAAAGCAGGAGAATGGACATTTGGGTTATGAAAGCTGAATTAAGCAGGACCATACTGTTGCAAAACAAAAGTCATGAGATAATTATTTTTAATTTGTTGATGTGCGGAAAGTGTTTTGGGTTTTTTGTTTGATTAGTTGGGCTTTGTTTGGGGTTTGTTTTGCTGTTTAACTTTTTCAGAACTGAAGTGTTGTGCATCATCTTTGGCACATAAATACAATCTGGACTTCCCTGGCAAATTGTCACAGAATGTGCATTGATAGATCTTCCTTTGTAATGCTGAAACCAAAATATCTGCATCAATGTTTGCGTTCTCAGGAACACTCTGAGAGAGACCGACACTACACACTCAGTTCACTTTCTGTCTAGTTTGTAGGAGGTGCTCAGTAAGGTGTCAGCTCCCACGCATTTCTCAACAACTCCTAAGTTTACAGGGAACGTTCATGCCCACTCCTCAGCCCTATTGATCCTACAAGAGGGGAGGAGTATGACAACCTGCCAGGTCATGCTTCAGCTTCCTTCACTGGCAAGACAGTATGCCCAGAGGGATGCTCTGAGGTACCGTTTTGGAAACTGGTGACTAAACTTCTATTCCAAAATTAAATGCACTTCCAATAACTGAAACTTGTCCAAAATTTTGCCAGGACTTGTCCAAAATTTTGCCGGGAATGCTGACCTTAAGGGACCAAAAACTTTAGTAAATAAGGGGTTTTTTCTAGAACAGGTCCAGATGGATTGCTAGAATATTCTATTTTTATAAACATTAAATAAAAAAAGAGAAACCTCACCACAAGAATACTGATAAGAATTCCAAACTTTAAAAACATGTAGTGCCTACTTAGTTATCTGAAAGTCTTGGGAAACAGCTGGAATAATTTAATCAAATCAGTGAAAATCTTTTGAGAAACGAGTGCTTTTAAGGAAACAAAAAAAAAAAAAAAAAAAAAAAAAAAATTAAAAAAAGAAAGCCCAACATTACGTGACCAAAAAGTACACTAAAGTTTCTTTTCTGTTGGTACATTGCTCTTTAGCTTCAGAGACTGAAGGATGAAAAACATATATTATTAGCAGATTAAATTTAGTTTCTGCTGATACTTTCAAAGGATTGGGTGAACAGATAGTAGCATTAGTATTATCTAAACCCTCACTCAGACCTAGGACTCAAAGATTAACAGTTGCAGATTTTATGACATTTCTAATTCAGGGATAAATTGTATTTTCTAGAATTGGAGGCATAGGTAATATCCTAAATTCTTAGGAACCATTGACTTTACAGGAACAGACTAAGAACTCAGGACCATGAAAAGATGAAATTAGATGAAAAAAAAAGATGAGGAAAACAGGATAAGAATCTCATCTGCAAGGAGGAACAGAGCTTTGACTCCTGCAGACAGGACTGCTGTGAGGCAGTAGTCCTGTTTGTTTTTATTGTATTATCGCTTCTGCTTTCATTACACCAAATAATTTTGACATGATGCCACAGCTTCCACAAAAGCATGCCTCTACCATTTACCTAATGATTAGGGCACATTAGGGGAAAATGTGGTCAGAAAAGGGAAGAAAGAACTGAAGGAAGGAATTTTGTATGCGAGCAGATGGGACAGTGGAGCTATTTTTAAATAAGAAAGGACAGGTCCTATTCCTCATTCTGAAAGACAGCAAGCTTCTATTTTCAGGGGAAGATTCCAAGTAATTTATTCTAAACAGAGAAGCATATCTCCTATAGTCTTAAGCAAGGTACCAAAGTAAGTTACATTTTTGTGTTCCATCGCTGTGCTAGACTTTCCTCTTCATAGGCAGTTATCCAGTCTCATTTGAGATACCAGATTTTCCACGCTCACCAGATAGGGGAATTTAAGCACTTCACATCTTGAATTCTATTCTGGGTGCATTTACAGGTGAGATTCTTGCTAAAAAGCCTTTCTTAGGCTTTCTTTATATACCTAAAGAAGTTCCTACTATTAATTTTATTAATTTTATAAACTATATGCACTCTTCTTTCCATTTTACACACTTGCAGTCACAGCTCTCATGTTGTATCATACCAACTTGATGTTAAGAATAAGTAGTCAACATTAAAAACTGGTCTGTTTCCTTACATTTGGAAGCATACCATGTGACATTAATAAAATAGAGTCAGTTACATCAACATTTCTCAGGGAAGGAAGAATAAATAGATTTGTGGTAGAATGTTACACGTATATATATAATCATATACATTAAATATTTTAGTAACATGAACATGTTACTTATTTAGGTGAACATAACAAGCCATTGAAGTTAGCAGTAACTGTTGCCGCTGCTACTGAAGCTTCCTTCAGTAAGTACCCACTAAAACTAACATTCGGAAGAGAAATATTTCTTTGATTCCTTTGAAAGAGCAAAAAGATTACTGACTGGAATCAGATCCCTGTCTATGATTTAGATTTATGTGTAACTGGAGAAGACAATCTCCTTTAAATTTAACTTTCACTGCTTCATTTCTTTACTCACACCCCTTTATATTCCTGCAATTGAACAGGCAATAATGAATGAGAATAACAACCATACTTTGTCCACAGTCGTGATTTCATTCTTTTATCTGCCCCTTTTCTTTTCATGTAAGAATGCCAGTCCAGCTCAGATCACCAATGCAACATTGTTCTGCCTTCTCTTCTCCAAAACACAAAACTTAAGGCTATGAGAACTAGCAACGCAATAAGATACAGAAAGAAGGTTAAATCAAGTAATTCCCTCTTTGAAAATTCTATTTTTCCTAATTCTTCTTCCTTTCCCATAATTATGACCAGTCTTCTGTTTCAGCCCTCACTTCACTTCCGTTTCAAATCCTAATCAGTCTAGTATTTTTTTTGCTTTATTTATATCCTTCTTTCTCTTTTCTGTGGTGTACCTACTTTCCCTCTGTAGGTAAAAATAAACACATGCACCTAAACAAGTTAAAAAATTATTTTCTTACTACTGCTGCTAGTCAGAGCACCTTTCTCTGGCCTTTCTGTATTTTCCATTGCCTTTTCAATTTCTATGCCTTTATCTTCAAACTGAGTCCCAATATCTGACTTTAGCCCTGCCTTTTTTTTCCTTTTTTTTTCAAATCACCTTTGCTTTGTAATCTGTTATAACTTTTCTTAGAGTAGTTTGGTTTTGATCCCAAGTGCTAGTTACAAATACCTTTGTGTCAGATCAGGCTCTCCATTGAAGGAACTCCATGCCAGCAGCTAATTACAAGTTACAGTAAAAGATGAGCTAAACCAAGACTCATTTTCTATCCATCCATTTAGTGTATTTGCTGAAGATTACTCCATGTTTTGAGCAATAGGTGTTTTAGACCAATCTTGTCTGTATGGGTAAAAAGAGGAAGAAAACACTCCTTTCCTTGGGCAAAGAGTTAAATGGTGTTGGACATCTTCAAAAGGTATCAACACATAAATACAGATGCTATCAGTAACACCTAGCATTAAGATTAGACTACCCCAGAGACTTCCATCTTCCTAACTTTGGCCACCCTTCTCTTGCACCTTAGAACACCGTCTGTGATTGCACTCGTCCCTGGCCAAACAATCACAGAATCAGGAAGGATTTTTTTCAGCCACACTTTCATTGTTCTTTCACTCATACTGAAGAGGGATGAGCAACACAAACCTAAATTAGCTGTCATTTGACCAAGGAGATACATATTTTTGCCAAGGCTAGAGGTCCTCAAGCAACAGATGGCTGAGAAAACAGCCAGGCCACAAAGCATGTACAGAAAACTTCATCTCCAGGGTTAAATTCAGCTAATGCTCCCTCGGTCATGAGTACTACTGAAACTGTCAAAGGCAAAGGTTGCTTATCATGTGACAGTTTAAGAACAGATTTCTTTCAATTTAGGTATAAAATAGCAAGTTCAAATATTCCACACTCGAACAACAGCAGTTGTCAGGCCCCACACGTGCACTAGATGGGATCATGACACAGAAGGATATAAATCTACATTCTTCAGATCATAAATCAGTCAGACTGGCTGACTGACTGCAAACAGGATGCCCATAGTACTGGGCTATTTTCCAGCTGCCCCATGACGAGATTCTCCTGGTGTATTCAGCACTGTGAGAACCAAGCTAATGGTCTGATTCAGTTGGATCTTCTTGTGTTATGTTTCAAACTGTTGAATATGGATATCCCAGGATATTAAAAAATACACAGTTCCAGTGTGCTGAACCTATACAACTCTTTCCTTGACAGATCAATACATTTCCCACCAAACATTTTATTTCTGAAATAATTTTTTTAAAAAAATTAAATGCATTTGAAAACAACTTGCCTAAGCTTACATTTGAGGCAGACAAAGTAATTTTATTTCATGCTTATTTTTTGATCTATATTAAAAAAAAAAAAAAAACAAGCACCCTATGAGTTTTTTACTTTAAAATGAGGGGAAAACCCTATAAGAAGATCAGATCTGGGGTACAATTTTTACACAGACAATTTCCAACATAAATGCTAGTTATTAGGTGTCATGTAGAGTCAGGAGTTGCCATGGAATCCATTTGCTTCTAAACCAGCTCCTCCTGCTGGAATACTTTCTCATTATTATTTCTTTCAGTAGCACAAAAGGAGCTGGCTTACAGAAGAAATGTTATTTTAGTATAAAGTTTCTACTGTGTCTGCAATCAGACATGAAATTAAAATCTAAATTTAAACCTATATTTCTGTTCAAGTGTAAAGCAACGTTACCATGGTCAGAAGAATGAAATCATTGTAGACTTTTTATAGATTCAGTGAAGCAGAGAAAAGAAATTATAGCTGAAGTCTTCCTTTCAGCTCTCTTCCTATAAGTGAAAATAAAAGTCATATCTGATGTCTACTGTTTACATTTTTGCTACATTATTCTCCCATTATGCTTCACTTTTCACGTTTTCATACTAGTTATTCTGCGCAACAGCAGCCTCATTAGCAGCCTAATTACTAATGTCCTGGTACACAGAACAGTGTGTGCATGCTGAACACTGGGGTTATTAGGCCAGTGAACTTACTTGTTGTGATGTCAGTTTCAATAGATGGATTTCAGAAGAAAAAATATAATCATGCCTTCAAACTCTTGACACGCCAATTATTGAGTTTCAATTCTTTTGTATACAATGTACTGCAGTGAGGCTGGAGGACAATGCTGGAAAGAAACCAGCAATATTAGAAAACTATGTCAGTGATTTGTAGCTTGGCATGTAAATACTTATTATTAATATTATTGTTTACTATAGACATTGACTAGCATTGCATCTGGAAGCCCTAAACAGAAACAAGATCCTATTGTGATCAACACTGTATGGAGATATGCACAGCCCTTGCCTCCAAGAGCTTATATTGTATGGTCCCAGCCTTGTAAACTGATCTGGGTCGATAGATTCTTGCACCCCTGTGGAGTCCTCCAGCCCTCCAAGGCAGTCAGAGCTTCCTGCATAACCTTCCTATACGGAAAAGTGGCAAGCAAGCTTTGGGTGCAGGGAGCCTGCACCTTTCTAATCCATTCTTTTCCTACTCTTTAGCAGTTGAACTCTGCCCAGACTTAGACTAGTTCACCCTCTAATCCAGTTTCTGACCCTTATTTACATCTCTCCGACTCAAGAATTCTGGTCCTGCCGGGGAATCAGAGGAAGCTCTGTGTCAGGCAATACCATTCCTTCTCCAGCCCTAGGTTTTCTATGGTCCCATAACTGCAGATAGACTTCTGCACCCATGGAGAGGTCTGTGGTACCTCTCAGGAAGCTCCTCAGAGTGCAACAGACATTGGACAGCCACTACCCTTAGAAAAGCAAAAGAATACAGACAAACAGGCTAGAGACAGAGAATCCTTTGCCCTGGAGGGAAAGCAGAAGGGTCATTGGAGCCCTACAACGAATAGAAGCAGCCCAGTGTCAGTAAACAATGAGGGCTGGGCTGTGGGGCCAGCATAGTGATCGGCAAGCTAAATGTTGACAGCCAGGACATTCAGGCAGGAACCTCACTAGCCAGGGCCCGCCCCACATTACCTGAGTGAGGAGAATAAGGCTGGCACAGGGATGGCAGCTGGGCTCAGGGCAGAGCCAAGGTCATTAGACAAATCCATAGTGGCAAGGCAAGTCCAAGGTCAAGGTGGGAAGGCAGTCCGTGGGGTCGGGGCCTAGGTCAACGGGGTCCCTGGTGAGATACAGGCACTGGACACAGAAATCCCTATAGCCTGTCTCAGGCAAGCACTGAGGGCATAGTGGGAAGCTGCCAGGTGAGGCTGGTTGGGGCTATTAAGGCTCCCTGGTGCACTCAGGGACCTGACAACCACAGTCTTCTCATTCTCCACTATGGCTGCACTGACAAGTTGTTGGGTTCACCCATGCACCAGGAGCATTTTGTGCTGAAGCCAAAATTAAAACCAGACTGCAATACCTCCTAAGGTTTTGGCACATTTCAAAAATGTGGCATTGACATCACCAAGCTATTGCCAGATCAAAGAAATGCCAATTCCTTGTTCATCTTACCAGCTAAATCATACAGTAAATTACATAGAGCAAGTAAGCCCTTGAACTTCCTCCTTCCAGCTGCAAGTAGTGGACACTCCTCAGGAGAGGCGCTGTGGGGAAAATGTCCTTTTAATAGGCTCTAGCTTCAGCTGGTTTCATCCAGCCATCACGCTATGTAAATGGAGTTCCACCATCAGTGAACAATAGAAATCAGAGTTTAGACAAAACATTTCAACAGTGAGGCAAAACTTAAATAAAAAAATATTAACTGTGGGCATGTGACAAGCCTTGGGAATCACCCCTACCCCTCAGCAACAGATTTAGCATGATCTGAAAGAGGTTGAAGCTGGATTCAAGATTATAAATCTGGTACTGTTTCCCTATGCCCCCATCCAATATAAGCAATTGATCCCACAGTGTTTTCCTCGAAGACATCATCTCCTCTACATCATTTCTGAAGAAACCAGTTACAAACTCGTTCATACTGCAGTTGCAATAAGGCATCTATTCACCACATGGGGAACGCAGAGGACAGTAGCAACAGGCTTGCAGAGCGCCCAAATAATTCAGAAAATGTTAAGCGACAGAGACGTTCCCAGTTTAGTGCACAACGCTCATAAAAGCAATTAAACTTGTAACCACAAACAAGTGAGAGTAAAACAAGGAAAGATCCTATTAAAACTCATGCAGAGAATGCTTCCCACCTTGCCTTTCAATAAAACTGTAAGCATCATGATGATTATGATACACACCAAGTAGAATGGGCACCAGCTCCAGAGCTGTCAGGCAGCCTCACATGCTGTGTCCCTCCTTTTTGGTCTGATCAAGCCTATTCTCTGAGGTGACAGGAGGCTGAAGACAAGAGTTTCAGAGCAGCAGAGGGGGGTAGTTCCTCTTGCTATTGATTTCATCTGAAACGGGCATGTGTTATTTCAAAGCAAAGTGTGTCCTCAAGGCGGGTTAAACTGCTCTCCTCCGCTGAAACAAAGCAGTGATACAAGCCTATTTGTGACCTGTTAATTATCAGGTTGATAGTAAGAACAGACTGTGGAATGGATCCCACTATTTTAAGCATTATTCTTTGGGGTGCTGAAATTTAAACAGGCTCCTGCTGACAGATTTTCCTCCGACTAATGAAATAACTTCTTTGCTAATCAAAGCCAGGCCTTGGGAGAGGAGATTTTGGTGATAGCCAGGGGTTGGAGGAAGCCTGACATAGCTCCAGCTACACCAGCAAACGTGAACAAGTGCAGATTTCATTCTGTACCTGAGGCCTGAGGGAGCCCACCCTCCCGAGGAGGGTCCCCTTGCCATGAGCTCCTCTGGCTTGCCTGCAGCTGGAATGTACCTGGGCAAAGCTTCCACAAGGACGTTCCCTGTTTGGGACTGGGAGAGTGAAATCCAACATAGCATACGGAAGCACATAAAATACCGTGAAAGGGACATTTCATCCCCATCACCCCCTTCAAAGCTCAGACAAGCTCAGACGCCCCTCTGTTTTAGAGGTGAGGGGGACATGGTTCCACGCAGGTGAACCTACAAACTGGGAGAAGAGTGGGGGGAAGAGTACCAGCGGTCGGCATTGTACGGGCCCCTCTCCACTCCTCGCCGGACCCCCTCGCGGGGGACACTAATTGGGGCGGCAGGACAGCTCTGGCAAGCGCAGCGCTGTGCGGGGCGGTGGGGACGGGGGGAGCTGCGAGGCGCCGCTTCCCGCGTTGAAGCTAGCGGCGCGCTCGTGCCGCGGGATGGCGTGGGGCGCTGTGGATCCTGCGCCATGGGAGGGGAGGTGAAGGGAGGGAAGGCGAGGGCAGCGTGGGGTGCCGCTGCCGAGCTCCCAGAGAGCCCGCAACCGAATAAAGCCGTCGGCAGCCGGGAAGCCTCCCCCGAAATGCTGCAGGGGCCCGGCGGGGCGGGAGCGCACCGGCGTCCTGACTCTGCCCTCCCAGGAAGAAGTGCCGCGGGGGAGCGGCGGCAGAGCCCAGGGCGCCCGCCCGGCTGCGCCTCTGGGGCAGCTGCCGCCATGAGCGCTCGGGCCCCCGCCTCCGCCAGGAGGAGGGAGAGGAATAGCGCCATAGCGACCTGAAGGGGAGAGGGGGTCACACGGGGGAACGAGCCCGGCGTGGGGGTGAGCTCCGGGCGGCGCAGGGAGGGTGCGGCACGGCCCGCGGGGGCAGCGAGGGCGTTGGGTGCCGGTCTCGGCTCTGCCTCCCGCCGTCGGGCCGGGGAAGCCCGGAGCAGGTGAGGAGGGGCCAGGACCGCCCGGACCGCCGGGACTGTCCAGGGTGACAACATACGCCGGTGCAGCAGAAAGGGTAACAGAGCTAGGCAGAATGTCTGTGAAGGGACAGGGAGGGCAGCAAGAACTTTCTGAAGTTTGTAATTTCATCCGAGTTCCAGTGCCGTGTACTTCCCGAACCTCTGATCCCTGACAAAGCATTTCAACTCGGTTCGGGAAGCTTCCAGGCTTCTTTGGAAGTGTAGAAGGCAAGAAAAAATGTCCCTTGGGGTAACTGTTACCGGCCATGAAGTAGATTTTTTTTTAACCTTTCTTTATATTTATTTTATGTTTTCTTTCGCTGCTCCCCGTCACAGTAAGATAGCTTGACTTCCGATCATTAGCAAGAGTGTATTCAAGAAGATAAGGGCTAAAAGGTACTGACCTCTGACTCCCCTGGAAAAATGAATATAAATCATCTCGTTACATTTATGCCAAAAACAATAAAATTGAAAGGAGTGCGTAGTGAAGTGTTCCTCCTCCCTGCAAAGCATCACTTAAAAAAATCCACGGATATATCGCCAAAAATTGTTTGAAGCAGTTACCGAAAATAATGAACAAAATACTCTAACTTTGCAACGCTTCAGTAATTATTTTTAAGAACTGCATTCAGAACCGCTTGCTTATATCTGAGACCTAGTAGCCAAGGGTCTGTTAACTATTTCCTGTGTTAAAGAATCGGCTTTCTCCTTGTCCTGCTCCCCTAAACATCCTAATAATATTAGCGAAAGAGCAGGAATAAAGCACCTACAGCATGGTTTGAATCTTGAAGGTTAAGATCTAGATCAGTTAAAACATATTAATTACTTCTGAATGGTCTCAAAGAGCATTTGCCGTGTATATTTATGTCAATAAAGCCTTGATGAGGGCACGGATGGAAATTCACATCACATTCCAATTCACCAGGGTACCTCAGTGCGTGTGTCTGAAGTTACTAGGTTCTGAAAAAACATCCTTGGTCTCCAAGCGTCCGTACTCTCCCAGGCACCCCCAGGGCTGGGCAAATGAACCGCGTCTCACGGACAGGCGATGAGGTGGCGAGGCGCTCCCTTTGGCCATGAGGGTCCATGCGAGGTCACATCCCACCTCTTGCCGGTTCCACACTCAGCGTGTGGAAATCTGTCTGTTACTAATACCAAGCCGATTTTTTTTTTCAGCAATTGGGAGAGCGACCCGCGTAGTTAATTCACTAATATTGACCTTTTTAAAACGCTATCAAGAAAGCAATGTATAAGTGATGTCTTATGTTTGAAAAGATTTTTCTCTCTGCATAACAAATGGCCACCTTATTCTTTAGAGGGAATTAGTAAATGCATCCAAATTCATAAACTAATGAATACATCAGAGTGTGCCCGAATGTGCTGGAGAAAAAAATGGATCTGATTTGTCCTATAGGAAAATGGCCCAGTAGGGTTTTTCTTTCTTTTTTTTTCCTGCTTTGATTTGTACAGTTTTTACCCCTCCCCCTCCGCGCACACATACACATGCTCACTCACACATGCTGCAATATACGCTGCATATTGTGTCTGCCTACACAAGTTTTCTGCTACGTATAGTTGGAAACCTATCTATGAAACGCTTTGTTTTCACTTAGCCTTTCTTCAGATACACCATTTTATTATGCGCCTTTTTAAATCAAATTGCACTGCAGTATCTATTTATTTAATCTTCCATTATTATCTGTTTTCCAGAGCATTCTCTCACGAGAATAAATGCATCTGAACTGAGCACAGCTATCCATCTGCTTCAAGCGACCGGAGGGTCTCTATCCCTCCTGGAGGGGCCGCAGCAGCCGTGCGCCCCCGGGGTTCGGCCCCTCAGCCCGCAGGTGTCCGCTCCGCTCCGCCGCTGCGCTCGCTGCCTTGCACTCCGCTCTGATGCCTACTGCGCCGAGGAGTTACCGCGGTGCAGTCATCCCGCAGCGGTGCGTTCACTTCATTTGTTCAACAACATCATGCACTCGAGTCCCTTCTAGATAGACAGGCTTCAACGGGCTCGGTGACAGGGAGCTCTCGGCTCATATGAAAACTACGAGTTTAGCTACTGTGGGCTGCCTTTGCCTATACACCTGGAACAGAGCAGTTCTAGATCTGATCTCCGTTTTCAGAAGTCGAGCATTTTTGGCGAAGGAAAACAAGGTTAATGTCTCTGAAACGGCCGAATTCTCCCATCATTCTGGGGCTGCCTCTTGAAATCTGCTGGGAAATGGCCCCAGCGTTCTGACCCCGCGCTGGTGGTTCTGTGGCGCGCTGACTTTGTCCACGTTTGCTGTAACTTCGAAAGCCGAAAAATTGCCCTTTGGCAGCCGGTCCTTTCACATCTTGTATTTTATCTACCGTAACATTTATATATTCAAAATCTACACAAGGGCTCGTCGACCCCGAGCCTCCGGGCCCCGGCCACAGGGGAAACCGGTGCAGCTGCTGACACCCATACGGGCTGAGGGGAAGAAACCGAGTCCTCGGACACCGCGAAAGCGGATCCTCGGTGAGCTATGGTCTTCACTGGCGCTATGTGGGGTTGGTAAGGTGGATGCTCATGTCCCCTGGTATAAATTAGCAGAAGTGTATCCTACTGATCTATTTATTTTTCCCAAACCAAGGGTGTTATGAAAGACATTCTCTGCAGCTCATGTTGACAAATAACTGGTGAGCTACCTGACAGTGTTAGTCCAGTTGTTGCCCATATGTCTAAATAGCCTCCTAGAGACGACAGTGCCGTTTAGCAAGAGAATTACCTCAAATGAAAACCAGAAGGAAGATTTTTTTTTTTCTTCTCCCCTAAACCCACTTTACACCTGAGGGCAGTAATACTCAGGGAAGATTTTTTAAAATTCAGTATCACTTTCCTCCACAGCAGCGATCGCTTTACAACATGACGGAGGGCGGAGAAGCGTGCGCTTTCCCCCCCTCCCCTTTCTTTTTTATTTTTTTTTAAATCCATACCTTCACTAAATGCCTTGCATTCGTGTTTGTTTAACAAAGAGTCGCTTCGGTAAACAAGGCAATCAAAAGAACATTTGAGACTACGTGGATACATTTCTCTGCTGCTTGTAGACGCCTGAACACCCAGAGGAGTTGTTGAATGCCTCTCTTCCCGTCTTTCCTTTATTTCCCCAAATGAACACAGGGAAAGCTTTTAACCGAGGGGAGATTTAAGGTGATAAGCAACGAACAGGCAGTCGGCACTGGAAGCCTGCGCTTTGAGCTGCAGCCGGCCGCGGAGCAAAAGGGATGGGGTGCTTCAAAGGCTATTTTTTTTTTTTTTTACTTTTCTTTTGGTTGACGTTCTTCTTCTTTCGAAAACTGAGACGGTTTAGTCTTCCTCGAAATACTCCTAGTGTTGCCTTGCCAGTGCAATTTCATTTTAAATAACTATTTTAGCCAAAGTCTCGCACCGATTGGTTTGGCAACTATTTCAGCCTTTTGAGAGTCCGTTATGGTTTTAGGGAAGACTCTACAAGCCTTCTCCCACCACTCTAGGCGCTCTCTCTCTGCTCTATCTACTCTTTTCAGGAGCCAGCAATTTTAGGAGCAGTCTGGTTTTTAGAGTTTTTTGTTTGTTTGTTTGTTTGCTTTGTGTTGTTTTGGTTTTTTTTCCCAGGGAATACGCGACATTAGGTATAGTCCTGCTTCCCGGGGCAAAAAAAAAACCCACACTCACTTCGAGGGCAGTTTCAAAGTGCTTCTGTCTCCTGTTGTAGGAGAATTCGGGTTTGGGTCTGGGGTTTCTCTCTTCTTTTTTTTTTTTTTTTTTGTCTGTTCGTGGGATATTTCGGATTTTTTTTCCAGCGTGTATCAAGAAAACTAGTTAAAATCTTCCTCCATCCTTCTCCTCTCGCCCCCCCGCACGACTCGGTTCAAGCTGTCCCACAGCGCATCAGCCCGAGGGCTGAAAAGCATACGGCTAAAGGTGGGGAGGGGGTCGTGGGCGCAGGAGACGTGACCGCAGCTCATTTCTCCCAAGCAGGACCACTCGTTCGATGGACTTTTGGGGTGGAGAATTTGGGGGAAGGGGGATGTGTAAAACTGCGGCGATCCTCACAACTCTGAGGTCCCGTGGGACCTCGGCCTCTCGCCTCCGGTGCCAAGCGGACAGGCGACGGCCAAAATACCCACCTTAACAAAAATAAGCCCCTAACAGGTACGCGCGGGGGAAGGCGTGTGCGTGGGGGGTGTGTGTGTCCGTGTGTCCCCGTTCCCCCCCGGCTGCGCCGCCAGGTCAGAGGGCGGACACGGGGAGCAAGGGGAGAGAGGGGAGGGAGATGCGTTCGTGTGACGTCACCGCCCCTCCACCAGTGGGCGGCCGAGGGCGGGCGGTGGCGGCCAATGGGAGGCGAGGCGGGTCCGTGAGTGGCACCGAGGGCGGGCCCTGCCCGGGGGGAGGAGACGGGGGGGGGGTTGGGGAAAAATGAAGTTGTGCTAAAAGGCTTTTAGCCATCAAGAAGTTATTAGGCATTTCTCAGCCGCAAATTAGGGATTCTTCATTAATACCAACCTCGTCCCCCTACCCCACCCTACCCCACCCCACCCCCCATTATGTGAGACGGAGAGCCTGGGAGCCGATAAAGGGGATGGGGAGGCGGCAATGTCTGTCTGCCCATCGGTGCGAGGAGCAGTGACAGGCGCAAACTTTTCCCCGTGCCATTAATGAGCCAATTAAAGAGTTGGGCTTCTCACCCCGGGAGAGCTCTCTGCAGGCTGCCGGGCTAAGGGACTGAAGGTAGGTAAAAAGAAGATCACAACCCACCACAAGCTGCCAGCCGCAGCGAAGAGCCGCAGTGATGTGCGGGAACTAGGCTGTGGGTCGCTTCCCCACGGTGGAAAATGAGAAAAAAAAAAAAAAAAGATAATTTGGTTAGAAAAATGTGATGTTTGGGTGGATTCCGGCTCGGGGCAGGGCTGGGCAGAGCGTGCCTCCCCTGGCTAGCGTGCAGCTGAGGTAGACACCCCAGCCATCCCCCCGACCCCAGCCGGAGAACGAGGAGAGTAGGCGAGAAGAGGGGAAATTTAAAAGAAAAAAAATGGGAAAAAAAAAAAAGAAAAAGAAAGAAAAAAGGGAAAACAAGCAAAAATACTCCGTGATTGGAAATGTTTCTCCCACTGCGGGGCTGGCAGCACGCAGCGCGGGAAGGTCTGGCCGCCCCTGCGGTGCCGGCCTGAGGGAGAGCGGAGGGGACGGCGCAGCCCTGGCATCACCGAGACCGGTAACGCCTGTGCCGGGAGCCGGGGACTGGCTTCTGCCGCGGTTTCATTCTGGCCATGCAGTGCACACCTGGGCTGGGGAGTGCGAGGGCTGTGGGAGGAGAGTGCAGGGCAGGCTTCTCCGTGGGCACGCTAGATGGGAACACTTTTTTTTTTTTTTAATTTCCCCTCTGGTGGGAGAAAATACTACACCCACCGAAGGCTGATTGTTGATTATTTCTCGCGGCTCTGCTGCGGCGGTTTGTGCCGGCTCTCTTATTTCAGGACTGCTGTTGTCTTCACAGAGAGAGGCTCCCGGGAAGTCACCCAGCTTTCTGGGAGGCAGCTCGCGGCCGGGCGTTCTGCCCTCGGATTGACAGTGGACAACGGGAAGAAACGGGATTACTATGACCCTCTTCCGAGGAGCTCTGCTGCCCGCCACGAGTAGGAAAAAAGGCCAGATATATGTCGTTTGGTTGCCTGGTGCCTCAAATTTCTAGTGGGGTTTTTTTTTGTTGTTTTTTCTTTTTTTTTTTTTTACTCCAGTTGCTTGGAGTGCTGAGCTGCATTGGATAAATGCCTTTGCCATCCGATTGACTCTGCTTTTCAGAGAATATATACTTTTTTTTTTTTTTTTTTAAGAACACCTCTCTGCTCTTCAATACTTGTTTGCATTTTACACAACAGAACCGTTTCTCAGAGTAGTGGACGCATTCAGAATCGCTGCCTGATGCTCCGGAGAGATGAATTGCAGCTGAGTTTCCCTTTCACCTTTGGATGAATGCCTGGAGTCTAAATTGTAGCAAAGAAGGGGATAAAAAACACAATGAAAGAGAAGTCCAAAAATGCTGCCCGGACTAGACGGGAGAAAGAAAACAGTGAATTTTATGAACTGGCTAAATTACTACCCCTGCCCTCCGCTATCACCTCTCAGCTGGACAAAGCATCCATAATCAGACTCACCACCAGCTATTTAAAAATGAGGGTGGTTTTCCCAGAAGGTAGGTGAGAATGCCTATTCGCCTCTATTTTCATTCCTATCCAGGTGTCGCTTATCACTTTTACCTTAAAAAAGAAGATAAAAACGATGAGGTGGTGTGCTCGGAGACAGAGTGCTCTCCGCTGTCACTTTTCTCTGTTGTAAATACTTTCCCTTTAGTTCCTATGACAGGTCTGTTTGGGGACTTACGATGCTTTTGTCAATACTTGAAGGCACTGAGCTCTGCTGCAAACCCGTGTTTTCTTTTTCCTTAGACTCCCAGTAAGATGTGCATCCCCCGCCAAGCACACGCGTGGCGAAAGAGGGAATGATTCACCCCTATTTATAGAGATCCTGTGGGGCAGTTAGTATATGGGTAAATATTTACATAAGTCTATGCAAAGTCCTAAAGCCTTAGTTCAACTATCGAGCAAAGGTGCGGTGTACAGGTACAGGACACGCATACAGGCGTGCTCACACACACGCTAAATAAATAAGTCAAGCACTCCGAATCGCATCATCAATGTGCCGTGTTTCGTTCTGAGGATCACTAGGGCAGTTTGAGGGCTTTAATAGACCTCGGAAATTTTTAACAGGAGTTTTGCACCCAGACATCAAACCCCCCTGTCCACCCAGTACTGCAAAACCAGAGTCCTAGCCTGGGCCTGATTCTCCTCAACAGGCAAAAGTAAACTTCGCGTTGACTTCCACGGCAGCAGCAACAGTCCCGCCTGTCTAGCGAAAGAAGTCTTAAGCATCCTAAAATTTCTCGTGTCTTTTGCTTTTAAGTAGAATTAGGATTTAAAGCGACCATCTTGGGGCTTCTAAATCGGCTGCCAAGAAAAACAAACAGCACGAAGTTAAGAGAGTCAGAATAAAGTTTTTTCTATGTTCTCACTCTACTGGTTCTATAGGGGAAAAAATAAAAAATGTTTCATTAACTTTTTATTTAAATCAACTCTATGGAATTCCATCTGTATGAAACAAAAAGCATCAAGAGCTTTTTTTTTTCCTTCTCCCAATCTAATACAAAATTCGCTATTACTTTTGCTGAAAAGTGTGTGTATATAAGAAACAACATAATACAGCTATGTCCCCCTGTGTTTTCTGTAGCTGTATCTCGACGCGGTTGGTCTGTACTTTTTTTACAAATCAAGAGTGTGTATATGCCCTAGTTTTGTTTTGCTTTAGTTTTGTGGAGGTTGGTTTGTTTGCCTGTTTTGGTTTGTTTGTTTTTTGTTTTTTTTATTTTATTTTATATTTTCAGATAAAATTGGTGGACCATTGGTATTAATTCTACTTTTTAAAAATAAATATGCAATGTGGCAGTCATTTGGACGGGGGGCGGGGATAATTCCCCCCCTGCTCCAGGTTACTTATGAATGCTTATACCTAAAGTCCACAGCAGTAATTTCCAATTCAGTGCATCTTACCATTTCTTTAAACAATTTTCCATATGTCCGAGTCACTTATAACCAAGAAGGGGTTAAATGAAACCTTTAAAAATAATAATAATTAAAGCCTTCATCAATCCACTTTCCTCTTCTATGTGATCTGCCACCTTGAAGATCATTATGCGGGACAGTCTTCTGTTTCAAAGGCGACCGAGTTGTCCTTTATACTGTCAGCGCATACTTTATAAAAATAAAGCTATTGCAAACCCTGATGCCCATGATGTTCCTAAAAGGATTATTAGCAATGATTTGTCAACTCCTGCGGTCTCAGTAGGCTACCTTTCTGCGTGATTTCGAGCAGGTCTCGTCAATTACTGGTGCCTATGTAGCGGGTTGTTTGATCAGAAGAAGCATATGGTGTTGCTTGTAGGCTGTGAGTAATCATGGGAAAAGAAGAATAGCTGATCCTCGTCCCTCGGTGGCAGCGCAGGATGCCTAAATGCCCTGGGGAACCGTGCGGCGAAGCGCGCCGGGGCCGCTGCCGGCCGCAGCAGATGCTAATTTGAGTGCGGAGACAGAAAGGGCGGCTGAGCGGGGCTCGGGGGGCAGCGGAGCCCTCGCAGTCTCATTAAAGGCAAACTGCAAATTAAAAAGAGAGGCAGCGAGCAGGCACGGAAGGGCTCGCCCCTGGAGGCGCTGCCGCGGGAGGCCCGGCGCCGGGCGGGCGGCACATCCACGCGGGACCACCGCCCTCCGTCCTCCCCCGGGGCCGTGCAGGGCCGCGGGCGTGGGCGCGCTGCGGGCTGGGCGCGAAGCCCCGAGAGCGGGACCGCGGCGTGGCGTGGGGCCGGGCGGCTTCTCCGCGGGCTCCTTCGCCCTCCCACGTACTTCCCGTGGAGGCGGGTGGGAGCGGAGCGCGGCCCGGTCCCAGCCCCGCGGGTTTCCCTGCACTCGTCGCGAATAAACACGAGCGAGTCGCCCACGAGCGGCCTTCAGGCACTGCGGCCGTGCCTGGCCATGCGGGAGCCGAGCCCAGGTGATTTTCCCCGGGACCCCGGGGGAAGGAGTGGGCTCCGGGAAGCCGGCGGGAGAGGCTTGGGCTCCCGGTGCGGTGTGCCTGTGCTTGTCCGGCTGCGGCGGGGAGGAGGGAGGCCAGGAAAAGGGGTGCTATTCTGGTCTCCCAGTGTCCCCACTCAGAAAAGAAAGTCATCACTTCGCTGGGAAGGAAGAACAAGGTAGTGTCAGTCGGGGAAATGACGCACGGAAAGGATAAGCCTTTCTGAAAGGAGGAGACAGGGTAGGGATGTTGGATGGATGTAATGGGGGTCCGTTTGCTTGTATTTCCCTGGGGAGGAAAGCGATACAACTCGTTGGGACAGACCGACGAGTTGGTCAAAGGGCTGGAGATGAGTAGCAGGAGGCTCAGGAGCACGGCGAAGTGTCATGCGGTACATTTAAAGAGATCTTGGAGGAGTCAGAATAGAGAACCGTTGTCTCCCTAAGAGCAAGCTGCACTTCCAGAGTAACTCACATCCCCTCTCCCCGGTACAAGAGCGAATTTCCATCTGCCCGGAGAGTGCTTGCATAGGGCTGATTGTAAATAACCACGTACAGAAAGATATACACTCCTCATCACCGCGCACACGCGGGGCTGGGGACAGGGCGGAGAGAATCGGTATGCGCTTGTCTGCATATTTTTATGTCTGAGAGGTCCCTATAGAGAGACAAAGTGGGTAGATTTCGGGTTCATTTTGGAAACAAGAGTTTTCTAGGAGTGAAATGCAGGGAGAATCACACACAGAACAAACACGTAAGGTTTCCTTCTCACCCCACAACCAATGACACCGGACAAACTTGATAAACCGAGCAGAGATTTTCCAACGAGCTCCCTCTCGTAATGGCTGTGTAGTTCTCCCAAGCTATTGAAACGCTGTTGGGTTGTTCTATCTACCTTTGATTTCAGTTCATTACGTCTCCAGCAGATTAAAACTGTCAAGAACGAAAAGTATTCAGTGGCGTAGGTTTCTCGCATCCTTTCAGTGCTAAAACGCTTCTGTTCAGGAGGAGAAAGCTATAAGACATATATTACTTTTCGGTGATCAGACAGCTTTGGAAAGAGTGAATATCTGCTGAATTTCTGAAGAGAATAGGGAAGATTTTTAAATGTTAGTCTTTTTTTTGGTTTTGTTTTTTGTCCTTTTTAAAGCAGAACTTTTTAATATATTAATTCGTGATTTAACGTTCATTAAAAATAACAAAACACTAAAATTTCAATTTAACATTAAACCATTAATGATAAGTGACGTGGACACAAAAAATACGTAGAAAAATCTCCAGGGTGTCGAAGCACTAAAAAGAGTTTTCCGTTAAGAAGGATCCAATCGCTATTACTAGCAGAGTAATTCTTCACTGACCCTCGGCAGTATCCAAAAGTGAAGGGGGAACAAAATTAATAAAACCCAAACAAAAAGTCCAAGTGGCACAATAAATACATTTTGTTGTTGCTGTTTTTCTTTTTCTTTTTTTTTTCTTTTTTTTTTTTTTTTTATTAGAAATACTTTAACGGTCTGATTCTTCTTACTTGGAAGAAAGAGGGAAGAGGAAGGTTTGCAGGCTGTCCTAGTGAGGATGGATCCTTTTGGCGCGGAGGGACATTTGATTTTCAAGACAAAAGCAGAGACTCAGTTTACATAAACTTTCGCCGAATCAGGATGGTTAACATTTCAATATTGAAACCCTTAACCTTGTTTTATTTTAAAGGGGGAAGAGATCAACAGGAAAAAAAAGTCTGTTTCCCACGTGGATAGGTGATTTAATGCTGTTTTTCTTACTGCAAAGGGAAATGATTGAGCATTAGGTTTCAGTGTTTATTTTCTTACAGAAGTTTTTCTCATTTAAGCTGCAGTTTACTTTCCACGCTGCATCTCTGTTTAATTCCAGGTTTGATGTGAACTTAAACTGTGAAGTGCAGAACTAAACTACTAGCATGATCGTTGAAAAAAACAGATTTATTATTCGAAAGAATACTTAGATAAGCAGAGGGGAAAATCGTATTTTCTTTGGGAACATGCGGCCATTTTCATGTTGGAGGATACTTTTCAACTTGCATATAAACAGCGTGTGCATTGGCGCAAATTCTTCCTCCCCTTTTTCTTCGAAATAAGGGCTATTTGAATTTGCGTCTTCTGTAGAGATGAGTAAGTAGTTGGTGCTAGAAAATGTCCCTAATTCCCCCCCCCTCTCCAATTTGGGCATGGTTCCGTTTGTTTGCATTTCAAAGCGCAATTCCGTTACCCTGTGTGTGCCAAAATCCTGGTATTTCTTTCTAGAGTGAAACAGCTTCGGCATTACTTCCACTACCGTTTTCTTAATAGGGTTGTTTGTTTAGTCAATAGGGCTTTTCCTTCCTGTTATTATTATTTTTATAAAGAAAGCGGGATGCTAACTTATCTATGCTTCAAATGAACACATGTGATTTACCGAGACAATAAATCTTTACAAAACCTTGCTAATGGCATCTGCAGGCAGTTGGAAGTGAGCAGCTTTTTTTTTTTTTTTTTTAACATAGCTTATTCTATTTCAGCCCTCCGACGGCGACCCAGTCCCTCACAGAAGCCTAATTTGGCCGAGATTTTGAGTTATCATTAACCACTGCCTGTTAAATTAACTGAGAAATCAGCCTTGTCGGGCTTTAGGCGATGGCAGAACGGAGCGCTGGCGGCAGACGGTTTAATTAAATGGTTAATCGAATCAAGCTAATTCCTCGATAAAACATCCAGTTGCCTTTTGGCTTGCCGGTGACTAGGGCGTGCAGTTTCTGTTCCCGTGGCTCCCGGAGCTGTTATTTGATATTTTCCCTGGACAGCGAGGGAGAATGACCATGTTGGAGATGGTGCCCGAACTGTCCTGCCTCATTGTCCCCCAAAAATTCCCGTGCCTCGCTTCTCCCCAGAGCAAACTCCCCGGGTGTTAAGGCGGCAACAGTGCTGGCGACTGGCAGCGGGAGGCAGGGAAGGTGCTGCTTGAGGAGCCGCGCAAGGAGGTGACATGCCCGTTCCCGCTTTGGAGCGGCTTTTCTGGGCAGGTTGCACGAAGCCGGTGTCCGTGCCCGAGCCGCCCCTCCTCGGCCTGCCCAGCACGGCCAGGGCGGCTGTCGGGGCTGAGGGGAAGGGGCGAGCCCCAAGGCAGAGGTGGCCGGGGTTCCTGCATCCCGCTCCTCCGCGGGGTCAACATCCCCCCCGACACCCGCGGGCGAGGAGCGAACTGGTGCTCCTCCTTCTTTAATAACCAGAGAGCGGCTGTCAAAAGGGCAAAGAAAACGCGGCGAAACAAAAGCGAGCGGAGACGTCCCCGGGCCACGGCCTCCGGGAGTCTCCGGGTAGATCCGGAAGCGCGACGGCGGGGTCCTCTGCTCAGAGAGGGAGTTTGGAGAAACTCCTGGAAGAGGAACGCGAGGTGGACCTGCTTAGACCCAGATTAGAGAAGAGTCCCTGCGGCTGCCCCACCGGGCCGGCGCCCAGCGTTGCCCTGCAGCAGCGGTTTGCCTCTGGGCGAGCCCCCTGAGCCTCTCCCTCTGCACATCCACAGCAACAGGAGAAAACTCCCTGGATACGGGGGCTTCGTCTTCAAGCCAGCATCTACCCACCGTGCCCGGCTTCCGTGGGCCTCGCCGGGCTGTGCGGGGTGGTGCGGCCAGACATGGGTAAGCCCCCGGTGGGGTGCCCAGGGGTTCCATGCCCCCCGATGTAGCTGCTCTCCAAGTCTGGCCCCCAGAGAAGCGGGTGTGGAGCTCAGGATGGGTTCTCCACTAAGTGCTTTTAAACGGGGACTCTGCCGTTGCTTTCGCGACCGTGAATCCGGATTGTGCTGAGGTTTCATGATGGAGACTCCGTTGGGGAAATCGCAGTAACTGCTTTTAAAAGCCGGCAAACCAGCACAAAGTAGATAAGGGCTTGCATCTTCTGGCCACCCCACCCCCACCGGCCACCTCCGCCCCCCTTTGGTATTGCCAGACAAAGGAGGGGGTCTAGATGGGCTCTGCTCTGCAGATGCTCACAGAGGGACAAGTAACCCGGAGATCAACCAGGGCCAAGGAGCTGCCTCGGCCTCTTGGCGTCTCATTTCCCTGCGCCAGCCTTCCGCCGTCTTTGCCTAGATCAAATTAGAAATGACTGAGGAATCTCTTCCCCCTTCCGTGGCACAGAGGAGCTTCTTGCGACAGTATCGCCACTGGGTAGGGACGGTGCCCACCCAGCCCCTGGTTCCATTGGCTGCCGACATCAAGACTTGCATCAATCAAAAGATGAGGGGAAGGAAGGACAGGGCCAAGTCAGTCCAGCGCACCGGGTCTGGCCGTAAGCCCGGAGTGGGGGACAGGCTGGCGGTGCGGAGAGGCTTGCCCAGTGCCGGGGGTGGGCATGGCTAGGTGGGGAGAAAGCATTTCACAGGGACCCACCGGTGTAGTGAGCCCATGAAACCGATGGACACGCTTTTTGACGTGGAAAGCGCAGTGGTTTTCCATTGGAAAATGCTGGGAGAAATGATGAGTCAGCACGATCGCTCTGCATAGGTTCCGCGCAATCTAGGTGCAGGCAGCCGGGTAACGAGGTTGTTCTCAAACTAAGCGATAGCCTGGCTAAAACGCCTTTATTTATTTTCTTTCTTTCTTTTTTTTTTTTTTTCCAACTTCCTCCCCCTCCCCCCCCTTCCCTCGTGATAGTGGACAGTTTCTTGTGGCACAAATAGTTTATTTTCTAAGGAAAAAAATTCCTTGAGTGGAAGAGATTTTTAGGCAGGAGCCTATAATCTATATTTTGTCAAGAGTATCAAATTCATTCTGAAATAAAAGCTCGATCCATCTATTTTTTTTTTTCTCCTTGAATAACACAGCTGGATGATGCCTTGAGCTTGTGTTAGACGGTTACTCATCATTCATTCGCCAAGAACTGGCCTAAATGGTACCTGTGGGATTAGGTCAATTTTAGTGGATCTACTTCGCCTCATTTGGTTACTAATTGGTTTCTTGTTTTATAAATCGAAATCTCATTTTCAGGAAATTACAAAACCCATGCAGCCAGTCCATTGAGGTAATCCGTGGGTCGGGGGTATTTAAATGGAAATGGTTCTACAATGCATCAAGTATTAAGCAACAGTAAAACTTTCCCTCTATTTCCAAATGAAATGTGAGCTCGCTAGCTCCTTAGATCCATAATAGATACATCCATTCTAAGACTACTTATGTAAATATGATAAACCAGACTGCGGTGGGGGAGGGGACGCAGGGGAGAAAGCAAATTTTATCTGCTGAGGTTAATGTGGCATATCTTCGAAATCTTCCAAAATAGATTATGTTTTGCTTTGTCTTCGGCCACTTTAACTGGGAAAATCCTTTGCCTAAAAACGATTTAGTTATCCTTCTGCTCACAAAGCTGCTTGTTTCTATTCCAGAGCTATTATGCTGTTGGCTCTCCAAATTACAAGAGAATCTTTAGATCTTGTTTCCAAGCGTAATCCTGAAGCAAAAGGGAGAGCTGATTTCCTTGTTTTATTTTAAATAGACAATCAAAGGATTTGCAGAATATTCTGCGGTAGGTCAAGTGCAAGAAATCACAGTTTGCCCCCTCGATAAAAGAAAACTGGATGTTAAAGAGAATAGACGAGGGGGAAAGGAATATTAATGGACGAGGTTTTCTCTTATAATCTTTAAAACAATATTTAAGGGGCATCAGGAGAGGCCATCGATTTGGGAGAGGCTGGGCTTGACAACGAATAGAAATAGTCCCCGACTTGAAAGTCCTGAAACATCTGGGGAGTACAAAGGATCATCTCATGTGACAGGATTTCAAAAAGCCCGTTCAGGTAGACGAGTGAAAACGTTTAATTATAAACTATGAGCAGACACAGCCCAGCAGCGCGAGATTTCCATTTGAAACATAGTGAGGAGCTCAGTGCCCCGCAAAGAACCGCCTTCCTGGACGGGAGGTTAACCTGCAGTGCCCGTGAGCTGTTCATTAACCCAATGAGGTCGGGTTATTTTCCTTTTTAGAAGAAGAATAATTAGAGCTGTAAACTCAGATTAATAAGCAACTTAAATCTTAGGAGAGGAGTGCAGATTTAGTCCTGACTAAAGAAACCTGCCACTCAGATTTCTCTCGCGGAAAGGAGCCGCCTCTGCACAAACGGGCTGTCCTGCTTTCCCGGCAGAGAAACCTCTGAGGAGCTCTAGAAAAACAAATATACAAGGGCTTGTCTCTCTTTCCCTGGAAGCTGTGCAAGATTCGCCGTCTCCTTCCCGAATACAGGGGGCGGAGGTGATCCTCCATCCTGGTGGCTGGCTCCCCATTAATTGGCTTGGAGGAATAAACAGAAGGGAGCTTGTTTCTGGCTGGCGCCCTGGTACACGCTGGGGCTGTAGGATGAGGGACAGGCCAGAGAGATGCTCCTGCCTTTGTAGGGCTGTGAAATTAAGGAGGAAGGAGGGAAATGCAGGAGCGGTGAAGAGACAAGTTGTTGTGAAGAGGTGGACGAGGGAAGGGGGGGAAAAGTGAGGGAAAGGCGAAGACGAGCGGGCGCACTGCTCCGGCGGTGGGGAGGGCAGGCAGGGGCCGCCCTGGGATGCCCCGTTCAAACAGCGCGGAGCAAATCGTTGGCTTTGTTTGGACCGGCAAACACCTGGGTGAAGCCGGTCAACAGTGAGGGATGCTCGCGGTTGCCCTCTGTTTGCCTCGAAATAGCTGGAAAACGGGGTCTTGCCTTTCCCGAACCCGCCTCGCGGGGGGACAGACTCCTCCGGCTCGGGTCTCGCCACCCCCGTGCGATCTGCACCCCAGTCATCGATCAGGATTTGTATGTTTTCCCTCCCTTTCACTTTATCTTAGTGTTTGTGCGTGTCAGGCTGGGCCTTATTTCATGGCTTAGGCGTCAAAGGTTTTAACTAACCCGTTTAAATTACTTCAGCAACAACACAGTGAAAAGGCATCGCCTATGAATACTTTTACTCAGGTGAAGTAATTTCCACCTGGCTTTTATTTCTTATCACTTTGCGTAGGGGAAAACAAGCCGCGTCTAAAACATTAGACAAGTCCGGAGAGACTCATTTCTGGAGGGAGCTGTATGGAGGCAGATCACCCCTCCCTGCAGAGGGAATCATCCCGCCCACCGGAGCAGCGGGAAGAGAGATGGGGATGGAGGTGAATCCCGAAGACGGACTTCGTGGGGCAGGAGGAAGGGTGGTCCGTGCCTTCGGACAGTGACTTGCCTGTGGGATCGTGAGGTTAGGACGCTTTTCCTGAAGTTCAGGGGACGAGTTCCCAGTAGCCGAAGGCAGCACAAAAAAGCCCTTTTAACTGGGACGCTATTTCACTTACGTCTTAAAACTTAACTTCACCGTTAACTCAAAACAGGTATTTTTGTGTTTTTCTCTCACAGGAGTTAGACCTTTAAAAAAACCAAACCAAAACACAACCAAACTCAGAAAAACAAACCACAAAAGAGGGTTCTATCTGCAATGAAGCCACACCTAGTTTTCAAAGATTGTATGTATACATGTTTTAGAGAGGATACAAGCAAAAATTTGAAACCAAAAAATGTTCCTCTCCATCAGG
The DNA here is from genome assembly GCF_001604755.1 of Lepidothrix coronata. NCBI lineage: Eukaryota > Metazoa > Chordata > Aves > Passeriformes > Pipridae > Lepidothrix > Lepidothrix coronata. Next base: position 2,021,558 of record NW_016690250.1, on the reverse strand, counting down.
TCCACACGAATCAGTTTTTCGTTTCCTGACCTTACTTTTTTTCGTTTGTCTTAAATAAGGACTCGGAGAAGCCTGGGGCCACTCCAGCCGAACCAGCCCACTGGATAATGTTGGACGGGAACTGGGATCCCATCTTTTGCAGGTACTGGCCTGGAAACGACAGCCATATGGTATTAATGATTAAAGAAATCGTTCCCTCTTCTGAGCTTTTAATTGCCACCTTGACTAATTTTTAACTGTCCAAGTGTTTAATAAAAAGGGAGGCAGGAGGGGAACAATTTGAATGTTGTGTGTTTTCCTGGGTCTGTGATTTGGTCCCTCCAGGTCCTTTCCCCCAGCATCGTCTAACACTGGGTCCACAGTGTGTCCCAGTGTGCCGAGGTACAGTGGCATGACTCTTCCCCAAATTATTAACAAGGTGACAAGTCTCGTCAACGTTATGAAGGTCAGGATGGTGTTACAGGTAGAGGCTCTAGAGACAGGTTAGGGAAGGCTGTCCTGGACAGAAGGACTCAGCGGGCGCAGAAATTTGCAGAGACACGAGTAAGGCAGGACACATCTGAAAACTCACAGCGCTCTGCAATACTAAAGAGTAATAGCTGTTACCATGACCATGCATTTTTAGTGGAGTCATGTTACCTTTTGGGGGTCTATTCTGCTCTCGGCACACCCAGGAGTCCCATTTATGTCTGTTGAAATGTACCTGGCAAATTGTCTTATTTACACTGTGGAGAATTTTAGATTTCCTTTGATCGCCTAAAATATCTTTAGGAAATATGCAAGTGCTAAACCCCCAGTGACATTCGAAATAGGATAGGAGTATTCAGGATTTCTGGGACCCACATAATAATCACCAAGCAACCAGGACCTCTTCTTAGATACTTCCCAGGCACTTTACATTACTTCTGAGCTCGACCACTCTGAGAAGTGGATTGTATCTCTGTGGCCCAGGAGCTTTAGAGAGATTCCTGTCCAAGACTTGCCTATTTCACTCCAACTTTTTGAATAATCAGACCCCGAGCATGGATGCCTGTTTGCCAAAATACATCAGAGGGACAAGTATTTCATGGATCTATCTGTCTATCTTCTGATATATTTATATTCCCATCCCTCACCCTTTTCTGCAGACGTTGGACGGTTTCATATTTGTCGTGGCTCCAGATGGCAAGATCATGTACATCTCCGAGACTGCCTCGGTGCACCTGGGCTTGTCGCAGGTACGCTGTGGGGGCCCACTAGCCCCCTGGTTGCCTGCACCACCCCCCGCGACTGACAGGCTACGGTGAGCGGTGCAGGGGATAAGCCCCTCTCCTCCTCTTCCTCCCCATTCTCCTCCTCTCTCACAGGTAGAGCTGACCGGTAATAGCATTTACGAGTACATCCACCCCGCCGACCACGATGAGATGACGGCGGTGCTGACGGCCCACCAACCCTACCACTCGCACTTCGTGCAGGGTAAAGTACACAGCACCCCGCCCCCGCCCGGCCCGCGCAGTCGAGGAGGGGTCCGTGCAGAGCCAGCGCAGCCTGTAGCTCACCCCATCTCTGCCTTTCCCCCTCCCAGAGTACGAGATCGAGAGGTCCTTTTTCCTGAGGATGAAGTGCGTCCTGGCCAAGAGGAACGCGGGCCTGACCTGCGGGGGCTACAAGGTGCGTGCCTGCGGCCAGGACCTGGTTCCCCCCTTACCAGCCTTTCCGTGCCCCTGTGCCGGGAGAGCGGTGAAAATGGGGAGAGGAGTCGGGATGAGCCCTCTGCCCGCCGAGATTGCCCCAGCCCAGGATTCTTTCATGTGGTTCATTTCTCTCGGAGTTTCAGGTTGAAGAGCTCAAACCACAAAACCAAGCAATCGAGATCGCCGTGGGCTGCTTTTGTTTTGGTTTCTTTTTTTCGATTTATTTATTTTGGTTTTTAAACCGAACCTCGCACAACCACTGAGGTTCCCGGGGCGTCTGTGGAAGCTGTCAGGTGACACAACGGGAGCCCCGGGTTAATTTATTTCTTTATTGGGTAACTCGTCAGCTGCAGGGGCAGCTCTCCCAGTCAAAGGTTTTGTCCGCGTGCTTCACACGGTTCTGCCCGGGGCTCCTGGGTAAGGACAGCCCTGCTCTCCTACCTCCTCGCTGCTTTTTCAGCCAAACAAAGCCGAGGAACGGGTTGTACCTATAAACCAAGGATATGTACAGTAGACCAAGAACATCTGTTGAACTAACTCCACGAAGAAACACCCTAATAATAGAGAAGTAAGAGTGGAAGTAGACAGCAGTCATCTTCATGGATACATTAAGGAGATACACCTAAACCTAAGATACTTTTTGGCGACGGATCGCGCCTGCTCTATCTATATAATATACATATCTTACACATGACATACGCACACATGTAACCTCTTTCTCTTACACGCATACACTCCTCATTACAAAGTTGTAACTGGATTGGCACTTCCGCGTCTTTCATTTTTAGAAGAATAATAAAAGAGCAGTTAGGAGGTGGGCCAAAAACCACTTAAGCCAGTGGAAAAAAAGATCTCATTGACTTTAATGGGCCTTAGATCAACGCTGAACTCTCGTACGGGGAAGAACTCAACCCCGATAGAACTGTAGAAAACCCGCAGCCAGTGCCGCTTTGCCAGTGCGGAGACGCGGGACAGCGACTCTCGGGAACCCGGCAGCCTCATCGGCACCGGTTGTCCGGGCCCTCTTCGTGGGGAGGGACGCCCGTCTCAGCACCCCCTTCCCCCCTACTAGGCAGCCGCCAAGCTTTCCTGTGTCTCCGGCAGGTCATTCACTGCAGCGGGTACCTGAAAATCCGCCAGTACAGCCTGGATATGTCCCCCTTCGATGGCTGCTACCAAAACGTTGGGTTGGTCGCCGTGGGCCACTCTCTGCCGCCCAGCGCCGTGACGGAGATCAAGCTCCACAGCAATATGTTCATGTTTCGGGCCAGCCTAGACATGAAGCTCATATTCTTAGATTCCAGGTAGAGCTGGGGTTATTTCTAAATCTATTCTCCTAGCCCCTCCCTTGTTCTCCCCCGGGCCTCCTCTCCTGTCCTCTCACCCACTTATATTTGCTGCTTATGTCTCTCGCAGGGTAGCTGAACTAACAGGTTATGAGCCCCAGGACTTGATAGAGAAGACCCTTTACCACCACGTCCACGGCTGTGACACCTTCCACCTGCGTTGCGCACATCACTTGTGTAAGGAGATGGTGTTCTTGTTAAAGACCCTGCCCCCCCCCTCTTCTCCCTCTGCAGAAGAACTTTGGGGTTGCTGGGATTTACCTCTAGGTCGGAACGGGAAAAGCCAGCTCACTGGAGGGCAGAATAAGCATCTATCTATCTGCATCTAGTTAATCAAGGTTAGATACAGACTGAACTACAAGTTGGAGGGAGAAGGACATGGAGGGAGATTGGCAATGAAAAGCTATTTTTCCATTCTCATCTCCTGGTTGTAGGACAAGCACTGCCCTGCCCAAACCTTAGGAGCTCCATTCACTTCAAATTCTGATTAGGAAAACCCTTTTTTCTTGCTCCAAAAAACCATGCCAGTGAAATTCAAATACCTTTTGTTCCACTTCCACCCAATCTCACAAATCTTATCTGTGTATCTAATTTTGACTGCAGTAGTGGGCCTGATTCAGAGAGATGTTCTTTATTCTATTTTGATATCATCATGACATTAATACATGGATAGATGAATAAAAAGGATATTAATTTCCGGTAAGTTTCCTTTCAGAGAATGTAACGAGAAGAGATAAAACTCAAATACAGATTTATAGAATTAAATCTCGATGAGGATATGTCAGGATGGGGGTGAGTCCGTAGGATTCGTCCCCCGTTGCCACTCTTCTCGCCTCTGCCGCCCTGCCCCACCAATCTCTCCGAGTAGCCTTTGATAACGATCTCAGCTACTGACATCAACCCCCCAACCGGGGGTCACCCTTGCCCAGGGGTGGTTCTGTTCCTGTCGGTTTCCCATGTGATGCTAAAGGGTTCCTAACCCCTCTCGTCGCCTACAGGGGTCTGGGGGGAGCGTGCGCCCCCTTCCCGGGGTTGATCCAACTATAGGAGGGAGCCGCGCTGAGGCTCTCCCCGCTTTGTCCCCGCAGTGCTGGTGAAAGGGCAAGTGACCACCAAGTACTACCGCTTCCTAGCCAAGCACGGCGGCTGGGTGTGGGTGCAGAGCTACGCCACCATCGTGCACAACAGCCGCTCCTCCCGCCCGCACTGCATCGTCAGCGTCAACTACGTCCTCACGTAAGTCAGCCTGGGGCCGCTCCGAGCTGCGTGGGGCCGTGCGGGGCCGTGCGGGGCCGAACCCCGCCGACGGGCACCTGCCTGTGCGCCCCGCGCCGGGAGCTGCGGGCCGGACCCGCGGCCGCTTCTCCCGCCCGCCTCTCCCCCCCGCCCCGGTGGCGGCTGCTGAGCCCCCTCGCCGCCGCGCTGACCAGGGCAGGCTCGCCAGGTCTGCTAGGAAACACACTGAGCTCTTTCATCTAGATGAAGGGTTTCCCGTCTGCCTATTTCTTTCTCTTTCGAGAGAGGAAAAGATTTAGAGGTTTGTCACCCACATATTTTGCTGCCTCCTCCTTCTTTTTCCTTTTTTTTTTTTTTTTTTTTTTTTTTTTTTTTTTTTTTTACTGTTCAAATGCACCCAGCATTAAATAAAATTTAATGCAGCGTAAAAGAAAAGGCTTCCACGTACCGAGTTATTTATACTCAACAAACAGGACATCTGTTTTTCTTTTCAAAAATCTGGGGTTTGAAGTTCTTAATTTCATCCAGAGTCTCTATCAAAGCTTGGAGATTTCTTTTTTGTTCTTGGAGTGTGATCCTTACAGTGAACCACAAGAAAGTTGGTGACCAGAAGGGTCAGTTAAACTTTTAAAAAAATAAAATCAAATAGAATTAAAAAAAAAAATAGAGTAAATGCTGAGGTACCGCATATCTTAATGCATCTCCCTGTATTTGTGGATGGCTAGGTTGTGCTCTAGCTTAGACTGAAACAAAGAGGTCCAGTGAGGAAGGGAAAGCTCGGTCGGACTATTTTCAAGTGTTTTTCATGGTGATTGTTAGCATCTCCTTTGGACACGGCAGTAGCTGCTGCTGGCAGCACTGATGTTTCATTAGGGTCGTAGGACCGGTCGACCGGTCAGGACGGCGGTACCTCGTTGATCCTGCGGGCCTGTATATTCCTCTGTTCCGCTGCTGCTTTTTTTTTCTTATTCATATATTTAGTTTTTTATTCTGGAGACAAATGTAGGTATAGGAAGCGTCCGAGAGGCACAAGCCTCCCCCCTCCTAAAACTGCGGCGATGACAGCATTATGACCTTGCCGTTAAGGCTTTCGCATGCCCAGGTGGGGAGTGATTTGGAAGCCCAGTTTAAGGCATGCTTCCCAAAATAAAGTGGCTCGACGCGTAGGCCACGGCTCTAGTCATGTATGGAGGTGCGGCTGGTGGAGTGGTAAAGGGGCTGCGGGTCACGGTGCATGCACTGCTAGGGCATAATCAGTCCCTTTGGTGTGTAAGGTCATAACGGGCGTAGAGCTCTAAGATGGTCAGACAGGGGTTACTGCGCCTGCATGAAAAAGCAGATATTTGGGTTAGCACTTTGATGTCGGGAGTAAACTGCGATTTCCTTTTAAAAAATTCCTTTTATTCCCTTTTAAAAGGTATGCGGCGTAATACCCTGGCATTCCCTCAGCAAGGACGCCTATCAGCAGAGGCGTTATCACCTCTGCTCTAGCTATTCTGACCATTTGTATGTCCATTTTCCCTGTACCAGTCCCTCTCTGTATTTTTCGCCGTTCATGTTTCTCAGTTAAGTCCAAGCACCTGCCTTAGGTGAACGGGGAACTGCAAAGAGGGAAAATAGTGTATCGTAACGCTAAGAAACAAGGAACTCGAAGGCAACTAGCACACTGGAGTGGTTTTGCTCCAGAAACGCTACTTTTCTATGAGCATTTGAGATTATCCGTCGTTTCCCTTTTCTTTAGTCCTAAAAGGGTGAACATCAATCACGGAATTCTGCCTCAAATGATTGGAGTGGAAATGAAACATCCCAGTGGATCTGCTGAAAGCCAGCTGGGCATACAGCTCGATCTGTCCCTTAGTTGCTGGGTGACCGACACGGCACCAGAATTTCAGGCTGGCACAGCATAGCAAGTGCTCTGGTACCCCCATGGGGGCCGGTCAGACAAACCCTTCAGAGCTGTGTTCCAGCAGCAGTGACCGGCTGTACCATGTGCCGTCCTACCCCCTTGGCTGCGCACAGGTGCTGCGGCCACCACCGGTGTCACACAGCCCAGGCGTCTGTCAGCTCCCAGATGCTACCGAGGTCGGGGGCACTGCGGTCAGCCTGTTCGCAGGCCGTTTGCACCTCCACAGCCCGCTGCTCCGGGGCCCCTCGACCCGCGGGGGCAGCCGCCGGACAGCCCCTGCGTGTCCGCGGCTCCGCGCCCCGGCGGGATTTCCCCGCCGCCTGGAGGCGGGGCGCCTGAGCACTCTCTCCCGCCCTCCCAAAACGGCACTGCAGGGAAGCCGGCTTCCCCCTCAGAAGCGGTACCCAAAGAGGGAGATTCCTCCGCCTCAGCTGACTTATCGTTGGAGGCAGTGTCTTTATATTTTCGTGTATGTATATGGATTTTCAGAACCTGTTTTCAGCCAGACTGACATGTAGTAGGACCACAGTTGTTTTTTTAAGATTTCCCTTAGAGAATGAAGTGGGCAACTTTGTTACTCGGTGTAAGTCGCCAAGTCTCCCCTTGCGCCCTTTTCTTAATTGCCTCGAGTGCGGCGGACGGCGGGAGGGCAGAGAGGGAGCCAGACTGGCTAAAGTGGGAATACTGAAAGCTGGGAGGTCCAGCATTGGCTGAGGCAACTGCCATGTGCTGCCGACGGCTGTAATCCAGACACCAACACTGTCTAGCTCTTCATTAGGGCGCTGTAGAAGAGATCGCATTCTGCTTGCTTCTGCAGCAGGGCTGATGCTGCTGCAATTGCTGCCCTTGTTCCAGGGGATAGGCATAACTTCCACTTGAGCATTATTATTATTATTATTATTATTATTGTTATTATTATTATAATCGTCATCATCATAATTATAATTATCATCGTTATCCTACTTCTCTGCCTAGCCTACCATTCAGAAAAACATATAGGGAGAACAGGCCTTGCCATGTGCCAGGGGGCTGTAAGCAGAGAAAGGGCTGGCTTTTAAAAAAGTGAGATGCAGTCAGGCTTTTAAAAAAGTGAAATGCAGTCATCCTCTGAAATGGGTAACTGGAGGTAGAGGGAGCTTTTAGGGAAAGGCTCATGGTGGCAGAGTTGGCCAGGGGGATGCTGAACTACCTAGAGCAGGCTTAATTTTCTTAGTGAACTATTCAGAGTCAAGATGTTATCACTCAAATGAGAAAGATAGGTGGGAAAAACATAGAGGAAAATGAGAGGTTATGGGAACTTGAGGTTTTCCTCTGGTGTGAGGTAGGCTCTACTCCAGGAGGGCTGGACAAAGGTCCTGTAGCACTCAAAATCTGCAAGTGTTTAATATACTTCATGCTGGTATAAATCCTATAAATACTGTAGTTCCTTAAGGATGGCACTGGATTATTACAGTAAACCAAGACAGGCTGAAGTGAGCAGTACATGTGTGCACCATGGGTTCCTTCCATGCTTCACCCACGGGGCAGTGGGTGTGTGGCAGAGCCCCTGGTGCAGCTCCTCGTAGAGGCACAGGCACGAATTTGCCTGCTGCCAGGTCCTGTTACAAACCCAAAGGGGAAGAACATGCTTACAGAACAGAAATACAAACCTTTGCATACTGACTCCTGTGTGTGGAAGCCAAGGAGAAAGTGAAAGAGGTACAAACTAGTGGGTTTTTGATTTTAAATAACATAATTGCAATCCCACACATTTGGGATTGCAAGCTAGAACTTGAAAGATGGGATGACTCCCTCAAAAAATTCATTTGAAAATAGGAAATAGGAAAATCGCAAAAGGGGTCATAAGCTTTGGAAGATGTGCTGCAAATTTCTGACCTGCTGGGTCCCTGGTTCCTTTGCACAGTACTTCTTCATTCAGGGAAAGACCCAGGATTTTTTTCGGTTTGCTCATGGGATAAGGAGATTTTTCTCACTGTTGAGAGGAGCCTGAGCGCTCTGTTTTGGAAAGGAGAGGATACTGAGTGCCATAAGTGCCAAATTGATCTGGAGCCATTTCAGTGCAGGCTGAGCAGCAAGAAGGAGAATCTCTTACCTCGTAGCTTCCCAGCTCACCTGGGTGGTACTGATGATGAAAAAGGAAAGAATGAAAGAGAGTTTATGCAAAAAGAACTCCCCACACCTCAGTTAAAAAAAATAAAAAAGAGATGATTTTCATTTTCCATAAATCTCGAGCTCTGAGATCGTGAATTCTAGGCTTGGGACAAATGTTTGTAATAAGTATATATACTGAATTAAATCAGCAGAGTGGCAATGGCATTTTAGGAATAAGAGGAAAGGTGATTTTTTTTGCATAATAGTGTATCAAAAATTAATACAAATGACCTTTAAGGACTCCATCTTTAAAGCACACATATTTGCTCTTCTTTGTATTCTGCTTGGCATATGTGAGTACAGACACAGAATATTTGTTTCTTTTCTTATTTGTTCTGTACACACAGTCACCATATCATTGATTATTAGCTGTGCATGTTTATCACATAAAGGGACTCAAGTATGAGTCAATTAATAGAGAATGCAACTGCTGAAGTTAAGTTTATATTTGGATCGCAAACAACCCTCTCTTAAACAAATGGATAATGCAAAAATCCTTTGACGTTCTGAGCATGGGCAAATGTAATAATTTGTCCCCAGAGAAAGCTAAAGAAACTTTCCTATATACATTTTGTCATCCTTTATCATTTAAAAGAATAGCAATAGTGGCGACATATACAGATAACACGGATTAGGTACCTAATTGTGACTAATCTCTCTCCTAATGATATAGCATGTATTTGATATAGTCCCAGTTGACCTGATTAGGAACACAAACCGAATGCAATTTATTTGAAAGATTATTTCGCAAATGACTGCCATATTGACAAATGTTTTACCAACAATGTGGTCGATGCAATTTAGAATAAATTAACCATTAATTGTATCTACACACTTCACCTTTGAATTATTATTACTATTCATAGCTTTGTGTACTACCAGATTTGAAATGATAAAGATAGCAAGGTACTATCTTTATGTGTGATGGCTCAGACTTCAAAAGCAGTCCTTCCTGGCATATTGAGTGGGCTTTAAGGAAATTCGTGTTTCACAAGGAAAAAAAGCTCTCCCCATATTTGTGGACAGTTACATATTTTCATAGCTTTTCATAGAAATCTTCTTTTTGTCCTCTCTCTAGGACATCAGGTCTCACATCTGTCTCTTCCTAGTCAATGGGAGAATCCAAAAATTTATTTCCACATCCATACGCCTACCTTTCTTGAGAGTTTCTTTCAAACTGATCTAATTGGAATTGCCACATCGTTCTCTCCTTAGTCAAAGGTAGATACAGGTTGTCTGGTATCTCCTGAGTGTGTGATGGAGTGTGAAGGATAGTGAATACACTGGGAAAGTTACTGCTTGCAGAAGTAATCCTGTGTATACTTTCTCATATCATTAGTGAAACTAGTTGTATGAACAAGCTTAGTCATCCAACCTGTAATATTCAAGATAAGGCTTTGTAACCTTAACTGGATAATGTTTCGGATTTTTTCTTAAGTAGTTGTAAATAGTAGAAACCAATTTGCCCTACTACTTTTCCTTTATATTTCTCTATATTAATGGGAATTTTTGCCACTTGCTTAATTGTGCACAGTACTGGGTCCCATTTTTTCTATTCAGTCTGCAATGTACTTTGACTGTAAAGCCTACCATCATGTAATTGGATTAGCAATGTAAATATATAGAGGCATTGTTTTAATAAATCGGAATGTTTGGGAAGCATATGCCTTGAAGAAAAAAATATAAAAGGATTCCTCTTGAAGTATAGCTCTTGCAGAAGATTCCTCTTGCAGTATTCTGTTTGTTCACCATTAGTTTTTATTACAGACTTGTCTCCCTGGAACATTGTTTATGTATTTCTTGCAAATAGGAGACAGGCTTTTCCAGGTGTTCACAGTACATTTCTATAGTTCTTCTTTGTTCATGTAGGGACTTTCTTAGCTACCATTTGTTTAATTCACTCCAAATTTCTATGCTTGTATTTAAACCAGGTGACTGTAATGGCCAGGGCACTAAAACCAGAGCCTGGAGTCACTGTTCCTATGAAGAGTTTTATTTGTTAGAGAAAGGATAAAAGGACTGCAGCTCAGACCTATGGAAAAAAACCCTCCAGTCATTAGTTTAAATGCATGCGTGCTGAAAGTCTCACACGGCACGAAATTCAAGATTGTAAAAAAGTGTCTTTATTCCTAGGAAGAAGGGTGACTTCAAATGCTTTCCACTTCATCATTTTCCCGTTCTTTGTGCTGCCTTTGGAAACACCCTCCTCCCAAACACTGAGTTACAGATCTTGTAAAATGTTTGTCTGGGGCTGAGACACATTCAGCAGGGGCAGCAGCTGAAGCAATTACTATCTCCAGCTGTCTGCCTCACTTCACTGATGAAAGGTACAGGGCCTGCTCCAGGGACTCTTACTCCTAAAATGCCACGGTTTATGGTCTAAGGTAAACTGCCACAGATTTTACTTTACATGGAAGCATTGGACTGTACACTGTAGCACAGCTGTTCTTGCTAGAGAGGTTGTTCACACTTTGTCCTTACTCTGCCCTTCTGCACTCTGAATGGCAGAAATGAGACTTGTGAACATCACTACAGCAGCTGGGCGCTTCAGTCCCTTTGGGGGTCAGTCCCAGTGGTCCTCCCTATGTGGCAGAGCGGGGGAGACAATAGACCATGGGGTTTAGGGTTGTATTCACCACTCTGTGATAGTTCAGAATGCTGAAGAGGAAGTTGAAAAAGTGGCTGCTGGTTTTACCACATCACATTTGTATCTCGTCTATGGACTGTGTTAGTAACTGTGCAGAAGAGACAGGCCAAGCCGTCCACTATCAAAGGATTCCCTTGCATGCTATCGCTCTCTTGATACTCTGCACAAAACTGGATGCAGAACTGGCTCCTGCTCTCATAACAGCACCAGTATGTTCCTTAAGCAGGCTTACAATTTTACTAGCTCTGCTTCTGTTTCCTCAATCTGTTGCATGTTTGCTCTTGTTGCTCTGTGCTGCATCTCAGTACTGCTGTCATTCCCATGTTGTTTCACCGTAATTATCAGAAGGTACAACAGGTGTGATAAGTTACTAAACTGCTTCTGAAGCAAGATCTTCCCTCTACATTATGTTGTTCTTGCTAGTTTTTATTTGTACACACACAAATGTGACATTTTGACATGGCCTAAATTAAGTGTTAACAAATAAATCTTTGTCCATTCAACAGTGACAGGTATCTCTTTAAAATCTAATTCTCTTTCCCTCACCTCTCTTTTGTACTTTACAGTGTGGGCCAGGCTCCAGCACACATGTTCGTATTCAGTGGGTTACTTCAGAGGCAGCCCCTTTCACTTTGATGACACTATTTATGGAGGCAGGCACTGCTCTGTGTGAACAAGGGTATAGCATCTGACCCTTCGGGATGGCTGAACTCTGGAATCAATCTCATGGTCTTTAACACAGTTAGACAATTTATTCCTGTTGTTGTCTTTTGTTATGATCCACTTAGTGCAATTAGATTTCAGAAGTCCTGATTTACTAAAGCACTTGAGCACATGTCAGGCTCTAAAAATGCTTAGACATAACTTTCAGTACATGATAATATCCTAGTGAATTCAGTTTTGAAATACAAAAAAACCCTTAGACACACTCTTAGAAATGAAAATATTCCTTGGCTTTGCCAAATAGAGATGACTTGAAGGACACATTTGTTACTCTGTTGAATTGGGACCTAATAAAGAACAGCCATAGTTTTTCAGCTACAGACCACTGTGTATAAATCTTGGGGGCAGCAATGTTGAAAATAAAAGCTATTATCTGCAGAACTTTCAGTGCAGCTATGGAAACTCAACTGCCTGACTAATTAAAGTTTGGCTACATCCCTAGCATTGTACAGATATTTTGACATAACCCAGTGTGAAGACCTTTAAACCCATCCAGTATTCAATGTTCTTACATCTGTGCCGTTAGTGAGCAAGCGAACATGCCCTGTTCTCAAGTAGCCTGTAGCTTTGATCGTCTCTGTACTATGGTTTGCAGCTCTTAGCCTGGGCTGCTCCTATAGAAAACTCTCTCCCTCTGACTTAAGCCCTGGCTAGCTAAAATCCACTCAAAGGCATTGCATGATGTTTTTCTCTTGTCGTTTCCAAAGAGTGTTTTGTACACAGAACAAAATAATAACTCTTAATGACTGCTTTACGAGGCATATCTCAATAGAGTATTTGCTCAAATAGAGACTGCATTTGGGGATAAAAAGCTTGATAGCATCCTTCCATTTGCAGCCGAACTTCTGAACAGTGTTCCCCAAAATAATTCTATTGATCCTAAGCTGCTAGTAGGAGAGTTAAAGAAAACTTTTCACCTTCCAAAAGATAATCAGACTCCTTGGTGCTTTCTAGTTTATAAAAAACAGCAATGGGGGTAGGGACATGGCTTCAGTCCAAAGAAAACTGCCTGCCTGTGTGACTATAACTGTATAATATGGGAACATGCTATTAGGGCTTCCATGGGGATATTTAGTGAGTTCAAGAAAGCAATAAGGCAGAAGGTGCACAGCACCATTTGCACAGGTGTGATACTCTGGAGTTGGTCTGTATGTGCTACAGAAGTGATCACCAAAAGCACAGTAAATTTCACACATTGTGATATAGTGGACTTGTTGCACAAACCAAATCAAGTGTTCAGTTGCTTCAGCTGCAGATTAACTGTAGTGTTGGTCCAAAGACAGTTGTAGGTTGGCAGTGGAGTTGATCTACATGAATGCTGTGGACATTTTTATGGGAACAATAAAAGTGTCTCTGCTTAGTCGGAGACACTTCTAAGCATCCAGAAACCCTTGATGAATGTGCGTGTGAAGCAGTGACAACAGAATTACTAAAGCCAGCTAAGGCCCCTGCCTGTCCTAGTCAAAGCAATGACCAAGAAGACAAAGGTACTAGGCAGATGATAGATTTAGGTTTCCAGAGAAGATGAAAGCTAGATGTTATTTTGTTTTATTAAGTTATTTTTATTTATCTATTGAGAAATTTTAGCTATTCCTATTAACTGTTTTACTACCTATAATCATTTGACCCACTGGAGACTCATTCTTCCCTTTCTTAAGCTGGACTTTTAACATGGGCATGCATTTCTTGAACTGCGTATGTTAATAATGAATTGTTGTTATCCTAACCATTAAAAAAGTCTTTTGAATTTGTTAGATGATGTGGGGCAAGCAGTATTTTTGCAATAGATGGTGATTTAACTTATTCTGTGGCCCAGAGAGTCTAGGTAGTGAACCAAGTTATCCTACATCAATTTTAACATTTAATGGACCCACTTAATAACCACGTATAACGTACACTTTGAGAAGACAAGATCAGTGATTACTAGGGAAGAATCAAATAAAATGGAGAATTATGTATTACGTTATGGCCTCATGATATTGTCCTTTCTTGCTATTTGTCTCCTGTTTTAACAACATCAAATTTTGTACATTATTTGTCTATCAAAGCTAGATGACCAAGGCAATATGAACAGAGACTTAGACCCAAGTGGCTAGTAATGTGGGTGGGATTTGGCTGCAGTAGAGATTTGGCTGTGCATGGGAACAAGCTAAAAAGCAGTCTAACTCTTGTACAAAAAATGAAATGAGAAAACAGGTATATTAATTTGTAAAAAACCCAAAAAACCATTCTCCCCAAAAAGCCAAAACTCCAGTGAGAGCCCCTGCCTGTCTTCCTCCCCTTACCTTTAAAATTTAAGCAAAAGAAGGCTCAGTTGAAAAGTAGGTATTAAGTATTACATCATGCTTTTTTGGTAGATAATGGCACATTATGGCCCTCAGAGGCAAAGTGCTCTCCCTTGGCCAAACCTGAGGAACTTTGGACAAGTGAATCAGAAAGACTTTTGTTTTAGAAAAATATTGCTTCCTAAGGAAAGTGGAAGTCTTATGACAAGGAAGGACTAATCTGATGAAAGAGAAAGGGATCTACCATAAATGGGATGTCCTCACCAGAAAAAGTTCATGAATCCTTTTGTGTTCAACATGCCTCTTCACTGTGAGGGGCAGCTGATCAGAAAAAGCAGGCTGAAATGATGGACAAGTATATTATGAGGCATGCAGATAGAAAATTTCCAAAGAGGAACAAGTAGAATGAACAGTAAATAGTTTTTCAAGCACAAATGTTTGTCTCCAATAAATTATTCCCAGATCCCAAAAGCTTACATAGAAAGTCATCACAGAAAAACTAATTAATTTTTCAAGTATTAACCTTAGGATTTTAGGAACATTGTCACAACAAACCTTTAATTATGGGAGACATAGAGGAATTGATAAAACTTGAAATATCACTAATTTAAGTTTTACAGTAAATTATTATAAGTAATAACAGCAAATTGTCAGGACCACTCTTCACAGTTTCAAAGGAACTGAAGTATGAAAATGCTAACTACTGTGGTATAGAGTGTAAGATAAGAACAGCTATACAGAATCAGACACATACTGGTAGTGACCATGGGAAATACTTTGGAAAGAGTTAAAAAATATGAGAAGCATGCAGTAATGCTTCCCCAGTACTTTCTCCCAGTCTTTGAGAAGTTCAAATGATTTCCTAGAAAGAGGTGAGATCTTTGAGAGTATTGTCAATGTTTTTTGTTTTTTTTTTTTTCTCCACAAATTTACCTGTTAATTTTTTGAAATCATGTGAGCTTTTGCCAAGGTTAAGTAAATGTAATAAGAAAAGCCCTCTTTTTTTTTGTTTTTTTTTTTTTCATAGCTTCTATTTGTTCTGTTAGAAGAAGAAGCAAAAAACTGCTTCCTAATAATTTTCTCTATGTTGCTCATAATTTCCCATTTGTTGTCCCAGTCACCTCTTTTTCAGCTTGAGAGTCCTTAATTGTTTCTCATATTGAGGCTGTTCTAAGCCCATCATCTTTGCTGTCCCACTCTAAAGTTTTTCAGGTTTTCAGATAAGATGGTCAGAATATACAATATTTGAAATAGCGCATGAGGGGTTTATGTATAGTATGAGGTATAATCCTTATCTTTATAATCCTCATTTACTGCATAGTTACGCCGTGATGCTCATTTTCTTACACAAAGGGCAGTCTGTGTTATAGCAGTGACCACTCTGCAACGTGATGCTTCTTACTTTTGTGAAACTTCTCAGTGTAAGTGGAGAATCATACAAATTACAGGATTCTTCACCAAAACAGAGTTTAAGAACACTAGTTTTAGAAATAAAAATCTGAAACTAGGTTTTTAAGCCCCATAGAGAAGAGTGTTATATATGTCCCTGATATCCTGGAGTCCATAGCTACATAATTGTATTTTGTGAAACGAAACATCCAGATATAGGACTTTTATCCCATTTTGTGCCAACTTTTCAGTTACTTTTACAAAACATAGATCAGTCAAATCTTGAAAGCATCTTAGCTGGTTTTAGCCCTTGCCATGAGGGGACAGAATTAGTATAAGGCCTTTATCTCTGAAACAGTGCTTGGATTTAAAATGACAACATCCAAACCCCATGAAAATCATGAGGAGCTCCTGTTGGTTCTCCTTACTACATACCTTAATGTGCTGTAGAAATCCTTAGTCTTTAGAAACCTGTTAATTTTTAATCTCTACCAAAAAATCATCTGGGTCCTCTCAAATCCTTTTGTCCAAGCATATCAAAGAGCTATCTAGCGTGCTATTTCCAATATTTTCTGCTCAGTTAAGTACACAATAACAATGGTATTACATGTATTCAGTCAAATATTTTTATTCATAGAATACATCTCAAATTTATTTTAGCAGTTTAAATAAGTGAGTTTAATGTCTATTTAGTCAAGCATTACAGTAGTGAGGACTTAAGTAGATTAGAAATAAATGAATCCAATTAAAGAACACGTCTGTGAAATTTTGTATGTCATTGGCATGAATGAGCTGTTTGAACAGCAATTGTAAAGAAATCATTAATGATTAACTATCTAGCAGAGGTTTAATCAAGGATAAATGGTATAGGACATAGTTAAAAATGTTTGCGTTGAATACATGGAGATTCTGAAATAATAAAAACATGTTTTGCATCAATAGTGACATGGCTACTGCCCTTGGGAAATGTATTTTTTGTTATCTGTGGTGATGTGCAGATGAGACACAGCTTAGAGTTAGCTCAGTAATGTCAGCTATCGTGCATTGATAGCATAGCAGGAGGTTGCTCCTTCCAAAAAAGCTGAAGTTTAATAGGTGACACAGACAAAGATATTTCACAAAATAAGTGTTACCTACAATAGCATATTGTTATCTTCCTCTTCAGAGCTAATAATGCAGCAAATGCAAAATGAGGAGCAGCTAAGCAAGCTGGGGCTGTTTAGCCTGGAGAGAAGGAGGCTCAGGAGTGACCTTATCACTCTTTACAACTATTTGAAAGGAGGTTGTAGCCAGGTAGGGGTCAGTCTCTTCTCCCAGGCAGCCAGCAACAGGATAAGAGGACACAGTCTTAAGCTGCACCAGGGGAGGTTTAGGTTGGACATTAGGGAGAAGTTCTTCACAGAAAGGGTGACTGGGGATTGGAATGGGCTGCCCAGGGAGGTGGTCGAGTCACCACCCCTGAAGGGACTTTAAGAAAAGACTGGATGTGGCACTTAGTTCCATGGTCTGGTTGACAAGGTGGTGTTCAGTCACAGGTTGTACTGGATGATCTCAGAGGTCTTTTCCAACCTAGTTGATTCTGTGATTCTGTGAAAGTTAAAGTAGGGATTCTCAGAAGTGATCAATGCTGGGCTAAATTAAAAGTCCCCTTGGCTGCCTCGATGGTAAGCTCAGGCAAGTGCCAAATGCTTGCTAAATCTCAGGATACATGATTCATCCTGTATGGCACCATTAGTCTTTGGGAGGGTTGGGAATTGAATCCAGGTCACTTGGCTACCAGACTGGTGTCTTACGGGTGTCAGTGATATTCAACGTATGTTTTTTTAACACAGAAAAATATTAAGAACTCTGATATGGGAAAATCTACCCTTTATAACAGCAGTCTGTTGCATTGTTGTCAGTCTGGCTTTCTGCAAAATGGAAACCATTCTATGAGGATAGGAGAGATCTTATGTTTATATGACACTAATTCTTAAAGAGGTGTTGTCTACATGCACTCACTGATGCACTGAGGTGACATTGGTTTTAATGGGCTGGTTGAAGTGAGTAGCTGGAAGAAAAGAAAATTAGAGTTTTTAAAGTCTCATTTAACAGGCCTTTGGTTTATTAAGAAATTTTATTTTGAATATGCCAGTGAATTTAAAGTAATAAAACATCGAAATGATTACAAAGTCACCATAATAATTTAGTAAAGGCTGACGGTATGAACGTGATACCTGGAATTTTGCAGGGTTTAACATGACTTCAGGTAAAGTATTCTCAACTAGTTGAGAATAAAAAAAACAACCAAACAAAAAACATAGCAGGCTCTGAGGTCATGTCCCTCTAAAACAATTTTCTTATTATGAGGCAGATTCTAATATATAACCTATTCTAACATATACAAACATTTATAAACTCCTGTCAAATATATTTCTCCTTTTAATTTGGCGAGAACTGAATATACATCAAACACGACATTTAGGCAACTGTTCTCCTAAACATCTTGCATTTGAAAGCAAGTACTCCCAATATAAATAAATGTTACAGAATTAAACTTAAGTCATCATATTTCATGAATTAAAGTATTTTTTTTCAGTGCTATCTGTAACTAAAAATTGTAATTAAATTTGTATGTAATTAGCCTGGGATATCTTAGGCATTTTATTCACGAACAGTAATAGGTTCCTGGTGCATATTTTCATCTAGCAAGTCTAATAAATAAAGGCAAATACAGTGTACAGAGATCTCCTTTTTGAAGCCAAAAATGGCTAGGCATGTGGTTTGGAATGAAAAACTGTATCTTCAGACTGCTGAAAAATCTTCCACACCATGATTATCCAGAGGCCAGGATGTTTTATTTAACTTTGACTGGCAGTTAGATGACTGCATTCTGAGATGAGAAATGAATCAGGGAATATATAAAATTTATCTGACAGAAGTTTTCTAGAGGATATCCTCAGACATTTGTGTTAAATGACCTGTACAGGAAAATCTGTGCTTCAGTTTTTCTGAATGTAGTATCAAATAATTTAATGAACCTTCCCAGTTTGGATTGCTTCATGTTTAAAAGCAAATATAGAAACATGGTATCATGTAAGTGAATCTCATGGCTGAAGAAGCTGTAAAGTTTGACTCAACAAGATGTAAACAGCTACTATTGCTTGCGCTATTTATGGAGATAAATGGGTGCCTGGAACTTAATGAAGGGATCCAATATACAGTACTCATATTTCTCCAAGTAGATGTGTGGTTTAACCATTAAGTGTACTACTAATAAGCAACCATTTGAAAGAGTTCTGGACAGTCTTTCCAATTACTTTGGTGAGGCCTATATGGGACTATTCACTCAAGAAGTTTTAGAAAGGAGAGTTGCTAACATCATCCCAATAACTGATAGAACAGCTGAGGCAGGAAGTATCTCTGAGGTTGCACAACTGAATGTCAGCATAGTTTCATAACAAGCAGTGAGGTCCTACAGCTTTTTTCTCACTTTGTCCTGAAATTTGGCTTTCTGTATGAGCTAAGTGAAACCTACTTATTTTGACTGGTTCTGGAGGATGCTAAAGGGATTGCATATGCTTCTTCTGACAAATCTCGTGAGCAGACCGAGGCCTTTGTAAACATTTCTGAGACACATTGTACATGAACAGAGGACACAGCAGATGAGGAAATTGTCTGTTTTGTTGTACCATCTGCTGATTTAGAAAGCCATGAAGATGACAAACAGCCAGAATCTGTTCTCTTTTCATTCATCTGCTGAATGGTGCTCTGTTAGCATTGCATGAGCTGGAGTGTGGAAATGTTAAAAGTTGCAGGCATTGTTTAAAAGTAGAAGAACGATATATTGCAGAATTGTGGTCAGACATGCATGAGGAAGTGCCAGACTTTTATCACCTTCATGTCTGTTTTTAACTGAACTGCAATAACTCAGCAAAATAGACTGAACATTAATGACATTGACACCTTTGGTTTCATCTCACAATTTCTATTGCTAGACTGGCAGAAAATCTGACAAATATAATTTTTCTGATTTTTAGCTAAAAGAAATGCGGAGCGTGTATGACCCTTTTCATAGATTTTTCATGTAAAACTAGAGGAAATTAAGAACACATATCATGTATTCAATTGAAATAATAGTGTAACAAATTATAAGTAAACCTTGTTTTCTTTTGTATGAACAATATTTTCTGCTTTGCTTCAGTCATGTGAATGATTGTATCAATGATGTAGGAACCTGCTCCAGTAAGATCACCTTTTACTTTCAACTTGTACTTCATGAACTACTTTAATACATGTAAAGAATGACACAGGTCTAGATTCAGTGTTTATCAGATTTAGGTGCTCCCATGATACCTTTTTTTCATTATTTGCTGGGATTTCCAGTGACAGTATGATCACTGCATATTGTTCAATTGAAAAATACCTAAGAATAAGAGTTCCAGCTCTACTGATCTTTTTACTGCTGCTAGAGACAATGAACTGAAATGCATTTCTAATCCATTGCTGTAACTCCATGTATGAAACATGAATTTCTGTTCATCTTCTTTAAGGTGTCTAAATTTTGTGTCTTTTGAAGGAATTAAATACACTGTAAATATTTGCCTCTTTGTTGGTTATCTGTGTCTTCTCAGTCAGTGCAGGTGTAGCTTATTTTTCCTTTCTGGTATGTGGTGGTATTAATGTAAAAAGACGCTTTTTCTTATGGCTTTTGCAGAATTTTCCATGGGTTGAGCATTTTTCTGTTTTTTCTTAAGGTTTTCTTCTTGTTTTGAAGGTTATGCTGCTTATGACCATGAATATGTAAGATCTGTATTCTTGAGTCTGGCTGTCCCTCTACTTTTGGGATGAATCTGGATATTTATTCTTTACTAATGGATGTCATTATTTTACTTCTTCCTCTGGATGCATCCTATTTAGCTGCTCTTTCTATTTGAAAGCATTTTTCAGGGCTTAAGTTCTCTTTTGTTCCATAGCCAACACCGTTTTTAAGTAGGGAGTCTCAATAGCTTGAAAACTATTTGTGCCTTTAGCTCTCTAATGTTAATGTCTAGTCTCTCTTTAGTTTTCAGATTTTGGTGAGAGTAGTCCCAAATATGACCCAATTAATTGAAGAAACAAAATTATAAAAAGGCCCAACTTGTCTGTATGTACTGTTTTGGTTTGTCTTGGGCCACACTGTGTCCACTGGGCCTCTATCACTATTTCCATTCTTTCCCAAGATTATTTCTAGCAATGCTGACTCACCCTTTTCTCATATTTTTTCCTTCAGAAAGGCCACATAAAAAAAATTTTAATTTTTCAGTGTCATGATGAGCTCTAACCACACACTTAGTCACTGTAGTTGTGAAAGCTTTGCTGTTTGCATAGAATTCAGATTTTGTGGTGCTCTGATACTCCCTTACTGTTCTTTTTTTGTATCTGTCTGCTAATGATTCATTATCTCTTCCTCAAACTTTGATTAGACAGATCATTGTTACCATGTTTCATATAGTATATTTTGGCAATGGTAGTAGGCAGAAAGTGTCTTCTAAAGCTGAATTGTGAGAACTCTTCACACAAGTGTTGCAGGTCCATCTGGCATCCAAGTGATGTGCAAACAGATTGGCTTCCTCTTCCAAGCGTTTTGCTGCTTCAGCCTTTGTCCTTCACCACCTTTGCAGCTTACTATAACTAGATCCCTTTAGTAAAGAATGCTTTGTACTCAACTTTCAGATGCTTCAGTGCAGAGAAATGCAGTTGGTACAGCCATTGATCCTTAGTTCTTCATGGTGTACAAGTGGTACACCAATAAGTACTTTCAAAATTAGGCCCAGCTTCATAAGGGGCATTGGCAGAGCCAGACACATGGCACAGAGTGGAAACGCTTCTGGGAGTTAGATTTGAGAAGAAAATGGGAACCAGCATATTGTAGCAAGAGGATTTTACCCTTTGTCTTCTGATTTATTTTTGCTTACAGTGAAGCATGGTAATCCAGACTGTAGGTGCCTGGTACATTGACCATACTGGCCAGCTTCTCATATGGGGAGTGAGGGAGACAAGATAGAGGAAAAGTAATACATTTTTTTAGCCATATGCTACCAAAAGCATATGCCTCCAAGTTTTTTGAGGAGTCAAAGAGGACCTAGAATTTCCATCCAACTGTGGAAAGAATGGCTGTTTCCCATCATGAAAAGGTGGAGGTCTTCAATGTGTTTCCCTTTGCAAAGAAGCATCACTTTGGTCTTGTCTGGATTCAGTTTGATTCATCTGTTCTTCATTTAAGAACTAATTTCCTGTAGTTATTCTGATGTTTTATAGTGATGATAGTTGCATCAGAAAATGAGATAAATAGTAGATTGTCAGCAACATACTGTTAGCAATTGAACACATGCCATATCACTCTCTCTCTCAGCAGTCTCATGTAGATAGATGTAGATTGTATGGATCCCTGTGGGATCCTGAAGGTGAGGACCTTGGAGGAAGAGGCTTGTATCCACCACCTTTTTTTTAATTACATGTAGAAAACAAGATGCAGTACTGTTGTTCGGCTAGGACTGTGTAATAGATGATTAAGGTGTTTACGAATAGAAATCTGGAGATTATAGTTCCATGGTTGGTGGAAGTTTTATAAATTCCTCCAGAAAGCTGTCAGAATTTCCATCTGTTGTTTGTGTATCACTGGGAGCCCTGCTTTCTCCAGTGTCTTGCCTTGCAGTGCGTACTCAAACATTTTCATTTCTTGGTGGAACATATTTTGCATTGCACATTGAGACCACTGGACTCTTTGATTCTTCCTCCGTGTTTTCTTTGCTTGCTTTTTTTCTTTTTTTTTAACTTCTGGTATTTATCTTGGCCATTTACTGATGGTGTTCTGGTGTGTCTCTTGGTTATTCTGAAGGGCAGCTGTGCTAGGACAGGGTTGAGAAGGTATTGAATCATGACTCAGTGATGCTAAAAAGTCCAGGTGTTTCATCTGCAAAGAGAGCACAGATGTGTTCTTTTTCTAAGGAACTTTTCATTTGGCAGCAAGAACTTCAGATATTTTTCTTATTATCCTTTGTTTAATGATGCTACTGGTCTAAGCAACTGGTTGTAAATACCAGCTTGTGGTGTTTATTCTAATATGCGGTGTTCTGGGATGATGACCCCTCACCATAATGATACCAAGGACCTAGAAAAGTAATGTTGAAATGCATGTAAGTTTTCAGTCAGTCTGGTTTGACTGGGTTTTTATTTAGTTACTATGACCTTGAAGCACTGTAGAGTGTGCTCTCTATGTTTTGAATGCTCAGCCCTTATACAGATTGTAGCAGCAGATAAGCAGTGTTAGAGTGACAGTCTGTGGTCTGAATATCAGGGTGGTATTTAGTCCAGTTTTTTAAAACTCTTTCACTGACAGGATACAGCAGCAGACTGCTACAAGGTGGCATACACCAGAGATGGGGAGGTAATGGCAGAAGCACAGAGCTATGGGTTCTCCAGCAAAAAGGGAGGTAAAAGGGGTGGTAGGTTCAAAACTGAAAGACAATCTCGTCATACCCCTATGTCTGTGAACAACTTATCTATTTAGTTTTGATTAATTTTAGTTTCTGGAGGCAATATTTTCTGCATCTGGCACTGAGACCGCAGGACCCTCCTCTTCTTATAATTAAGTAGTCAGGGGGAATGTGTATATCAGGATGAGACTGACGTTTTTTTCAGGACTATTGATAAAATCTCATGCTATTGGAGTGGTCAAATATGAAGATTATTGGACATCCTTTGTTTCTGATGTTTTGTATAACATAAAGAAAATTTGGTAGGAATCAATTATGGAGACAGATGCTTTGCATGTCAAGCCAAAGTGTCTGGATGAAAATTCTGGGAGTAACCACAGAAAAGATTAATGCTTTCAAAATATGTGGATGAGCCATACCTGTCAAATAGGCCAAAGTGAAGCCCCATATTCAGATGCTTTCACTGCAGACAGGATATTTGAAATGCAGGTATTATAGCAGAGACCTATCTCTATTAAAGCCAAAATTTGAAGAAATTACCTCATTAATAAGTAATTTTGCATTACAAAGCATTATTTATACTTGATCAGGCTCTGTCTGCTTTGGACTGGAAACAGTGTAGTCAGTGCAGTTCTAATGTCAGGGATTCACTTTCACGTGTTATGTACACACATAGTCAACATTGCCAAAAAAATCCAAGCCTATTTAACCAACAAGTTTGCTGCTTATCAGATGAAAAAAAATTATTGTAGAACTGGGATGAATTAATTTTTATATTCTGCAGGTTTATCTGAGCCTGCTCGAAAATTCATCCTATTTCACTTATTTCATTGATTTATCAAGTTTGTCCTTCTGCCCCTGAATTTTATCTGAAAACATTTCAGTGTACTAAGCTGTGAGATGCTCAGGTTGTGGTGCAGCTCCTTTTTAAAAAATGTTAGACTCTTATGGCTTACACATCAATATATGTGTGATTACAGAGCAAGATATTGTTGCTAAAGCTGGGTAAATCATTTATTATTAATATAATTAATTAAGTATGAAGTATGGGGTAATATGTGAATGAATGTTACTGCTTTGACTGCATAAGAGAAGCATTATTCTTCCCTTGTTCTCCTACTTCTCTACTGGTAACACAGAGGAAGAGAAAAATCATGAATCCTCCCTCTTTTCCTCCAGGTAGGTAGGTCAGGAAGAAGCTCTTGCTTTGCTCTCTTTTAATAAATCATTGTCAGAATAGGTTCCGTATGACTACATGAAAGCTGGAGAGCTCATTTCTTACTCCCCCGGGTATCAGCAGACATGCAGATGTGTGCAGAGGGGTGCAGTCCAATGCATATGCCCACGTTATGGTTAGTAAGATATTGTGAACAATGCCAGTTTTCCTTACTTTTATGTATTCATTAGAAAGTCTGAAGAATCTAACTGAACTTCACAAGCTCCCCAGAGAAAACCTCTAGTATTTTGTGAGAGATGGACAGAATATTTAAATCACAAGATTTGTATTTATTTAGCCACTTTCTCTGACTGGTAAACTGGTATAAAAAAATTCTGATGGATTTTTTATATAAATAAACACTCACAAGACTCATAGAAGAAACAAAATTTCAAAAATTTACACCAATTGCCCAAAACCTCAGAAACAATGAAAAATATGGCCTTAAAGATCAAGTGTTTTCCATTAAAAAAAATATGTTATTCAATTTAGTTAGTCAGCTGTGTAGGCTGTTACGTGCACCCCACATACACACATGTGAAAACATACACACATATACTTGTGTTAAGTTTGCAGTTGTATGGTTAAAAGAGTTTTGAGGAAAATGTATCCTATTAACTGCTTAGCTATGTGACTAATGTAGAACTGTAATATAAATCTCAGAAATATCCATCCCATTGGCTTTTTATTATTGCCCAAAATAGGTCAGGATGATAACAGCTGGATGCAAAAAGCAATCATATTTTCCGTATAAATATGGTGCTATTGTTTAGTAAGCTATACTCCATAAATGTATTAGGGGGATATACTGGCTTGCCCTGGATTGCTTTATTCTTTTTCTTGAAAAATATCTTTTGTTTCCACCCCCCACTTAGAAGGAAGGAATGTTTCCCATTAAGTTATGAAGTGAGTTTGTTTTTCACTTTTGCCTTTTATATAGGGATACTGAATATAAAGGACTACAGCTCTCCCTGGATCAGGTCACTGCTACCAAGCCGGCATTCTCATATGCAAATTCAACTCCAACCATAACGGATAACAGGAAGGGAAGCAAATCTCGCCTCTCGAGCACAAAGTCAAAATCAAGGACATCACCATATCCACAGGTAGCTGTCTTTGAAATAAGAAATTAAATCTTCTTGTATATCTTGATTTTGCCTTCTATTTTGCAGAAGTAACTAGAATGGGCCAAAGAACATGTTTCTTAAAGGGAATAAAGGACCGCAGGTTATAAGATCTTGAGGCGGGAATATGTTTCTTTAAACTGTTTCTAAAAATCTGGAAACATTTATGTTTCAGCATGCATAATAAATCATCATCAACAACAATAGCAACACAGGGCTCAGAGTTAATGAGGAGCGGACAGAAGGACCAAATGAAAATGTTGGTTTTGAAATACTTGGTTTGAGAGGACTGTGAGTCTTGCCATTTGAGAAAGCTTGCTTTTTCTTACTTACTCTTTATTAATTCCAACATATCTAAAAGCTGCCAGATGTTTGCCAGCAGTTTAATACTGAACTCTTAGTCAAGAGGAGTGAGTTTTGAGAAGGGAAAGCAGCCAGCTAACTTGCTGACTGGAAAAAGAAAGCTTTTCTATTTACAAAGCTTTGAAAGGAAGGAAACACTAGGAGGTGGTCATTGGCATCAGTAGACTTTAATTTCTCAGATTTCATTTTCAAGCCTAATGTGTAAGGAACATGTCCTTGCCTGGAGAATGGACCAAACTCGATTGGGTCTGTGAACTGAAGCTTACCCAATACATTTGTGCAACTGGATTCTGCAGGCAATGCCACAGCACTTGCATATTTACGTTGTCAAACTTTTAGCTCAAATACATCTGTTTGTTAATATAACCATGATGTTTACTAATGATACAAGTCTTACTGCCCTTATGTCTCCACACAGTGGATATAAATGTATGCATTCATAAGGTAACATTGAAGAGCTATGTATTTTTAAAGAGCCCAGGTCAATATTTAACTGATAATGACCTTAATGACTACAGTTTCTCTGTAGGTACAATGTTTTCTAAATTGACCTCTAAGAGTGTATAATGTGAACCCAAATGTCTACATCACTTCCTTGTTTTCTTTCTTTTTCCCCCTCAAAAGTACCAAGGGTAAGGATTTAAATTAAATGACATCTGCTTTTGGAAAAGGGAATATTTAACAGAGCACCTAGATATGAATTCACATTCCTAATTTTAAGAATCTAATTTTGTCTGAGGTTGTTATAGCACATTTGTTCATACACATTTCTGTGGGTTGTTAAAAAAGCCTTTTTCTTGAATGCACTACATCAAACAATTGCAATCAAACTGTTTCAAAGAATTGCGGAAGATACCTACAAATAATTCTAAATTAGATTTTTAGAGTATCTTTGATTTACTGAAATTACACTTCATCTCCCCTTATACAGTCCTTTCCAAAGTACTCATTTGCTATCAGGACAATCCCAGCTCAAGTCTTGTTATCCTTCCACATCAATCTGATTTCTGAAAGTGTGACTTTCATTGGTACCTACTTACTCTTTCTGCCACCAGAAAAAACCCCTGAACTAGCAGTGCAGCGTTGTGACTGCTGGTTTATCAGGGATTGTTGTCTGGAACATCAGGGTGCTCAGTCTCCAGTTTCATTTTGCATCCTCATTACCAGTTGCTTCATAGTAAAGTCACAGATTTCATCATTCAAGAAGCAGCCGTGGTAGTTGCCAGTATCTTGAAAAATGGTCATACCTTTCATTGCAGCCCATCACCACAAGTAATGCTGGCAGCTTGTATTTGTCTCCCTCTCATACTTCTCCACCACTGAACAAACTGTTGAAAGACTAAGAGAAGCACTTGTGAAGAATATGGAGCAGGTGGTACAGCCTGTGTTCTTAAGTCTCCTGCCCATATAATTTGCCAGTCAGCTGAGGAGAATCAGAGTGTGACTTGAAAGCCATGGCTGAAAAGTGAAGTCACGAGTTTTGGCTTACACAGGAGCTTGGGTTGTGGTGGGGAAAGGAAGCAGGAAGTTCATTAGTAAAATAATGGCAGTGAGTGAAGTACTTCCTGAACTAAAGGGCACTCTAGGAGATTTTAAATGTACATAATTTCTTTCTTTTTTTCCTTTCCTTTTTTCTCTTTTCCCCTTACCATTTACTTTTCTTCTCTCTTGAAGAGAAAAAGAAATCATATGCTTTACTGGGTGCTAACTGAGAATCCTCTGCCTTGCCAGCTGTGTGCACCTAGGATAGCTACATGAGATATGAACTGTATCAAAATGATGCTAATCAATCTCAGCTGAATTTTTACTACTAGGGCAAAAAGTGGATGTTTTGGTTATCTAAGATAGTGTTAATTTTTTTTTTCCTCAAATCTTATGCAAAAGCAGGCACAGCATAATATGGGTCTTGTAGACTTAAAATAAAACTGAGTTCATTAAACTGGAAGGATTTGTCAGCATCTGATTAACACTGCCTGATGTTAGTACAGTGAACTAGTGGGTTCTATGAAACCAGCCTCAAGCAGGGGAAGGGCAAGTAAGAGGAAAGCAACCTAAAATTCATGATAAAACCGTAGGATTTGCCCAGACACTTTGAACAGTGCTTTTTTAGTCCTGTCCTATCAGAGGGGTGTGGAGCTGAAAGAGATGGTGGGAGAAAAACCTGGGAGATGAAGATTTGATAGATATTAACAAGAAAAGAAAATTATGAGTTGGTTATAATAGTAATAATAATAATAATAGTGAGTGGCTCCCAAAATCTAGCCCCAGACCTCATTTATTTTGTGCTCCCAAAAGCTAGCCCTGAACCTCATTTATTATGTACACAGAAAATAGCAACAAGGTTGGAAAAACATTTTAATTATGATCATCTGAACTGCTTTAGAGTTTAATGTCCCATTAACTATGATTGTTCAAAGAAAATATTTTAAATTGCCTGTTGTCTGCCTCTAGTGGAAATGTTTTATGGTCAGATCTGGTAAAATGTTTGTTGCTTCATATATCATCTTAGTTCTTGGATAAAGATCATATATATGTAATAAAGAATGCACACATACAAGTAATGATATACCCAAGAGCCACTGGATGGAGGCTTTGGTGTATATACAACATTCATAAATTTTTTGAAATTGGTGCATATTAATACACCTGATTTCAGAGGTGTATTGATTTTATAGCTCCTTTAAATGAATAATCTGGATTAATTTTGCAATTCATCTTCATTTGGGCATATCACCCAATGGGATAAAGATAACTGAACTAGGCTGAATTCTAGCCATTCTGGTTTTTGGTTTTGTTTTTTTTTTAGTTTGGTTTTGTGTTTGTTTGTTTTTTGTTGGTTTTTTTTTTTTTTTTAGTTTCTTCCTGTAGCCTAAAGCTTTGGCAGCTTCTGGTGTATTCAAAAGCAAAGCAAACCACTCTTTTTATAGTAAACATAACTCTTGGTCTGGTGAAGAGTCACCAGCAGTGGGGGTTATTTTAATGGACATGCTGTATTACTTTAATCTAAGCCTTTCACCATCTGTTCTGCCTATAATAGTAAATGCGAAAAGAACATATTTTACATTTCAGGATTACATTAGTAAAAAGTAAGATAAAAGTGATTTAAAAGCATGCATATGTTCTTAGTACAATGCAGCCCGCATCTGTGATTTTTTTTCTCATGGTTAAGACACAAATGAAGAGGAAAGCTGCTAATGCTGATGTAGTGAAAGTTTTTCATGGAAAAGAGGACTCTGTGAGGGTTTCACTATATATTTAATGTTTATAATAATAAAAACCTGAGTAGTCTGCCAGAAAATTATATATCTATAACATCTATTGTTTGAACATCTGGCATGGTATGTGGAGCAGGCTGATGTTGCTGTGTATGACAAGATGAGTCCTCAGGCAAGCGAGACACTTGTAAGAATGGAAAGTCAGGAAAAAGAAAATCACCTGAGAAAAAATAAATTGTCTACTGGCCTAATATACTTCCACGGGCTCTCATAGGGTAAGCTTTTTTTAGACATGGAATTTATATTTTCCTATTTCCTCACCCTTCAGCCCTCCTGAAGTTTTTCTTGGAGTGAAAATAACATCAGTGGTGGCCTATAGCCCCTTTCTATGTCAGTGCTGATTCCACTAGCGTGCTCTCACTGTGATGGCACACTGAATTAACACTCTGGAAGACATTTCTAATTTTCAGAGGTGGCAATTCAGTTTCCAGGAACCAGCTGGAGTACCACTTAATTTATATTTTGTTGTTGTATATGCCAGAAGACAATTCAGAAATCATCTGAAAGGATTTCAGATGTTGCCTGTCTGAAGTTCTTTCTCACTGCTGGTTAAACTTTGTCAAAAACCAGAAAGTAATAAATTACTTTTGTCTTCTGGATCCTGATAGAAGTCAGAAGGCAAAAATTAATAGAAAGGAAAACACTTCTGCTGAGGCATGACTGGACTTGGGAAAAAAAAATCACTGATTTTAATTTGATGTAATTTTCATTAAATCTGATTCCATTTTTTATGGTCTTTCATCACATATGGGAGCCTCATTCTGACTTGAGAGATAATGTTTCCACTCCCATTCCAGTAAAGCAATATCTTTGATCATCCTTTCATTTCTCTCCCCATCAACATGTCACACATGCCCATATTTGAAGTCTCCACCTGTCAACATTCGATTTCCAGAAGAGGCAGTAGTAGGACTGCAGTGGTGGAGCAGCCTCATGACACCAAATAGATGTGTGGCTATCTTTAAAGGGAATTAGACATATTTTTGCCCTGTGCCTTCTGATGTTTTACCTTAAGAGTAAGTATTCATATCAAACTATGTTGGCAGACAAGGCAGGTCACAAACAATTAATTTAATTTTATCCATGGTCTGTAGCAGCTGCTACAGGTCAGATCTCAAATAATTATAATGTACATTGAGTACAAAGAAGATGCATTAAGTAAAGTTGGTCTTGACTACATTGTTGTATGACATCACATGATGCATTCCTGATACACTAAAAACACATGCTTTGAGAGTATTTCCATTTCTCTAAGAAAAGTGCACAAAGGCCTGTGCAATTGAGTCTTTTGTGATTAGGTTCAAGATAAAAGAAAAACTAACTGAACAGGTTTTCAGTTAAATGAAGAGATTCCCTTCAAGAGAAGAGATGCTGGACCCTGAAGTGTCCTTAGAAAAAGAGAACTAATAGAAGAATATCTAGTAGAGCTACAGGAAATTAAGAGCTTTCAGTCTGAAAGATTCTCTGGCATTTATTATCATAATAAATTGTCCAAAATTTTTTCATTACATTACTGGAAATTAGTTTTCCTTGCCCTCCCCATGAAAGAAACATATTCTGTGAGTTTTGATTTAATGAGAAAATAAATGAACTTTTGACTTTTCTATACTTGCATTTAGGCTTGCTTATACTGTATAATATTTCAGCTTAATTTTTAAAATTAAAAAGACTAGTTTATAAAAGTCAAATCCAAAAAAACCACTAAAAATAATTCTAAAATTAAGAAGAGATACAAAAGTATTTTTCCTTTTGTCTATTTTCATTTCGGCTAAAATTTAGTAATTGTTAATAGTCTTGTTAACGATTTCTAATTTTTTTGTTGGAAACTTAGTTTTATCTATACATTTTTGCCTAAAAAGTTTACAGTTATTCACCTATGTAGAATATATCTTTGTGACTAACCAGTTTGCAGACTTTAGATCTGAAAGGATGCTAGAAGAGTTAGATGCTCCAGTTGATCACATAACACTGTGATGACTGAATAAAGTTCCTAGTTAATGTATACCAAGTTACTGGAATTTAAAAGAACACTTTTGTGGCTCTGTAACTATCTTACCTTCATAAAAATTCATATTTTTCCTTTAATCTCTAAAACCTTGTGATGCGTATAGTGGTACTAAATTCCTGACCTCTTCCATATCTACTGGTAGGCTTTTTGCCTATGGGTATTCTTCTGACAACTAATAACAAAATATAATTGACTTCCTCAAAGCCATGACCTTTTCTTTGTTTCCTTTAAATAACCTATCGTGTTAACAAACAGTATTCACAAACATAAACTGCAATACTGAAGAAATACCCAATTAAATGCCAAAACCGCTATTGATGTTGCACAGATGGTTTATGTTTCTGTAAGTCAAACATCTGGTCAGTACTTTCAGTTGGGAAGTGCATAAAACTTTGGTTCTGGTTGGTAATGAGGAGTTTCATAGCAACTTAATCTAATGAAAAGGCAGGTAAGCTTATGTTAGGCCTATTAAAAGAAAACGGAGAGTGGGCAGCTGGAAGGTGAGTGAAGGAATGGGAGAATTCTGAAGTTTCATGTTGTAATACACTGATTTGTGACATGAGTGTGTAGTGCTGAGGATATGAGCATGTACAGCTTTGGTCCTATCCCAGTCCATATCATGGGAGAAATTGATTTAAAGCTGTTCTGTGAAGTTTGACAGTTCCAATAAATAAAAAGATTTAAAAATGAGATAGGTAAATTCTAGGAGGTTTAATAAGCTTTTTTTTCCTTTCCCAAAAATTATCTGAAAGTTTGAAACATTCATTAATAGCATCTAGAAATCTGTGAGATTTAACCTAACTCTTACTTCTCTCTAAACAAATGCCCATGCTCCTATTCTGGACAATTTTCTAACTGCCTGCTAGTTGCTTATTCTGTGTTGGGAGGGCCCTGCTTAAGTGAGGGTGCCAAATGCCCACTGTGCCTGCTTTGCCTAGAAGTCACCTTTTCTAGCAAATAGTTTCTGGGTTTTCCTTGTTACCATATTGCATCAGAGCTTTAATTTTTAGCTTCTTACCTGTCTGCCATAACTTTGGAGCTTTATCCTGGTGAAGTGTTGGTAGCCCAGGATCGACAAAAGGCTTTCTTTCCCCTTCAAGTAGGAGGAAAGTAGTTTAAAGATACAGTTCCAGGTAAGAAAAACAAAACCATCAACAAACAAAATATGAGGAAAAGAGAGTGAACCCTTAGAAAAAAACCCCTTGAAATACACCCGGTTTCAATTCGACATGTGAGAATGCTCCAGGAGCAGTGTTATTTCAGCCCCTTTTGTAAGCGCTTTGCTGAAGTGCATTGGAGCACCATTGCTGAGCAGAAGCACTAGCTTTCAAAGCAACAAGAAAAACCTGGACATATTAAAAAAATATTGAATTGCAGCATTGATATTGCTGAGCCTAATATTACACATCATAAAGAAGATGGCTATTAAGGGTCGACATGGGATGTTTTAGACTTTCATGAGGTCTATCCTGTCATCTGTGAGCTCATTACAGAGTGTTGTACGGGAAAGGACCAGGAGTCCAATCAGAAGGTGCAGACATGTGGGCACGCTCACAAAAAACACCCTATCACATACACACTCTGCCTTTCCAGTGCAGTCACTTGCAGATTTCATGCAGGTGTGGTAATTTCCATGCTGCTTCTCCTGTTTTGCAGTATTCTGGATTTCACACTGAGAGATCTGAGTCTGACCACGAGAGCCAGTGGGGTGGGAGCCCTCTGACCGATACGGCTTCTCCCCAGCTCCTGGAGCCTGCAGACAGACCAAGCTCCCAGCACCACGATGTCTCCTGTGCCTACAGACAGTACTCAGACCGCAGTGCGCTCTGCTACGGCTTTGCACTAGAGCACTCCAGGCTGACTGATGACAGGCACTTCCACACTCAGGCCTGTGAAGGAGGCAGATGTGAAGCTGGACGGTATTTCCTTGGCACACCGCAGCCGGGAAGGGAGAGCTGGTGGGGTTCTCGTTCAGCATTGCCTCTGACTAAGTCGTCCCCTGAGAGCAGAGAAGTGTATGAAAACAGTATGCCCCACATAACATCAGTGCACAGGATTCATGGTAAGAGATAACAAGGATTTGCAGAAGCGACACCACCTCAGATAGAGCAATATGACATATACATTCAGCTTTTTATGTGAAAAATGGAAAATGAGAGAGCCTTTTGATCTATATTCTTGTCTCTGAGGTCACATCTCTGGAGATGAGGGACACTTGAAATTCAAGTTGAGTTTTACAGTCTGGCTTATATGCAGCAAAATACAATTTTGTTGTATATTCATTACAGTGGAAGTGCCTGACTGATGAGATTTTAAGGATGATCATAAAAATATAAGTCAAGTAAAAAACATATTTCTATCAAATGGATTATTTTGTTTAAGATCAAACTACTTTGGATGGAGTATGTTTAGCAAAAAATTAGAGCTAAATCCAAGTGAGATATTAAAAAATTGTTCTCCAAGTGACTTTTTTCTCTAGTGGTTATTCCTAGATTCTGTAAGACTTTATATTTGTTTTTATTTAAAATTGGCAATTCAAATTAATATTTGTTTTTGGTTTCAGACATGTATCCTCAGCTGTAATTTTTAGCCAGTGGAATCTCTCCATCCTTTCAGCACCAAGCCTAAAGTTTTGTTTGACCTGTCTGACAGGTTGCAAACTCAGTACATGAGCACATTTTGAGAGGCTGAATCTAATAAATAAATCACAGTCAAAGCCTGATCTTGGGTTTGGAAAAGTCTGAAGGTGCTTGATTCAAAAGTCACAGACTGAGTCTTGGAAGACAGCAACTGACCCAAAAGTCAGAGTTCAAGGTTTTAAGGATAGATGCAGCATCAAAAAAAAAAAGTTTTTCTAGTAAAATAGTCTATCAAAGCATAGGTTGCCTCTAAATAACTCATAAAAACGAATTACATTAATACTAGTGCATTGACTTGCAGAATGAGGCTTTGTAAATAAAAAAGAACTGTGTCATTTTACCCCAATCTGAGGAAAATTATGTTGAGAATAGAAAAAATTATCAAACAGCTAGTTATAGGAAATGCTGTCAGATGAAAATTAGGAAAGGAAAGGAGCCCTAAATTTTGCTCATGAGGACTATTCTCCACTTTTCTTGTGAGAACACAACTCCTTTTTTGTGTCTGTTCTGTATTTCTGTCTTACTGGTGTTTCTCTAGCTTTTTCTTCTCAAAAAGAGAACATAGTGAAGTATGATAATTTTGCTGGCAAATCTTATGCATGATAATTCTTGCTAAGCATAGCAATATCACACCAAGGTGCAAATGCAAAAAGGTTAGATATTTATTCCATACGTTTAACAAGGATAATCAATGCAAACAGACAATATAATTTGGTTTTAGTTTGTTGCTTGGTTTTGCTGTAATTCCAGGTGCTGCATTTATTTTCTTTTTTGTATCGTCTTAGATTTTTCAGTAGGCTTTCAGTCTGCATGTAGCTTTGGGAGAAAAACCTGGCATGGGTCTTAGTTGAGGAGAGTAACATCTCAGCTTCCCTTGCAAATGTGCCATTTTCATTAGGTTTCAAATCTTGGCCTTTCACAAATTAAACTCTTGGACAATAATATGTGAACATTGATGTCAGAGAAGTTACTTTGGTCAGAAAATATTTTCTTCTTTTTCAGTTCTTTTAATGTGTATTCTGTTAGTTCTGGCTTGGGGTCACCTTACAATGACGGTTATCTGACCAGTAGATAATGCATATGAGCCCATGTGTTTCTGGTCATACTCAGGAAGTCTAGGACAGTGCAGATATGGTTTGTGCAGTGAGATATACTCAGCATGTGGTTCAGAGCTGCATCTGACCAAATTCCCAGTGCATCAAGGAGTGCTGGATGTACCATGCAGTCCAGTGGCTGGAGCTCCCTTCTACTTCCAAGCTCTGGCATTTTAAGCCCAGATCTTAAGAGGATGTGAAGGATAAATTCATGCCATGATACTCCATAGTGCAGTACTTCCCTCAGAAAATGGCAGGATATGTTTATTATAAAAGCCCATCACTGATTTTTGTTTTGAACTCTGTAACACAGTGGTAGTGGTCTGCCACCCTAACAGATCTGTATGACCTGACCCAACACAGAACAGGGGGAACTCCTTGTGCTAATCTGAAAATGGGTTTCCTTTGAGGAGTACTGTCAACCAACTCAAAGGGGCTCATCCTCGCAGAGGACTTTGTATGTGCCAAGGCAAAGACATAATTAAGTAATGTGTGCAGGTCCTACAGGCCTCCCTGCAGGTGTGTATTTCAGCAGATCGTAATGCAGCCTTAGCTGGCTACTCAGGTTTTGGGGTCACTCACTTCCTAGTGAGGACTGACAGGTCTGATTCTGTCCTTTCAGCTACTTGCAAGCTGAACACCTTCTCTAATATGTCTATGGGCCTTATTTTTTAAAGAGAAGTAAAAATGTACTTATATTTTCCCATTCCAAAAGGAAATATTTATGCATTGGGATACGACACCACATTTTTATAGTAACTCTCTCTAACAGCTATGGGTTCTTGTGCTCCTGAAGAAGAATTGCTTCATTACTTGTAGTTATTTATTGTTGTGTAACCTGCATAAAGTCACTACATGACCACAAGCTATTTATCAACATTGTCTATGTTTCAGCTCCTGGAGAGACCTAGGAACACATGCTAAAATACTGCACATTTTTAAGTCCCTGAGATTTTTGGTTTTACTATGGCCTCTATTCATTAGACCTTGTTGATGCAAAGAGGGAGGAGTCAGGGGTCTGAACACTGGCAGTGAAGGCACTCTGACATGCCCTAAGATACCCTGCATGACTTCTAGCTGCTTCAGAAGACAGAGTTCCCGTAGAGTTGGTGCCATACCTGTTGGGCAGGTGCTTGGTTACCCTAGAGTGTATCAGGTGGCACTGGCTGTCTGTGTTGAGGCACTTAGATGTCTTTGTATATTTCCAACTGTGTTGCTTGTTCCATGCGGAGACACTGGAAACCAGAATTTGCCACTGAAAAGCAAGAGGTCATTTTTGGTCATTGTTATGAGTCACTTGTCTCCATCTTGGTTTTCTGTCTGTAAAATAAGGTACAGTTACATGTTCTGCAAGATCACTTGTCTCCTTAGACCTCAATGCTTTTCTCCTTTCTCTCTTTCCTAGGAAGAGGACACTGGGATGAGGACAGTGTTGTTAGCTCACCTGATCCTGGCTCTGCCAGTGAATCAGGTGACCGATACCGGACTGAGCAATATCAGAGCAGTCCACATGAGCCCAGCAAAATCGAAACACTAATAAGAGCCACACAGCAAATGATTAAAGAAGAAGAAAACAGACTACAGCTGCGGAAAACCACTCCCGACCCGCTGGTCTCCATTAATGGCACAGGGAAGAAGCATGCTATCTGTTTTGCAAACTACCCTCAGCAGCAGTTGGCAGGGGATGTCTGCCGTGTCCCGACGGTTGCCAACACTCCTCCCTGTGAACACATCCAGCAGCGAGATGGAAAGATTATGAGCCCACATGAAAATGACTATGACAACAGCCCCACAACACTATCTAGAATAAGCAGCCCCAGTTCTGACCGAATATCAAAACCTAGTTTGGTACTTGCTAAAGACTACCTGCATTCAGACATGTCCCCTCATCAAACCCAAGGAGACCACCCAGCAGCCTCTCCAAATTACTACAGCTCCCACAGGCAGTACTTCGATAAGCATGCTTACACACTAACTGGATATGCCCTGGAGCATCTATATGACACTGAAACAATTAGAAACTATTCACTAGGCTGTAATGGATCACACTTTGATGTGACTTCTCACTTAAGGATGCAGCAAGATCCAGCACAAGGACACAAGGGAACATCTGTTATAATAACGAATGGAAGCTGACAGGTTTTTTTCTGAAAACTGTTGGGCTTTAAAAAATAACCTTTGAGATCTAATTGGAAGATACATATTTTCATGCCCTTGTCCTTACCAGCATTTCATATACCACAGTGCACTAGAAAAAAGTACCTAAGGTTTGGGGGATAAGTTAGTTAACACACATTGCTTTAAAAAACATGCACTGACATGCAGGGTTAGAGTGAATGGAACTAAACTCAAAGTTGGTGCCATGCAGGCTGAAAAGGATAGAAGAGGTCTAGGCTGGGAGTGTTTGGGGCAGGCTAACAGAGCAGTTTATGCACATTTTGTAAGAGGTGGTTGATTGGAAATGCTGCCAAGGGTGGACCTTCTGAACTGCATGGGTCCCAGACAACAAAACTGCTATGCACTCTTTTAACACAGAAAATTGGAATGTATTCCATTGAAATACACACCAAAATGTGTACTTTTGGTGATCTGTTTATTCCCCAATGGCCAAGCATGTTATGCTGCTCCATGATATAAAGCATCCATGGCTGACGAAGGGAAGAAAGAAGAGAGAGCTCGAATTGTTAGGTCCTTGTGTACTCACATGCATAACTATTTACATATGGTTGATTTGAAAAGAGTCAAATGAGCAGTATCCTTCTGACTAGTTTGGTCAAATATTTACTTC
Source organism: Lepidothrix coronata (assembly GCF_001604755.1). Classification (NCBI taxonomy): domain Eukaryota; kingdom Metazoa; phylum Chordata; class Aves; order Passeriformes; family Pipridae; genus Lepidothrix; species Lepidothrix coronata. The sequence goes on along the minus strand of NW_016690250.1, from coordinate 1,984,238 downwards.
TACTGTATTAAAAAGAGAGGGGCATTCTCAATGTAGTTTTGAGAAACACGAAGGTGTTGGTCGTCTTGCTGTAGAGAGGGGAGGTTGTTCTCATATTTTTGAAAGGTTGCCCTAGATGAGTAGTGGAGTGAAATGGAAGAAAATTGCCTGGAGAAACAGGGAGAATAGACTGGCTTTAGGAATGGTCCAAGATAAACACAGTTAACTCTATAGCTGTGTATGCCACTTAGTAATAATTATAAAATAAGCAAAAGTTATTGTAAATGGCTGAATAATTAAGAACTAATTTGAAACACAGAGGGAACTCAATAAAATCATAGAAATTTTGCTGTAAAATACAAATGCAATTGTGCCAGTGTAAAAATATGAGAGGAGAGAATAGGTAAAACCCGTTTGGTGGTTTGTCTAACTTCTGATAAAGTTTTGGAGTAGGTAGAAAATTGTAACTACTCTGACATAAAGTAATAGGTGTGATTTCAAAAAAGAAATATGAATTCTTTTCTTGCTTGCAGCAGAAATTTTAATGGGTATCTGAAAATATTAGAGATATCAAAATCAGTCATATGTACATAAAAAAGTACAGAAGGAAATCAGTGTTCCAAACAATTAAATTGTATTAAAAATGTTAGTATTATCAGGGCCTGTCCTAGAGTTGTAGAAGACATCAAAAGAGGCAGAGAAACTTTTTTAATTTTTAATAACTTCATGAACAAAAAGACATTGATTGGAAAAGAATAAATACAAAACATATGCTCAAAATGTAAAATAGGGCATTTTTAGGCACAGTTGCTAGACCTGTTCTTCTTTGTATTGCATTTATATGGTCCCAAAGTTGACTGCAATGGGAGCAGGACCACTGGTCCCTCTTATGCCAATGTGGAGATAAGGGGACTTGAGGTGGTTACTGAGATTAGCACTAGGACTATTTTCATTTGTAACATTAAGAAGCTCAACATATGGGACTGAGTCATCAATAGGACTAAATATAAACCAGCATGCTATGGGTGGGTTAAAAATATCTTTTTCCAAATAAAACTAATCAGAAGCAAAAGCTAAATAATAACATTATAAACCACGTAAGTAGAGATGTACTTGAAAGCAGAGGAAATTACCTCTCTGAACTTGGAATATTGTGTATAGTCCTGATCACTCCAAGGCAGATTGTGAATCTTGAATTGAGTAGTACCTTACTCCATAAGCAACCTTTGTTGACTGCAGTGTGATTGCTCCTGGTGAAAGGCACATTGAACACAAGGAAGAGCAACACAGTCTGGTCTTTATTATCTAAACCTCATAATAGAAGAGGTGGAGCAGAGCTCAACAAAAGATAAAGAGACTGAAAGATCTAATAAAACCTTTAAATAAACTGGGTCTGTCATCTTTGTAAGGGAAAAGAGGAAGGGGTAATGTCGCTGATGTGCACCAAGCTCTGCACAGAGGAGAGGTAAATAATGGTCTGAAACTATCTAAACTACCAGCAGAAATGAGAGACAGGGCATTGAATGATAGCCAAGGCAAAATGAGAACAAAATTATTTGACTCATTGCTAAATGAATAACAAAGGTCATAAAAAGCAGCAGCTAGAGATTTTTGTTTGTTTATTTGTTTAAGATAAAAACAAGGCAAATAATTGAAAAACATTGACAACTGTTAACTCAGAGGAAGTAATGGACCAAAATGGACTTCTTTCAGCCCAACAACTGTATATATTCCTAAAGCATAGGAATAAGAAAGTATTTTTGATAAATCTAATTCTGGATATATATTATTCCTATGAATAATATGAATAAACTTGTATTTGGAGTCTCATTTAACAGTATTAAAATACAATTTGCAAAGTGAATTAGAGTAGAGGTACATGGTATCATATTATCCCTACTAGTACATATAAAAATAAGTCTAAGTGTCAATATTATTTTGTATTACAGAAGAGTTTCCTAAACTGTTTGAATGAATGGGATTTTCTCAGCACCCAAGTTTCTTGGGATCTCCAAGCACTCTTGTTATCAAGCTTTTAATTAGAAGGCAATAGAGTTCTGCAGACCAGCTGCAGTTCCCTGGCTAATGTCAGGAAACCTCAGTTTGGTCACTGCTGTATTTGCATTCTGACAGGCACCTTTGAAAAATAGAAGACTTATAAACAAACAGGCACAGTGTAAGATGCTTGTATTCTGTATGATTTCGCCTAGGAAAAAAACCCCAGTGTGCTATGCAATAAAAATTCCCCAATCTTATTCACAGTGATCTCAAAATAAGACTTCCCAAACTGTAGTTATCTTATTTTCAATAATTCCATTCCACTACAAATGCAACAAAATGCACTGTAATGAATGGAATAAATCAGTCAAGATGTCTCCACATGCAGCCTCCTTGTGCTACAAGCGAAGGCTGATGCTTGTACCCCTCATGGGATTCCAGCGACTGGCGCTCCTTAGCACTTCAATACAGTATGCCAGAGATGGATGCCTTTTGTCAACTTATTTGCCATCCTGCTTCTTTAGATAGCCAGGAATTTCTTCTTAATTGACAGAAAGCATGGCATGTTGTAAACACAGACTCCGCATGCTACATGAAAGCAAGTCTGCAATCTTAATTATAGCATATAATATCACTGCAGCTCATATTACGTATAATTTTCAATATGATATAAAGCTTATTTTTTCCATTACATATTTATTTAATACAAATTTTCATTTAGTATCCTTCAAGGATATCTTCCTCTCTTCTTATGTTTCTTTCTTTTCTAAATCAGATGAAAAGAGACATTTTACAAAATTGAAAAATGCAAGGCATTTGAACCAAATGAGTTTCAAATATACCACATCAGCTAAAGCTTATCACTTTAAATAAGGTATGTATGTTGTGTTTTGGAACAGAAACAATATAAATTGCTGTATTGCGTAATTTCTCTAACATAATACTGGTTTGCTATTAACACCAAATTACTATTTTGTAACTACTGCAAATACAGAGTGACCACCGGTCTTTGAAACCATTTCTTATTGGTATCAGTGGATGGTGCATTATGTTTTTTGTGCATTACAGTTTTAGTATATCTCTTTTGTTTAAAGAATTAAAAACCTCTTTAGTCTTTGATACAGAATCTCACCCCAGGGGCATAAAGTTTGTGATTTTGGACAAATTTGCAAATCAACTCTTAAATTAGAAGAAGAACCTTACTCAGCAATTTGTCCCATTGACTCAAATGGGAATATTTGTGGAGTAAGGTACTACTTAATATGTGTGAGGAAAAAAAATCTGACATGTGATAATAGGTTTGGGGGTTGTTTTATAATTTTTTTTCCTTAAATCCCAAGATGTGAGTATGGAAACTGGAGGATAATAGCTGTAATGGCTGCGTTTCTATAGCAGAAGTATTTAAGCATGTTTTGAAAAATGAATATGTCTCTGCACTGAAGAGCCCCAAAAATGTTTCTTAAGCTTTAAGCTTTTAATTGGCTTTTGTCGATGTGTCCACAATACTGCCACGGGTTGCACAGTGAAATTCTGCTTTTTTTAAACTCTTTTAATCACTGTTATCTGAATCTCATTTTTGCCTCTGCACATGCAGCATTTATTCATTAATGTCCTTAAGTATGTTAACCACCATATGTTCATTTGTGTGAGCATGCTGAGTGAGTTGGAAAAAATAAAAGGTCGCATAGTATTTCTGGAAAAGGCACAGCCACCCCAAAAAATCAGACTGGCTGTTCCAAAGGTCAGATAACCTTTCAGTCACGGAACAAAGCTGTGGCGTACGCATTGGTTTCAGACCTTCTGCATACAAAGCTGTGTATAATGGGGATTATACCACACAGTTCCAGGATTAGACTTAGCTATGTCTGTTTTAAGGTGGCTATAGTGAATGTCTTGCAGCAAAAGGATTCAGGCTCTGGTCTTTCCAAGCTGTTTGCTTAAAACACCTAAGAGTCTAAAGGCAATACAGGCTTTGTTATTAGGAACAATGGTGGATCAACATGCTTTCCTGTAGGTATACTGACTTAACTCCAGACATCTCTGCAGTGTGGAGAAGAGCCTGTTTTATTTTATTTGCAGTTAGTATTGATGGTTAAATATTTTGGCTGTGTAAAAAAAACCAAACAACAAAAAACAACCCCAAACCCAACAACAGAAAAATCAAATCAAAAAACCTCACAGATTTCTGTAACCCTTCAGTTTGGTGTTATTAAAGCTTGCTAGAGGTGTAGCTGAGGATTTAGGGGTTATTTTGAAGATCAAAAAAGTAAATAGTCTTCTGTTCAGAACAGTGAGAGCACTAATGTGATTCTCTTTCACATTTTCTTGGAGCATTTATTAATGAAAAAAATGGAATGAGGTTAAACATCACTGTGGCATTTAGCTTATGTATATAAGAGTTCTGTAGATAAATCTGGCTCTAAGTTGGTAGGAATACATCCCTTTTTGAAAAGAGTTAATTTATGACTCCATCTATGAAGCTGTATTTGAAAGGACAGATCAAATACAGGAAGAAAAAAAGCTTTTTGTCTGGTTGTATTCACTATTTACCTCCCATCTCACACAAAGTTCTCAAGCTTTCCTATTGTTCTAGGATTCCAAATACCATTTTAAACATTTTTATTTATTGCAATTTGGACTGCATTTTTTTTTTCTTTTCAGCTACTGATACAGTGGGAAGTTTTGAAATGCAAGAAATAATCTTTTTCACACAATATAAAACATTAGCACCTTTACATTGTAAGGAAATAAAGTCTATTAGGAAAAGTACTTTTAGGGCACTGCAACTTTTTCCCAAGGTAAATATTTCAGTGCATGAAATATACTAATCTGACAAAAAAAGCACTTGAGACATGATGAAGCATTTCGTGTTTGCTTTAAACCAATGGTTACGTTTATGGAAAAAAAGACAGAGATTGCCAGTGTTTCAAATACCATGCCTTGCAATGTAAAGGGTCTGGTGACATTGTAGCATAACATCTGTAGTTTTCCTTTGGAATGTAATGTAGAAAACACAATTTAGCTTTGTCAACATTATCTTGCAAAGTGTTCCCATTTATAATTATTTATATTGTAAATAGCTTTCTGAAGTAAATTTGAACTTAATGTGCATAAGATGTATTTATTATGTGAAGATTTTTTTTTTTTTGGTTTAAAATATAGCTACCAACATGTAATTTTTGTCTGTTTTTCTACATTTTTAAATTAAGGATTGTCCTATCTAGGATACATTTTCAGGAATACATTTTAATTAATGACAGTATTTCTCAGAATTGGGAGGGGACATGGTAAAGTAATTTATTTTGATTTCTGGGGATCCTAAGTGCTCCCTGAATCTTGAGTGAAGTTTATCAAAATATGAAGGGACACGGATAATATGCTTCCAACCCGTTCAAGATGTCTGAATCTGCTCAAATACTATTCTATCAGGAAGAACTGACTCATAGAGGCTTAATTAACATTAATTTTCTACTTTGTGAATAGTTCGTTTTGTTTCTTGAAGCCATCTCTCATCCCTGTGCCTCAGCCAAATCAGCTTGCTGACTTGGAGCATGGTGCCCATTAGGTGCTTAAAATACTATACTCTAAGAGCAGAGTTCTGACAAAGGAACAGGTGAGAAGTTATGTTAAACTACACTCAGATCTGAGAGCTGATTATTACTTGGGATTGTGTGCCTGTATAGTTCAATCGACCTGTAATGAGTCATTATGCAGCAGCTTAGTCGCTGCAACCCTTGCCTGGTCTGGGGTTTAGGTCCTTCTGAGCTCGAGTTCTGAGTCACAGCTCTTACTTTCTAGACCAGTTTCTGAGCCATCGAACCCCATCCTCTCAGATACTGTCATTGAGTCTCTTTCCTGCAGGTGAACAACTGCAAGACAGATGGTCCCAGAGAGTAGTGGGACCCTTACATGTGGTTCAATGAGAGCAGCTTTCTCTGGAAAGTGGTCATTCACATATTTCCCATTCACAAGACAGAGCAAATACTTCAGCAGCAGGGATGGATGTAAGATGCATGGAAGAGCCATTTTTGAGTCTCAAGTCAATTAATTGCTAAAATGGAGATGCAATAGTGTCACTGACCCTTTGCTCCTGGATGGATGTAGGCACTGGGTTCTCAGAGATTCTCCTGGGATTAGGGAATACTATGCAACACTGAGTTAAACTGCATTCATGATGTTAGCATTTCCAATGGGGTGATTTAGGCAGTTCCCCTCTCCTTGGCCTGAATTTTGGCCCTGGTTCTCATGCAGGCAGGAAATGGTGTCATCTTTTCCCCAAATTATGCTCTTTAGCTGTGCAAAACATGTGTTGACTTTCTTTCTCTCTTTCTCTCTTTCTTTCTTTCTCTCTTTCTTTCTTTCTCTCTTTCTCTCTTTCTTTCTTTCTCTCTTTCTCTCTTTCTTTCTTTCTTTCTTTCTTTCTTTCTTTCTTTCTTTCTTTCTTTCTTTCTTTCTTTCTTTCTTTCTTTCTTTCTTTCNTTTCTTCCTTTTTTCCTTTTCCTCCTTTTCTTTCTTTTCTTTCTTTCCTCTTTTCTCTTTCTTCATCAGTGAGGGGTTTCAGAAGTGCCCTTTTTTGACCTATTCTCTGTCTTTGAAGACCATACTGAAAAAGAGACACTGAGGTCAAATAGGCAGTCATGAGACCATGTTGTCATCCATAGGATAACAGTAATCCTAGTTTCTCCAAGTTAAACTCTGCAACAAAACTGAGTATCATCCTTGGCTCTGTGTACTTCAAGTCCTGCCACTTCCATGCTCTTCAATCTCTCTCCTAGTGCCTGAAGTGTAGATATTGATCACTGGTATCTATTCACTCTTGGTTTCTATGCTCACTGGCAAGTTGATCTGCACTGAGGAAATCTGCTGTCATGGCCATTGTAATAAAAGTGTGCAATACCATCAGGAACTTCCTGTATCCCCATATGGTGGCCATCAGAGCTTCAGCATCAGCAATTTCATTTGATACAGCTCCTCTGACTGTCAGAAGGTCACAAATAGCCTGCTGCATGCCTGTGTGAATAAAAGGGCTATCCACCACACCACAAAGCCTGATGGACTACACGTTTTTTTCATGGATGTTAACAGGAGTCTCACTACACATGCATGCAACACTCTAGACTATGGTCCAGAAGCCAGGTGCAAGGCTGTGTATACATGGAAGCAGCTGGGCCTCACCATCATAAAGTCTGCTCATCCTTGCAGATGTCTCTGCCCACAGTCTGCCATTGCCTTTCTCCAGCAGTCTGTCCTCTCATTTCTGTCTCTCACAGGAATTACTCCTTCTATTTCCCTTTCCTCTCTTCTGCCTCAAGTCCTGGCCTGTGATTTCACAAATCCTGTTATCTAGCTTGCTCAGCAAGTGTCTTCTGTTGATCTTGAAAATTGTATTTTCATTGAGGAAAATGGCTATCTGGCAACAGTTTCCATCACTTGCTTTCCCGTTTCCCTTTCCCTTCTTTATACAGCTGGTATAAATGCCATACTGAGGATCCTGCAATGTTTTTCTCACAGGCATTAGTTCTGCTGCAAGAAAGCTATTGGTTAAGGGAATGGAGGTGATGAACTTTTCAGAAAAGCTACAGACAAAAGATAGATGCCTTCAGCATACCAAATGCACACGCTACTTTAGCTGCATTACAAAACTTCGTCACTTTTGGCCTGCAAACAGAACATGAAGATGAAAACTGAAACCAGAGGACATATGCTTTATTTGAAAATAATAACTAAAGCAACTATCAGATGCACCTGAGAGGGAAACTTAAAAATGTCTATGTCTAAATATGCATTAAATTATATGTGAATAAATGTTTGTTATTGCTGTTCATCTCACTATTTTTTCATTTTTTCATTGTTATCATGATCTGGCATCAGCATTGTCCTTTTTATCATGTTATCTGTATTTGTCCTTTGAGATATATACTCTTTTTTCATCTATAAATAAAAGTATTCTATAATAAAAATATTAATATAAAACACAGAGCAGAAACTGACACCTGGAAAATGAAACCCAGAAAGTATCAGCATATTCCAAGCTTTTAACTGACTATAAGCTCCACAGTTTTTACCCAGTGTATCAGGTGCTAAATATCATATGGGAGCCAATTTTCACATCCAGCCATATTCCTAGGATTGTTAGTGTGACATATTTCTAAGTTATACCAAAGCTGTGTTGCAAACAGATAAACTTGTACATTATCAAATGTGGCACATTTGCTTTTTTCTCTTTTTCTGATAAGAAGAAATGTGAGAATATGGTGATGAGAGCTTAAGGTACTTTTTTAAGCTGGGTGCTTTCAATTTCCCCTCAAGATGTAACTCCAGAGACCATTTGATTCACTTCCAAAGGGCAAGCTGGAATCTTTCTATGCCTGCTTCTACCTCTCTTGAAGCTTGAGGCAGTTCTGAACTGGCCAGGTACTTGGGATCTACTAGAGCAGCCTTGAGACTACACTGATTTGTACCACCTACCACGATTGTCTACTTGTTTGTCACATATGAAAAACAACGGCCCTCTGGCTTGTAGAGAGTTATCAAGTGCAAGAGAACTGAAATAGCAGCGAGCATCTCACCACCATTTAAACACTTTTTTACATTAGTATTGTCTATTTTGTGAGGTAAAGCAGGTTAGGCTGCCACCTGTCTCCTGTGCTATTAACTTCACAAAACGTAAGAAAAGCAAGGAAGAAGGTACAAGAAGATGTGAAACTATACTTTTTCTCTCATACTGCCCAGCAAAACTCAGTGAAGATGCAAAAGATTCTTCTCATCGTAAAAGAATAAATGCTTGCCCAGTGGAGTCTTGCCTGTATGTAACCAGGTAAGGCAACTTTGTTGAGAACGCTTTTGCTCTGCCAGTGGGATGGCTGGTGAAACCACATTAGTATGTACATGGTATATATGACAAAAGTTCACATATAAACGTCAATGTTTTCTAAACTGGTAATGTGTCCTGTAAAGGACACTAAGATTGCTGTCTGCTGAGCCTTTTGTTCCTTTCCTTTTACTGTTCCATCCATTTGGAGGCCAGAATGGGAAGAGTAAAGACTGCAAAGCAGCTTATGCAGCTCTGACAGGAGTTAGACGCATTTTTCATCTGAAGATTCTTAGTTTTGAATCTGACACAAGAGATTTCATCAGCTTATGAATTATTTTAACAAAAGCAGGACTGTGTTTTTTGTGCCTAGTTTCTCTGTGGGACAGTTGTGTCATTTTTTAAAAAAGAATACCAGGGAAAGGCACCTTTGTGTTTTCAATTTGGAGCGCATCAGCGAGGTGAAAAATACAGCATAAGTGTTAGGTCTATTAAAGTCAAAGGCACAACTGTGCATTTTGATGTTATGTTTCTGACTTTTCTTTAATCACAAAGGAACAGTCTTTCTTCTGTGCTGCTTTCTATTTAACCTCCAAAACAACTGCAAAGTATTAGAATGACTCCTGTATCCTCTCCAGCATGTTTCTTGTGCTCGATAGAAATGCCCATGGTTTCAATAGGCTGGTTATCTGACAGATTGCAAAGAAAACAGCTGATTCTTATTTTTTTTTTTTTAACTGAACAACTTTGGCTTCCTGTGATCAATCTTCTTGGCTACAGTAGTAAATATGCTAAACTGCAGGTGCCAGCAAGCTTTGAGACAGTCTGAGGCTTGAATGTTGACCCAGGTTTGTGTTTTGTATGTCATGAAATAGCCTACAATAGTACAACTATTTGGTCTATTCGTTGACTTGGGCTTTTAACTTAATATGTGCTTATTTACTTAGGGAATTAGATCCATTGTGGGAGAGATGCAAAACAGGCAGTGGTTTAGGAGTTTAGTAAATAATCTCAGCTTTGTTCAGTTTTGCTCTGGGTCAGGCTGCTGCATGGAGTAATTCCATATGGCAACCTGATTTGAGCTCACTCAAAGTAAACCTTAAAATGGATTTTGGCAAAATCAAGTCAGCCATCAGGAACCCATTCTCAGTTTCTGCTGAGGATTTCCTGATAGCTTTCTTAATTTAAAAAAAAAAATCAACAAAAAACCGACAGAAAATGAGAAAAACTTCAAAACTTTTTTACTATCTGAAATACTGTTTCCCCTCTTCCTTAAGATTAACAATCAAAAAGACCCCTAGGCTGCTCCAATTTTTACCAAGAGCTATAGAAGTTAGGAGGTGCAAACACAGCTTAAGTGATTTTGCCTTCCCTTCTGGGCCTTCCTTTGCTCCATGCTGTTGGTGTTGTGGTGCATTGGGTGCAGCCTCTTGTGAAGGAGAAGCCTAATGGGGAGGACTTTCTGTCCTTCTGCCCTGGTTCCTGTGTCCTGGTGTGGAGCAGCAGCTGCCTGGTCCCTCACTAAACTGTGCACAGTGGTGTGTGGGCTATGAAAGCCTCTGCTGCTCTGCTAAGGGGGCAGCATGAGAATTTGAGCGGTGAGAGGGCCTCCAGTGGTGGTCCTCTGGGGTGCCTCCAGTATTCAAAAGGCAGGGGTAAAATTCTGGCAGTAATGAAGTTGTTGACAGAAATAAGTTGGTCCCACTGAAGCGTGGCCAAAAATGTAAAAACATTTTGAAAACAACACTTGAGGCAGCTCAGTGTGCCTCCCTCAACAGAGCGAGTGAAACATAAGTAAACAGAAAGATTTACTCGTGTTGGGAACAAATATAATTAAAAAAAAAGTGGATAAGGAAACAAGTACACACAAAAAATCCTCCACCAAACTCTGAGATAAAATCTGAGCTAGAGAGTAGAAATTCTGGCAGGGCTATTTCAAAGTGGAGCTTTTAGGAAAATCTGCTGATTGAAATCAACACAGCAAGACCCAGAATCCGAAAAGACCATTTCTAAGATCTGAGAGGGTCACTGAGCAGAAGTGTCAGTTGATAGTATTGAGGCTGCAATTGCCTTCACCAAGGTGCTTCAGTGTTTGCTTTAGTGGCTTCTTGCAGCCGATGGCTGAGCATACATTTAACATCCCATCTCAGATGTCCTGCTGGGGAAGGGAATTTTTTAAAGACTTCTGTAGCTTAAACAACTCCCTAATTAGACAAATAAGCATATCACAGATTCTACATACTAATCAATAATGTTTGATTAATGTACTGCATCAGATTAATTGAAGAGGTTATTATTTATAGAGAAAATGTAAAAGGGATTGAAGTTCTCTGTTTTCTGCTTGTATTTTTTAAAATAGTTCATGCATTTGAATTTTTAGCAAGTTGTGATTTATCACGTGAAATGTTTTTAAATAGACCTTAGTTAATAGTTACATTTTTTCACACAGTAGTAACAGCTTATATTTTGGTTTGAGTTTATTTATTTATTTGTAGCACTTGATTAGGTAATGGCTTCACAGGGCTGGGCAAAATACAGGTACTTTATAGCATTAGAAATTACTGTGAACATATCCTGGTAGTTTATCAGAAGGCCATGGAAAGGTGATTAGAAAATAAATAGAGGAACTGTGTTTCCATTTTATACATGACATTTTTTTTCCTGCACCAGAATGGCAGTGTTACAGCAATATTATCAAAAAGTCGAGTAAGAAGTGAATTTTCATTTATGCCAAAAAGAATTAACTATATTTTGATTACAGGATATTTGTACAATGGTTATTCTAAACTGCTGGTTTTAATGCTCACTTAAAAACATGCTACTGTATGAATATGCAAAGAATTCATTCAAATTCAGTTACACTGTACTTGTATTACAAAGAGGCGCAGAGGAGAGTGAGCATTCAGGTAGCGTTTGCCCAGCCCAATAATTCCCTTTTAATTACTATCTATTTTTAGCACTCAGATTCTCAGCGAGTCACTTCAGCTCACCAAGGTAAGTGAAGAGGTACTGACTTGTTCCAGCTAATGATCTCTAAATCTCTTTATAGTTGTCATGGTTTGCTATGAGAATGAACTTCATGGAACCACATTGTCTCTTTGTCCGTCCATCCATCACTTCATCTCTATTTTTTTTGCAATTTTTCAACCTAATTGAACTAAGTTTTTAAAAGAGGCATCAGTCTAAATTCTCACAAGTTTTGTAAAAATAGGATTCTACAGACAGGCGAAGGAACCTTCTGTGCTGCAGCTCCAGTAAAGTGAGACACAAGCTTTCCTTTACACAACATTAGAACATGGAAACTTAGAGACAAGACACCAGACCTTAGAGAGTGAAATTCAATAGGTTATCTTCTCACAGAGCTATTTATTTTATTGTATTTAATGTTACTTCATAACTATCCATTCAAATCTATTTGGGAGCTCACTTCATGTGCCTGAGCCTGGAAAAGGCTAGATGATCTCTCACACCAGCAGATAAACTAAGATTAAAAAATGTCCTATTACAAATGGATTTAAATCTGTAAAGTGATTTAATTTTAAAAAACAATAATCTGATTAGGAATGCTTGCCTGAATAAATATTTTCAAGAACTTTCCTTACTTCCACTGTAATATTTCAGTTCAGCAGAGTTTTTTACCATAGCTTGGGAATTATTTGGAGTGATAGTGAAGACTGCTTTGACAATGTATACATTGTCATAAACAGTAAACATGTAGTTTTAAAGTCCAAGCATATCTGATAAAAAGATATTCCCTATGATATCAGACATTGCTACAAAGAATACATAAATTCCATGGGGTGAAGAAGAACAAAGAGAAAGCATACAAATTCACAGTGGTATGATGCATTTGCAATATGGATTGCACTTATCTTTTTATTTGCCACAGACAATGTAAATTATGTGTAACAGAACAGAAATTCAAATGATCCAGCATCTGCATAACACTATAAATTACTCTGCAGTGAGTATGCTAGAGAAAAGAAGACTTTGTCAGTACCTAGTTCAAATGAAACAGTGTAAAAAGCAGTGCCCGATAAGCAGACCCTCACAAATATAGAAGTTCAACTAGATTTTGGTGTAAGTGTATTATACATATAGGTTTTTCAGATACACTCTTCCAATTCACTTTTACTGTCAGTCAGAGGCAATAATATTAAAATAACAAGCACCTGAGATAATCTGAGGTTTTGCAATGTTTCTAGGTTAAGATCTTTAGTGTCTCTTCCACTGTACTGTATTCCTCACAAATTTGTCCTTCTTAAGAGCTTCCTCTTAAGGAAGTGGAGCTTCCTCTTAAGGAGGTGAATGGAGAATGCTTTGCCAGTTGTACACCTCCACACCCTTTAAAGTGGTTATCTATTGCTTGACTGCTGCAGTTGTGAAGGATCTCGTCACTGTCTTGGCCAGACTTACTCCCAAAACTGCAAGACAATCTGAGTAAATTTATTTTCCATACATTTTGCATATTTGAATTTACTTTGTTTCTGACCTTGTAGATAACTTCAGATGAAAGAGATTTCAGAAGGCAGAGGAAAAAATGACTGAGGCAGAAGTCATTCCGGTTCTTACAAGATAAAAAAAGGGCACACAGAACTACTGAGTAATTATGTGTGTGTCTGGAAAATGATGGATGTGTGTAGCAGGAGGACAGACACAAGATCTCAGCATGAAGTTGGCAGGAAGGCAGTTACTTAAGCTTCCTCTAACTTAAAAAGATTCAAAGGACTTGCTAGAAAATAGTATGCTTTTTTTTATCTGTATTGGTTGATTTGCTCTCTTTTGCATGAGAAAAATAATTTTATCACTATGGCAAGCCTACCCACCTCTACATACCTCAGTCCAAAAATATTTCAGTAACTCCAGCAGTAATTACTCCCTGAGTAATTAGTGAAACACCAGGTTTTCAATGCAAAGAAAAGAATAGATTTTGTGTTTTAAAAAAAGGCTTTGTCTTATGTCTGGGAAGTAACACAAAGAGACCTGCCTGTGAGTCTGATCACTTAGAAAATAGAAGAGAAATAATTATTTCTCTTTCAATCAGAGTCTGTGCTTTAGGTTCTGTTAAACCACATAATTTACAACTTCATTAAGCTGAGGTTATTCTCATATAATTCAGAAAGACAGATGCTTTTGGGTTATTTTTATTTCCATGCGATGATAAAAAAAGACACTATCAATTGTTTGATTTGGGTTTTTTTTGTTGTTGTTGGTTTTTTTCTTTTTTTGTTTTTGTTTCTGTTTAAACAATGGCCTTATTGCTAGCAGACAATGAATTGAGACATACAAACAGATTTTCAAATGCTGTTAACCTTGACAGGGCACCGAGTGTGTGTTTAAAGACCATTTTTTTAGTCTTTGTGACTGATTCCCATCTCAGTCACACCAGTGCAGGGTGGGGGGGGCTGCCTCCACTGCAGTCAGAAGCCATCCACCTTTGTACAGCTTTACAGCCAACTAATTGTGGTAAATCAGCCAGGAGTATTCCTGGCTAAAGATGGTGTAAAAGAAAAGAGAAGGCAAAATAAGCCTTTTTACAGCAATATCCACCGCGCTCATTGATTCTTAGATGTCATAAATCAAATAGCAGGTGTTTTTAACTGATGAAATTATCCTTACTAATTTTTAAGCTGTCAGACAGATCTGAAGCAATTTATGTGGTCGAGTTGGAGTGGGTTGTTTTTTTCTTAGAAATGTTCAAAACATTCAGTCTTTAATTCTGAAAGTGGAAACATCTTGGCCTCGCCTGGGCATACAGGCTTGCTGACTCAAAGGAAGAATGATATCTGCTTTAAAAAAGCAAGACAAAAGTTTATAAAATATTCCGCAAAGATCAGGTCACATCTTCTCCAAAAGATCCTTAATATCTTTTGTAACAGTACCAACAACCTGTAGTTTGTACTGTTTTGAATGAGATGTGCCAGTAACAGTGCGAAAAAAAAAAAAAATCAGAGGCAGAGCTATTGCTAATCAACAGATTGATATGTTCATGCACAGTTGCTCTGAGAGACCCTAGACATGCTGGGGCCAAATTGGCAAAATAGGTAGCAACTGTGTTCTTGCAGCAGCCTCTGAAGGAGAGAGGCAGATGTCTATTCTATCTTGCAAACACATTCTTTTACAATGTGTTACTTCATCTCTTTTATTGCACAAGAGGAAAGTGAGAGACAGAGAATCAAGGATAACACTAATGATAGACCATATGGAACACATAAACAACGTTGTTCTAAAATAAGATGGTCTTTAAAGGGGGCGGGAGCCTTATTGTACTTGGGCCAGACATTACCTAACTCCTCAGGTGAAAGAAAGAGAATAGGTGAGAATAGGGAGCAGACACTGAAAACATGCTATTCAGAGCAAGGCTTTCTGGAAGATATAAAGAGCAGCTTGAACCCCTTTAAAGGTCTGAGTTCCACTCTATTAAAATAATCTGCTCCTACTCACTGGGAGCTCAGCCTTCCTCATGAAGACTACTGAAGGAAATACTATTTTGAAACTGGATTAAGATTTTGGCCTGTTGTTCATGAACCACTTAGGAAATCCTGCACTTTTATGTGAAAACGGGGGGTCCCTAGGGAAATGACTGAGAGAACATCCTCCAGTACAAAATGCCCTTTCTTTGACAGAGGGAACCACTAATAACAAAAAAGACTGTCCTAAAAAGCTGGGCGCTGCCACTTTTACAGTCTTTTAAAACTCATTTTGGACAGCACTGTACTTGGCAAGTCACCCTGCTAGAAGTAGTCATTGGTCTTGGCGCTGGCATCTGAGCCAACTTAGTCTATGGGCCAGCAAATGGGCCAGCTGTCTACAACAAGGAAGCTAGAGGAGTTGTTTCTCTTCCTATTGTGTCTAACTGGCCAATGTTTTAGCTGCATGAGCACAGGGAAGAATGATAGTGTCTGTCTCCCCCAGCATATGTGAAGGTTTCAGGTTTTGGCCTTGCTATATTTGACCTCATTTAGGACAAGAATGCTTTTATCTAAATCAAAGCCAATTTCTAGTATTAATCTGAACTTGTGAAGACCCCCAGTGAACAAAAATATCACAGGAATTAGGCAATATGTTGAGAATGCATTTTGAAGTTTTAAGCATGTGCTTAAGTGCTTTTCTGGCTCTACTTTAATGAAAGATGGATATGTAATGTGGAAATATGACTGAGAAATTCTGTTTCATTAAACTTGGAATGAATCCCAGTGATGAACAAAACTCAAAAGGAAGAACCATTTTGAGACTTAAAAGTAGCTTTTCTTTGTATTTGTTCTCTCCATTTTGCTGCTGCCTTATCTGAGCCCATGGCAAGAACACCACAGTGAGCTTGCTTGCTACATTTCTAATGTGATGTAAAATATAATGATTATTGGTTAATGGCTTGTCACACTAGAGCATGCTAGAAGGACAGCACAAACAATGGCTGAAGTATGACAATATAACATATTCCGACTGCTTATCTGAAGTTTATCTGACTTTCTTGAAAAGGCTATAGACACAGAAATGGGTAACAGTTAATGGCTGATTGAAAAGAAAAAAAGGCATTTCTGTTTTTATTTCTTCTTTGATATAATTCCATAATTTATCTAGTAACAACAATAAACTAGAAGCAGGTTGAGGGAGGGACCTTTATCTGATGCAAAACATGGTAGCTATGCTGACTTCTGCACGTTTATTCGGGGGACAGGGCATGAACACCCTACTTGGTATGTCCCAAAAGGGTTTTCTAGTTTGGGGCCTGTATCTTTCTGCAGCTGTGACCAAGTCACCAGGCAAAAGCAGCTGCTCAGCTATCTCATCCAAGGCCAAAAAGAGGAGTCAAAGCAATGCACACTTTCTGTTGTCTCAGAGAGAGGCAGGAAAAATCCCAAGGAGGAGGCAGTCAAATACCTAGGGAAATAGTCAGGGATTTTAGGAGAAACAATACTATGTTGTTTTCTGCAGGATGTTCTGGACAGGTTACAGAAGAGGAGCCTGGGTTTTATCTCTCTGCACAAGAAGAACTGAGAACTTGGGAGGAGGTAATTGTGCTGAGACTTGGTGATCCCCCGTCCTGGGAGTACCTTGGTGCTCATCACACGTCTTTGCTTTGGGGAGTGAGGTTTTTGTGAGTGCTTGTGAGAACAGTGCTACCACTAGCATGGCAGAATGAGCATTGTGTGTTGAAGGCTTCTGGACTGGATCTGAGCTCAGTGGATCACTACGGGTGTTGACAGGCAACTTAGACAGTCCTCCTCTTCCATATTTCCTAGATCTATAGATTTTGACTATAAGCCAAAAGCTAAATGGATCAAAACTGATGAAGGATAGGTCAGTCAGTTGCTAATACATGTGATGGTCTGGATGCAATCTGGATGATGAGGACAAGGGGGAAGTTTATCTGTGCACTCTCTTCCTTATGTGCAGCCATTGTCAGTTACTGTTGTAAGATGTGACAACACAGTCATCAAAAAAGCATCTCATAATATCAACCTGTCACACTTTTTCCTTTCTTAATTTGCTACAAGATAGGCAGCAAAATCTTTTTAATGAAAATGTTGCACAGTTAAGGATCCTGTAACACAATAATATAAAATGGCAAACTTACCTCTGAATAGGATCAGCTCTTTTTAGCACGTATACCCCGAACACTGATGAAAATCCAGTGAATACTACATTATTATGGGGAAGTACATGAAAGAAAAATGGACCATGAAGATGATATATACTGAAATTTTTCCTATTGTGACTTTTAGTACCACTTTTTCATAGCTCAGCAGGAGACCTGAGCTATGCTGAGCAATTGCCAAACAGCATGGTAAACTAACAAGTGGGTTTTCTGTATGTTATCTCCAGTTTAGTGGAACTTTGTAGAGCAACAACCCACTAGTAGATCACAACTCATTCTGGCAGGCCATTTTGTGTGCATTATTGACCTTTACTTGCTGTCCATAAATCCTTGACAATGCTGACACAGAAACACACCAACTGACCTTTCAAAAAATGTTGGAAATAATCCGTTGCAGCTGCAGTCTGAGGACACTGACCATATTCAAATATAAATCTCTTCATCAGCACCATGGACTTCTGGCAAGAGCACCATACATACTCCCTAAACTGATTCTCCACACCAACAGACCTGATGTCCCTTATTAAACAGAAAATTCGCACTAGTTAAAAGCAGCAGGAGGAACTCCCCTTTTTAAAGCTGATTATGTGAGGAAAATTTAGGACTGCACTGGTTTGACCTTCCCCAAAAGCTGGCTACCAACTAGAGCATCCTCCCTTGACAACTCTTTGTGTAAAATGTTCTTAGCACCCATAAGTCCCGAGGACCTTGCCTTCAAGCCCAGAACAAAGTGTACATTTCTTGTTTTTGAACTGGCATCTTTTCATGTTTTAAAGCACAAAGATTTCCTTGCAAAAGTATTTGAACATTGTATTCTCTCCATCTGCAGAGTGCAATATTTGTTTTATCCTTTCTTCTAAAAGAAAAACCCTCACAACACCTTGAGAGCTGAGTCTTCAGCTGTGATAAACTACTTCATTTGTGCAGGAGTCCTCATGAGACTGGATTCTTGAACCAGCTGCCCGGGTTAGCTAAGCTATATTAAGGGCCAGTTACACAGGGCCACTGTCCCATGTGTGGAAATGGTCTAAACTTGAGGTCAGCAATGGATGAGATGCTTTGAATAAGCTCTTGATGAGCATTTTCTGTAGGCTGAGAGCAGAGTAAGTTTGCAGACTGCTTTATCTTGAGCTACTTTGTTCACATTCTTAAATTAGTTTGCTTTGACTTCTATCCAGTGAAGAATTATCCCCTAACTTTTCTATCAAGTTATAATAAAATATATTAGCATATATGTGAGATAAATATCATGTACTTCTGAATATCTGTATAAACTTCTACATTTCTTTGGCAAGGAGGTGCACTAACTCCTCTTTCAGGGAGACTTGTGTGCCTCTGTGGAAAATGCAATTTGAATAACTGATAGACAATCTAGAGCTAAGGCAGCAGCACAGAGATTTGTGAGAAAGTAGTAAAGACCAACTCCTTGGCAGAGTTGAAAGAGGAACTGTCCTTTCATATGATTAACAATTACATGCAGGGTGCAATAATTAAGGTTGCAGAAAGGAAGATCAAATATCTCTCACACTGACAAACTACAAAGTTCTCTCATTGCCAAGGTAAGGATAAGATGCTGATGGCAGATTCTGCATGTTGCATGGTGACTTCTGAAATGTGTGGTGTCAACCTCTGTCATGCATAAGAGAAAGTTCCATTTAGAGATAAAGGAAATAAAAAAAAATCCATACCTAGTTGCTTCCGGATAATAGTGAAAAGAAAATTTTTATCATATAAGGTTACAAAGCTCACTGGATTTTTATAATGGATATTACTAATATTAATAAATATAAAATTTCCAGAGCACTGTAATTCAGTCTGTTGAAATTTCTTTCCAGAAAAGTTATTGATTTGCGTAGCAGGGAAAAGATGACTAAATAAATAAATGTAAGTTTGCAATAAGAATTTTTTTTCTTCTGTTTCTTCCTGATTAAATATCTTGGGTAGTAATCCTCAAAATGTCTTTTTTTGGTCCCCTTTTCAGGATCTGTTTTCCTTTGTCACCCATGGGCTTGATTAATACAGATTTGCTTTTGATAATATGCTTCTTTCTGTTTGCTTTGTGTTTAATTCTGTGAAAGAAGTAGTAGTAGCATGTTGTGCATATAAAAATGCTTCACATTTCCTTTCCAGCTGGCTAGTATATATTTTTTCGTAATTATTGTTTCTACATTTGTTTCAAATTTCCCTGCCTCCTTGAAGTAAGGCATAATGGTTTTGAGAACCAGAGCATGGGTATTAAACTCATCTGTGTAAAAGGGAATTCCAACAGCTTAGATGAGATTCTAACACTTTTTCTTCTTCCTCTTGTAAGGCCAGGGACCATGTAATAATCTAGTCCAGCCTTCCGTATAAGGCTATAAACCTCACCATGATTCCACAGATTATTTTCACTGTGTACTCTCTGAGTACAGTGCAATTACTAAGCAAAGGAGAATCTGGTAAAATTCTTCTGAAAAGTCGTGGTGAGAAAAGCCCTAAGTATAAAAGCTGGGCTTTTTGATGGGTATGCAATTAACAAATACCTTTCATAACTGCATTTAAACCTTTGGCAAAAAGCCAAAATAACTTGGTCTAAAAGATTTGAATATTTCAGAACAGTTAGAACTGAAAGGAAAATGAATATTTAAATGCATTTTTCTCTTGACAGTATAATTTTTGTGCAGAATGTTTCAATACTGCTTCTTCAACTGCATATCTGCTTCTTTTCATAGTGTCCTTATGGAGATCAATTATTCTTTAACATCTCCAGATGATACTTTCTTTATATTCTACCTACACTTGCTGTAAAAAAGTGACAATTCGTTCTTATTATGACTTATGTCTTCAGCACTGACATTCTCTTGTGCTATAGAAGATCCTTAACTACAGTTCCAAAAGGTCCTCACATAGAAGGAACTGGAATCTCTAAGTTAGAATTGCACGTTTCCCTTTGTTCTGCTTTGCTTCAGCAACTCATTAGTGAGACCACTGAAGACATTGGTAGTGAGCAGCAGAATGTTTCCATAAAACATTTACTGAGGTGCTTTTCATCTTTATCACTCACTCCTCTAGTAAGTTTGAAAACTTCATGGAAATGTGAAAAGGATTTCACTGGTAGATATGTTTAGCAGCATATTCCCAAAAGTTTCTTTTGCCCTTTGTGCTTTTGCTGACAAAATGTTAGGCAATCACAGGCTCTTTAGTGCTGTGATTACTCCTTCTATTTCAGCTTCATATCTTTATGTTGCATTTATGAAGAAGGATCTAGGCTAGAGACCTGCTTTTGTAGTACAAGCTTTTCTTGGGAAGCCATTTAAACCAACTTCCCATTTTTCACTTTCCTCTTGCTCCCACCTCAAATGTCAGTAGTTGAGGTATCAGGAAAGGAGTTTTCTCCTTTATTTACCTTTCATTCTCATCCTCAACCAATCATTATGATGACATCCCTTAGAGTAGATATGTGCAATTGTCACTTCTCCAGAGGGTAAACAGTTCACTACCAGGCATTGGCTAAGCTTTTAGTGTTGTGTTAACATTTGACAGCAGCAATGCTTAAACCACCTTAAGTGATTCTTGTCTTTGGATAGGTACCCCTCAGCTGGATAACCACCAAGAGAACTGAATTAGAACTGTGATATGGCTGAAAAATTACCTAAGTGAGAAAGTTGTATTTCTGCTGGATCAGCTCCTCAATCTGGTTCACTGTGCAGCTGCTAGGAGGGGAAGAGGCTGGTGGTGCAAGCACCTTGGACAGAGAATGCCGCCATTAGCAGTGCTATCACAGGAATAATGCTGTTAAAGAAGTGTATGTTTCTGCATAAAACATTTTTTAATCAACCTCAGATGAAGCTTCTCCATTCCCCACAAA
The DNA here is from genome assembly GCF_001604755.1 of Lepidothrix coronata. Lineage (NCBI taxonomy): Eukaryota > Metazoa > Chordata > Aves > Passeriformes > Pipridae > Lepidothrix > Lepidothrix coronata. The sequence goes on along the minus strand of NW_016690250.1, from coordinate 1,963,004 downwards.
CTGATGGCCACCCTTGTACCAAAACTGTAATGCCTGTAGATGCCTCTAGATTTTGTGAAACAAAAGAAGAATTATTTGTGAGGTAATGAGTTTGAGAATGAACTGACTCAGCTAGCAGAGCCTTTGAGTTCAACAAATTTGTTGCCCAAATAAATATTCCATTGGAGGAATTATAAAGATGGTTTGAGTAAGTCAAGTAGTTTCCACCATAAAAAACTGATGAGAAGTGAAGTTCTCTTCTGTGGTAAACATCCTAAAAGTATGTTGGTATAAAGGAATAGTTTCTTATTAAATCACGACATTGCTGAAGGAATTTTCTGAAAGGTGCAATAAGGTACAAGTTGACCATAACTAGAATGATAATAACAGCCTTATAATTGTCTAAAACAGTACTCAGAGATTTTTATTGCATCTGGATGATTTGGGTTTTCAAATATTTAACTTTGCATATTTATCTAAAAATCTTGACACCGAGGCAGGTTGGCTTTTGTTTTTTTGTTTTTTGTTTGTTTTTGGTTTTTTTTTTAATGTTCAGTAATAAAGATTTTATATATATAACTTAAATGGTCCTTTTAGTTAATTTGAGGAAGAAAAGGTTGCCCTTTCTTTCACCTCTTAGTTCTGCTGGGCTAACAACTGTATTTTGTAGTAAAATGAACAATGATTTTCAGACTAGATATACAGGGAACACTTTGTTAAACATAAAATAATTTTTGCTGCACACTACAGTTCTTTAAAGGATAAATTCTGGGAAGTAGTAACTGACAATTTTATTGAAATATGGTTTCACAATAATGGTATCCACAAAAATGACTTTTTTTTCCACCAGATAGTAGACTACACACATCTAGTATAATGGAGTGGTGTGATCCTGAAAGAATTTGTAACTTCCTGGTGGCTTAAATTAGTGGCAGATAATATAGATGTTATTATACCTAATGTGTTCTCTTTGGCCTTAGCATAATCAGAAATAAGGAAAAAGAAAAGTCAGTATTTCACTCACAGTGAATTCCGGCCTTGAGGATTCCAAGAGAATATAAGCTTTTAAAGCACAAGTTACAATTTTTAAATGCAATGTAAATAAAATTGCTTCTCGTGTAGGAACTGTAATACCATCCATGGGAATGTATCATCAGTGTCTGCTCTCTCAGATGATTTTTGGCAGACACTTCTTATGAGTCCACAGGTTTGTTTATTTGTTTTTTCACATTCTTTGATGCAGACAACAGTCTCCAAGTTCTGTCAACTTCCTCTGATTGCCCACCTGAACTCAAAAATTCTAGGGACCTTTGCCTTAGTCTGTGTTTTGAAGCACCTAGTACACACGGTTTCTGTGTGTATGAATTCTCAGGGCTGGATGCTAGGCTATCTTCTCTTTTCAGTGGAGCAAATAAAGCAAAATATAGGAGAAAAAAAATTTTCTTTCCAAAGTAGAATGTTTGAAATTACTGTCCTTTGGCATAAAACATATAAAAGATAACTTAGGGTGCTTAGAGTAAGAAAATAGGGGATTAGATTTAGATTCCCTTCTGAGAATTTTTTTCATCTGTAAAACTTCCAATAGTTCTAGGATCAAAGGAAGGGGTGTTGTAAATAGATTAAAAAGATTGCTTCCAGGAATAAGCATGAAGGATACACCTAGGTACACATAAAGGTCTAAGATTTCTAAGTTAAGACCTCTGGTCAAACTCTGACTGGCCTTTACATCAGAAGAAGATTTCAGGAAATGAGACTCAAAAGACATGGTCACTGAATTAATCCTTCACATTCACAGAACCAAAAGTGACTGCAGAATGATAACAGACTCACGTAGGTAACAATGACTTGATATGCATTAGGACAAAAGTCAGATCTAGTCCACCCAGAGACATTAAGTGAATTCATTTGTCATACTTGTACTAGTGCAGCTTAATGTTAGTCGTTAGGTAGTAGAAGAAGAGACTTTTCGGTTAGGCAGCCTTTTTCTCATGTTGAACTCATATTCATGCCAAAGTTCCCATCTGCAAATGCAATGATACCTCAATTTCTTTGCAAAAATGCAATTAACAGCAGCATTTCTTAATATCTAAGATTTAAGCAAGATTTACCCCTAGCAGACTGACTACTTGTTAGTGTTTTCTAACATCTTCAAATTTGAATAACTTCTGGATTACTATTATTTTCTTATTTTTTAAAAAATGTAGTATACATATTTTTATAATTTTTTTGTATGATGTATTCACTTACTGAATTTTTAAATTATTTTCAATAGAGTGCTTTAAAAAACTTATTTCTTTAACAGGACCTCGGTTCCTTGAGCTCTATTAGCTCTCAGCACATATTTGTGAATTAAGAGAGTACTCAAAAACAGGCAGGAGACCCAGGTTCAGACTTCATGTTCTTATTCCCCCATCTCTCTGAGAGCCTCGATGACAAAAGGAATATTGAAATCATCAGGCTGTAGGGCTCTGAAAGAATTGCCTTAACCACTAGCCTGGAGAGCGAAATTGTTCTGTCTTGGGAACTCTTTACTCTATGTACAGCAAGAAAGGGGGTAAGTTCACGTGAATGTTTCCCTACAGGTAACTTGTTAGAATACTTCTACTGAGGGGTAAGCATAAAGTGGATTTTAACCTCATGAATGGTGAAGCAAAAGGCCAATATCCCATGGAGTGTGCCAAGTAATACAGAAGATATTGAAAGTCCTTTCTTCTTCCTACTAGAGCTGCTCCACTGCATTTAAACTGTTTCTAAAAGTGTCCCCTGAAACAAGATTATGTTTTATACAATATTTTTAGTCATAGTCCATGGACAGTATTTCTAAGATCTTATGTTTCTGTATTGGCATCTTTCCCCCTGACCTGCATCCCATCTGCAGGACTAAAGCAAGTTTCCAATGAAAAAAGTATGGCATACTGCCCTAGTGTTACATGGAATTGGCTGGCTATACTAGGCTCAGTTCTTATCAGATCTTCATACTTTTCTAGTGAGATAATAAGCCTTCAAAATAGAAATATAGTAGGATCAGCTAAAGTCCAAATAGCAAAAATAGCTTTCGACTTAATTATATAAGTCAGTAATGAGTGATCTCAATCAAACCAAAAAACCTGATCCATATGGGTCCTCTTTTCCAGTGATAATAGATTGACTTACCTAATACTAGTGTCATTCCTCTAAGGGAAAGGGAAACACTAATAAGAAAGTTCAATAAAGTCCTGTGAAGAGAATAATAGACTCATCAGTTAACACAGAAACTCAGCTCACATACAGTTTTGTTTACAGTTTTGTGATGTTTCATTGAGATGTCTGCTAATGTTTTATGTGTCTTGTCAAGAAATATTCTTCCTTCGTTTTTATTCAAGGTATAAAGGTATGTTCTGGTAAGAGCAGGAAACTTGTGCTGTGTTACAGGCCTTTCCATGTCAAAGTTATTTATTACGGGACAGCTGAATGGCAGCAGAGAGCAAATGGGACAAAATGTCTTTCCTCTGTGAAGTTTTACTTGTAGCTTTTTAGCATTAAGCACTAAAAATGCCAGTTTAACTTTTCTGTAGAATAATCTTTAAAATGCTTAATCCTGGATACTCAGTCATCCAGTGAAAACCTGGAGTCAGGTACCTAGCAGCAGGATCTAGTGAACTAAGAAAGAATCTCCTCATTCCATCATGGAAAAGCCAAATAATTAATTTAAAAGGAATCTGTTTCTAGCAATTAACCTTTTGTTCTGTCTGGAATTCACTACCTAATGCATCCAACTTCCATCTGGACGTGGCCACAGAGCCTAAATTTCTTGTGCACAGAACAAGGAAAAATATATAGAGATTCATGGAGTGTTCTGCAATTACATGATCCAAACGCTGTCTTATAAAACATTTTTCTATCTATTCCCTTATGAGAAAATTCCCACGAGCCATTCATTAGGCAATACTTTAAACCTATTTAACATGTTTGACTACGAACAACTTTTTACAAGAAGACTTTTTTTTTTTTGGCAGTTCCCACTGAAGGTTGGAATTTGAGTTAATAAAGTATCTGTCACTTATTACTGAAAATGAAGGCAGTGGATATCTGCACTAAGTGAGACGATGAACACAGAAGAAAAGCAAAGAAACAAGTAAATGTGTCTGTATTCTGTGGAGGATCTGGATGATGAACACCAAGTAATTATGGGAGCAACCCAAAGAACAATTTGTTTACGAAAAAGTATTTGAATAATTATGTACCAAACCAATACTGTCCACATTGTGCATCACATGAGGCTGAATGAAATAATAATGTATTTTATAAAGACTACTTTGTACTATGTATGCATAAAGATTTTGAAGTAAAAATGCAAAAACAACCTTAGAATGGATATCTTCTGAATTTTGATTACTTCACTTAGAAACCTTAGTATGTTTACTAAAGAAAGTAAATTCAGGTGGTGGTATCATTTGGACTAAGGAACTAGGAGGACAAAATACAGGCAAGACTGGTTTTTACTTTAAGTCAGAGTAGCAAAAACTCATTGGAACTCTATCCAAAGTTGAGAATCACACTCTCATCCTAACTGAAAAATAATTATCTTCAAAATAAGAGCAAAATGTGAGAAAAGATATTGGATTTAAGGTTTAAATAAGAGAAAATGGGTGGACAGAAGGATTATTAAGCAAAGGAAATGCCATTCTAGAGTTCTTGAGGTATAGAGTGAGCTGTTAAAATGTGTAAGATAGCAGAAGCTGAGCCAAGTTAGACAGCAGAAAGGAATTCAAAACAAAGAACAAAAGGTCCTTTAGCCTTATAAATAAAATGAGGATGAGGGAGGAAGGGAGACTACTCTGCATTTGGAAAGGGTAAGAATGAATGGAAGGATGTCCCACCACTAAAATAATACTTTGTTTCTATTTTTAATGTGTTATATAAATTACAGATGTGATTCATTACATGAATTAAAAAGATTACTACATTTATGGGGGAATAAACTCTGAATTTCATGGCCTTTCCAGAGTTCTGAGAGGATTAGCATATGAAATTGCAAGATTGGTCGCAAGTTATTTAAAAATAAATTTAGCCACTGTTACCATAATAACAAAAGTACGATGCATTTTTATAAAGGATAAAAGATATGCTGAGTTTTTAAAAAAGTTTGAGAAATGTATGCAGCAACTTTTTTTCCCTATAAGTTAAATGTAGTAGGTGTACTGTGTCTCTGAGTAAGATGATAGTGTGCTCTGTGAGAAATTACTGGTGTAAGCAGAAGAACTAGTTAGAGTAGAGACTACGCTGAGTGATTAATGAGAGAGACATGCTGGGGTGTAAGGAAGGTGCCAGTGCTAGTCCTGAAGATATGAGCTAAACATATTAAAATACAAATAAATTGAGTAATCAGCCTAGACTATAATTGCAGTGAAATGGCCCTGAACAGAGAGATTCACAAATTTGTGCCTTTGAGGGTTAATAACAAAATTCATTGATAGAGGAGGAGAGAGATTTTGCATTAGTTAATCATAAAATGGCTGTAACTCACCGATGGGATACAACAATCGGAAGGACAAATTCAGTCACTCAATTTATAATGCAAAGGTTTTCAATAGAGGTGAAGAATTAATTTAATAATCATCTAGGATAGTCTTCCAGAATATCGTGCATGGGTCTATTCATCCATCTTCTAGAAATCTACAATTCAACTAAAAGTTCAAAGTGAGAAGAATAGGGTGATCAAAAGACGCAGAATGACATGTGACAACAAACTAGAGGAGCTGCCTTTGTGTGGCATAGCAAAACAACAGCTGGGAGAAACGTTACTTCTGTCTCAAAATGTATGATGGAAACAGGCCCTAGGGAGAGAAAAGAGTTATTTACGCTAAAGAACAGTCTTGATCCAAGGGTGTAGAACACAGCAATGTTCTAGAACAAAAACAATAAAGAAAAAAATTAAAAGATGCAGCAGCTTGTGAGGTGTGATTGCCTGTGATAGCAGCTGAGTAGGCCGAGTGATTATTTGCCTACCTTATACTCTTTATGTAGTTTGTATACACAACACATACTCATGAAATACTTATGATATTGATTCAGTTTTTCTTGAATAACAGGTACAAGGACTGCAATGACACTAAAATAGAAATAGTGATAGATATATGTTACAATTGATCTACTTTTATGATCAGAATTTCCCTTTAATTAAAACAATAAAACAACGTCAGAACAGATTTTCCAAAATCCTTCAACTGACCTCACATCAAAAATCTGTCAAAAATTTCTAAAAAAGACAATTACTCTATTATATTTGTATGCATTGATTTAGGAATCACGAGTCATCTCCCAATGGTTTTGCAGTGTCACACAGCTGAAATATTTTATTTTTCATAGTGATGATTTATTTCACTTCCAGACTTCAAAATGTTTCCTATCTTTCTGAAAACTTTTGGTTTGCTGTTGGTGAATCACTCCCTATAGTTTTAGTGAACTTCACTGGATATTTTTCACCCCTATTAATCACAAATTTGAGGGTTAAATATCCTCCTAATCCTAAATATATATTATCTTTCAATTCACCCAAATATGGGAAGCCCTCAGGAGACCTAGTATAAAGTTCTTAAAATTAGATACTCTTTTTGGAGTCCATGTTCATCAACTTTAATTGCCATGGAATGAAAATTTTATAATAATATTTGTCACACTTCAGCATAAATTCTCACCACTTTTGGCTATCAGTTCTCATAAAAAATAAATTACTCTGCACGTAAGACCTTTAAAGTACTTTTGAGAAGTAGACACAAGTATTAAGGAGCAAACCTCATCTGTAGGAGAGTGGTTATCTGGTTGTATGACCACAAAGGGAATAAATTCTGTACTCTAAATTAGACTTTGTGTACAAGCAGGTTATTAGTAAAAGCTTGTAACTTAGGAAGAGGGTCATAGTGAGTTATAAAGGACTGAAAAGGTGATGGGGCAAATTTAAGGAGAGTAATCCGGAGGAGGTTAATCCTTCAGACACTACAAGAAGTAACACCTTTTATAGTTCACATACTGTACTTCGGAAACTTCTCTTATCACAGGAGAAGAACATTAACTTGAGTGAGTTATTCTTTGATAAGCACAGTAGAAGCAAGTTGGTCTTGATAAAAGGTAGTACTTGTGTAGGGATATACAGGTCATCTGAAGTCCTTTCCAGCTGAAATCTTTTTAAGAGTCTTTGATTGTATAAGACACTATATTTCTATATGAGATATGCACCAGTGTTAGGTTTAAGTATTTTCTCAATGTTTTTCATTTCTTTCCAAGTTTTACAAAAATTGTTGACATTTGCAAAAAAATTCTCTTATTTCTAGCTAATTTTCATTCATGTGTAGAACAAACTGCGTATGTATAAACTGCCACCAACGTCAGTAGGACCTTTGGAAACCAATCTGTATAGAGATTTACATTTGTGGGAAATATGGAGTAGAGAGATGGAAAGGATATAAAGATTTTTTCCATTTTTTTTAAGGAATAAAACTACATTATCGGGAACAACAATTGTGTTATCGAACATAAATTTGACAACCCAATGGCCATGAATTCAACAGGTTGATATGGATGTCCCAGTCCTGGAAATGTTCATCCCAGGTTGGATGGGATTTTGAGCAACCTGGTCTAGTGGAAGGTACCCCTGTCCATTGAGAATAATTGAGAATAACCAGGGGGGTTGGAGCTAGGGAATCTAGGCATCTCTAGGAGGGAAGGGAAGGAAGAGGGAAGGGATCTTTAAGGTCCCTTCCAAATCAAACTATTCTATGATTCTCTATCAGTAATTTGAGAACCATAAAGGCAAATTTCAAATCTACCCCAGAAATTATTTATTGAAATGTCTCCACAAGTCTCTTATAGAACTGTAGGGTGAGATGAATGTGTCAGACCTTAGGTGGAGGTACAGATCTTCTTCTGCAATGGTTTTGTCTACTTTTTTCCCCAAAGATTAAAGTTACTAACATATTTTCTACCTTTCTGTCTTTCATGTTAATCTGGAGTGTAAATGCAAAACCAACTGGTTAGTAGTGCAATTCTACAGTAGCTTCGTGTTTGACGAACCACTACTTTCTCTAAATTGTAGCAAAGTGGAAAAGACAAAGAAAAGCCTTATTGAGAATGATAATAGTTCTTCCTCCCTGAGAGCTGAAGATGGGGTTTATGCCAATCAGAGAGAGACAGAGAAGTTCTGGCTTTTTGGAACATCTGAAGCACCTGTCATGTTGCAGAAGCTCTCTTGTGTTTGTGTTAATGTGGGTCAGGCAGAAGGAAAAAGATGTAACAATTTCCAAGAACTTAGCCCTGCAAGTAGGATATTACAGTCTCCCAGAAGCTGTAATATGGCATATGATATAGCTTTGTCTTTCTGTCTCTCACTTTTGAAAACAGTGGTTCAGATTTTACCTCAGACCTCACAAATTAGCCTTTTTTGCCCCCACAAGACTACCTGAATGTCACAGCATCCTGTGATTTATAGCAATTATACTGTTATCTCCTTTTGTCTCCTCGTCTGCTGCTGCTCAGGAATTGTGTCCTTGTATTTTTTCAGGCAGCTGTACTTTGCTAATCACCTCTGCTTCTGTGAACCTCTGTGGAAAGCCACCAATGCTTGCAGGTTTATCATGAGATCTTACTGTGACACAGGCAGAATTTTCTCCTCTTTCATGCTTATAATCTCTAGTTCTGCTCAGGAGAGAGAGTGATATGGTGGAAGAAGTATAGACCATGATTCAAACTACATTCCCACAAAAAGGAAAAATGAAGGTTGGTGTATTTTCTTCTCCACTGAATACTCAGTCTTTCTTTAGTTTCCTGATGCAGGTGGCTGCCATTTGTAGAGCTATCAATTTCTTTGCCCATTTTAAAGAAGCTATTATTTATGCCAGTCCCTGCTTATCATCCTCTTTATTCGTTTAGACAAGAACAGCTACAAAACATTTTAAACAGCTTGAGATAAAGGTTAAGCTTAAAGTTCACATGTTATCATGCACAGCTTCAAAATAATGGGTTAAATCTGCTTCAACACAATGTTCCGAAATCATGTCTTTAATGTGCATTTAATTTGTGCCACTCTTTCAGATGTAAGAAATGTGAAAACATGAACCAAGCTAAAAAGCTATGGCCCATAAAGAAAATCATCTGCAGTAGCATAAAAGGTACATGCTGCACTTTTTTTCACTAGTCTTCATATGCAGAATCATACAGAACTGAAAAACACACCCTTTTTCAAATGAATTTTATTACCTTATCTTTTAATAATAGTATGTATAAGTGATATATATCTCACTAAAGAAATGTGATTGTTGGAGGTTCTGCATTTATCCTTTACGTAATTTTAGAAGTTTTTGCATTAGAATTATTGGTAGGCTCACAGCCCTGGTTACAAACAATAAATTATCACTACATGTCTTGCTATTGAAATAGATTACTTAGCCACTCACCATTTGCCATGGGATGCTCTCCAGATGTGTTGCATCTGAATTTCTCTGAATTTTCACTTGAGTACTGTGAAGTCAATCTGTTGTTTAGCACACCAAAAGAATCGTTAATATCTGCTAAACATTATACCAGTTGGCAGAGTTTTGGTGTAAGGATTTTTTTATTCTCTTTCTTCCCTCTCTCCATTCCACTGATCTTCTGCAATACTCCACTGTTGCAATGCTGTTCTTTTTCCTCCTTCAAAGTATAATTTTATGCTAATCCTTGAGCTGTTGAAGGGGGCATTAGCTTTCAGTTAATTTTCTGCTTTGCTGTGCTAGGAAAACTTTGTTACTTACAACCTAGTATATAACCTGAACTTTCCACAAACATTACCTATTACTTCCGTAGCTTAAACATTTTTTTTACAGTTTGATAGAGATTACATGATAAGGATGCATGGTCCTTCTGTCTACTGTATATCTCACAACCTAATTGCTGAGAGGACTGCACTTTCATCTCTATGTTGGAATATGGCCCAGATTCTGGATTTCAAAGCAGAAGGAAGACAATCATTAAGACAATGTTCCCTCAAATCCCAGTTCAAATAATCTTAAAGTCTATGCAAAACACAAATGTTGACCTCGCAGAACTCCCCAACCTCCAGAACAGTTCACAAAGCTCTGAAAACACTTGCAAACATATTTATGAAACTTCTTTTATTTTTATTGTGGGCAAAATATCCCTTGGTTGCCATTAGTTTTGTTTAAATCCTGTGGAAATATTTGGAGCTTCCCAGTGTATTCAACAATTCAGAAAAGTGACTCATCACCTCAGTTTAGCTCAGTCTGCATGATTGCTTGTTTACTTAGTCTCCACTTATTTTTTTCAGGTTCACTATCAGGCTAGACAGCTCTGTCAACTCAAAAAGACATGCTTTTTTTCAATCTATTGATCTCTGTTGCTCTTCCAAATCCTTTAGTATTGGCTCTTAGGATTACTATAATGCTATAATCATTCTGTTAAGGATTCAGATTTGTGGTGGACTAAAAGATGGTAACATCAAAAGGATTGAAATGCCCTTGAAGCAATCAATTTTTGTTCATCAAATACAAATGCTGAGAGGCTGCTTTCAGCTAATAATTTATAACTGAATTAATGACACATGGCTTCCGTCAGTAATGGTCTCCTCTCTGGCATCTTTTTTTTCCCTTTCTGTGATCTGATTTCATTTTCTGGGAAAGGAAATCAGAGTGCTACAGAATTTAATCAGAAATGGGGACTGTCTGAAGTTAAAAGCTTGGCTTTCTTGCTTCAAATTGGGTGCTGCTGAAATCTTTCAGTTTTGGCAATCCTACTCACATGGAATTGTATTTCAACTTTTTATTCTATTTAAAAAGAATCAAAGAGTTTTGGGAAGCATGTTGCAAAAATTTTAAGTCTCTTGCATGTTTAGGTCTCCAAACATTTTGGTGAATGAAAAATATTTCATATTGCCAAAAAAGGTCATAGGCAATTCACCTTTTCTCCTCCTGCTTCTGTGCTGGATTCTGGCAACAGATTCAGAGTCCTGTCACAGTCCTGTTTCTCCTTTTCTACTTTTTTAGTGATTTGAGATGAGTGGGATTTTTTTCAGAAAGGCTGTTCAAAATATTGAAAACTTTTTTTTCTTTTCTTTTTCCCCACTCCTGAATTTTGTGTGGAAAGGGGAATGTGCCTCAGGCTTGCTAACTGTCAAAACATTCTGAATAAGCATAGCATTAAAAAGCCAGCACCAGATAGGGTTGGAAATTAAGGGGGGGAAAAGAAGGCAAAAAACCCGAAAAAGCCTTTATAGAGGAAAAGTCATACACCTGAATAAGTGCCAAATTATCAAACATTTGCATAAACTGATCTCAGCTTCATGATGTCTCCCTTCTGCTAGATTGATTAAGGACAACCTAATAACACCAGCTGTGGGATGAAGTTGCTCTGTGGTGTTGGTCTGCTGTGGTGTGGTCCTTTTTATAGCTGTCAGATATGTCAGTTAGTGTTTGGGGTTGGTTATGCAGGGAAACAATTGCTGCGTCAGAAGGGAAAAAATAACTATAGTATCAGCTTTAGGAATGAGATATCCCATTAATCTAGTTATTACCTCTTCCCAACTCTTTTTTTGTGCAGCAAAGATAATCAGGATCACTGAAGTAACTTAAGTGTTGTTTACACTTTTCTTACATGTGCAGCACGTGGCAAGATTTACAAGTAATCTTGGGTCTATAAATTACAAGCAAAAATGGCAGGTAGGTTGTCATGGGTCCTTTTGGTCTTATAGGTAATATTACAGATGTGTTTCCCTTCATACAAACCATCTGTTTATGTCTAGTGAATCCTTTTCTCCATTTCCTTTCTCCTTTTCCAGTTATCCTACACCATCTCCCTTCTCTCCCCCAAACTCCTTGTGGTTCATAATTGGTTTAGAAATAGATCAAGTTACTTATATTTAATAGTTGAAAGTACTTAGGATAATTCTTTTATGGCAATTTGTATCCAATTAATATTAAATCTTCAGTCATAGCAAATCTTCAACGTAGGTCTTGCACTGGAACTTATCTGTAGTGCTTATGCATTAAAAGTATATGCAGCATGGATCTCATCAGACAACATTCTTGATGTATCAGTTTTCAGAATTTTAAAACCATTAATAGGGAAATAACTTACAGAAGGTGCAGAACCTGAATTTGTTGAATCTCTATTAGAAAAGAACAGCTGAAATTCTGCAAAGTACCTCAAATGAACCAAAGCTAAGCCTCACTCAAAGCCTTACAAAATCAGTTCAATAGATAAAAACCAAATACAACATGATCTTTTAAAAAAATCAAATCAAAAATAGTCACTCAAAGTTGAAACTAAGTACGCCAACTGGGCCTTGCAAAGTATTCACATGTAATAATGCTTGAAAAAGCAATGTAATTTAAAAAAAAAAATCAAATAAATGGTGACATATTCCAAATAAAATTACAAAATAACCAAAGAATCATAGTAAAAATGATCAACAGAAAAAGCTTTTAAACTAATTGAAAACGTCATAACATTAAGCTTTACGACAATCATGCTCTTTTCCTTACACGCAGTTCTTTGGCAGGAGAAATTTTCTTTTAAATCCTCTCCTGCTCTGCAGTTTGATGCAGTCCAAATGTCTTCAATACTGAGAATGGAGCAAATACAGCATTTCTTTTCACAGAGATAGCTTGTGTCCCGAAGCTCATTTATGACAAATACCTGGACCTTCTCTAGTTTTGTCTTCCCAGTCAGGTGTTTCCATCATCTTTTATTTCCTTGATGTTCTCTTCTGTTAGCTTTTCAGTGTTTGAGCTGAGATGAAAATATGCTAGAAGTTACGCCTCACATACAGACGTGTGGAAGGGGCCTCAAAGAGTGGACTCTCAAGAGACCTCAAAGGTGTTAAGCTATGTTTGGCTCCAGAACAAAAGAGAGAAATGTCTGTTTCTTCAGTGGGAGGTTCCGTAGGTCTGGGTTCCTTTTACTTTGCAGTGTATCAAGTCATCTTTTTACTCCTTACTTGCATCTCTGGGCTCACATCATCTCAATGACAATGCTAAGAATGACTGCTGCAATCATAGGCATCTCCGGGCACACGAAATATTAACAGTTGCTGCAGTGCCAAGATAAGATGAGGACAGCAAAGAGCTCACAACTTTCCCTTTGCCTGAACTGGAGTCCTAGAGAAGCTACTGTGATTGGAAGTGCAGGAATAGCCCCTTCCAGAAGCAGCAAGTCTGGCTCCCCAGGGCTGTCTTTTTTTCACTTTTTATTACAGGAGCAACCCTATCCTGAGCCCTGAGAGAGGCGGAAGAAAATGTCACCCTTACTACCAGAAGCTGGCTCCAATTACCAGACTTTAATCAAGAGGCACCATGATGCTGAGGTACTGTCATCCTACAGACACATGGGTATGAACTTGAAATCTGCAACTGACTTCAATGGGATGGTTCACATGCCTGAAGGTTCGGTTAGCGAGTAACTTCCTGCCGGAAGACAGGTCATAAAACTTCTGAGTACTTCAATGACTTTGGGGGCAATGGACCACCGAATGTTAGGAGGTACATTCTGTATGAAGGCAGAAGAAAAGTGTTCAAATCAGCTTCATCAGTATGATAATAAAAATTCTTCAATACGCTGTTTATCCCAGCAGTTCCTAGCACTGCTCTTAACCGGGACACAATCTCAGTGACATCTAAGTCTGTGGTAATGATAATCTTCAGAAGCAGATAAAGCAGATACCTCAGAAAACAAACATCACTCTAGTAGGATAGTAAGCAATGTCTTCCCTGTCTTGATCAGGATTGTGGGCAGATATTTATCACTTCCCACTGAATTTACTCAACTCAAAACATTGTAAAGAGAAAACTTTAAAACTCCTTCCCTAACCTTGTTTGGTAGTAAATAGTCCCAGAGGTTATAGTTGATACTTAGAACTTATAACTGGATTGAAAAGTGCTAGTAAAACATATTTTTTACTTCTCAGCTGGCCTTTGAAACACAGAAGAAATGGAAATGCTGTGTAAAAGATATGTGACCATATTTGATAAACTTTTGAAGTCTCATCTGCTAGAGCAGGTCCATTATAGCCTTTTTTTGGTCTGTAATAGGAATCCTTTGTCTGAAGAAGGAGAACAAGAAATGCTGAGAACATGTATTCAGCCCTATGCTAACGCTGAGGACCGGTCACTAGCACTAAAGACACAACACTTTTCTCCTGGGATAGAGTCAGGTAGGAAATCCCACACCCACTCTGTCAACCATGGGTGAGAAGGAAATATTTGCCTTTCTTCCTCTGTTGTGTGATATGTTCCTGACTACAAGTAGCTGTGAAAGAGTTTTCATTCAAAAGTCTAATTTTTATTTTAATTTAAAAATCAGGACAGGTCCTAGAGATCTACCTGGTTCCTTACATGTTTATGCTTAGGATCTGCAAAGTATTCTGTTGTTTCAGAAAAATGAATGTGGGTTTATACGGTCAGTGCTTTACAGGCTCATATTTGTTAAACAATATAAAGAGTGGCTATCACTATATTTTTCCCATCTTTGCTGTATACAGTGTAAAAAAAAAGTCATTATTTTCAGAAGGATGATCCATCTCTACAACTTTTTCATCATGTGTGACAAATAACTAAAAAATATTTCATCCAGTAATGATAGCAAGGACTATGATGTCTAAGCTGGAATTATATTTTGTTGGGGAAAAAATACATCTAGAAAATAAATACAAAAATATATTAAGGCATAGTGTAAAAATCCAACTCAGATGGGAGGTTTAGGTAAAAATGTGAAGTAAATTGTACTCATTGTTTCAAAGACTTTAATTTTTTTGCTGTTATTAAATCTTTCTTTTCATATACTCAAAAAAATAAGAAAGATGATTTATTCTCATTTGTTTCACACAGGCAGCAGCAGAATAGTATGAAGTTAATATACTGAGAACACAAAATATGGGGCAAGTCACTTAAAAAAAATATGACGCTTTTCCGCATGAATTCTCTCTGGCTTTACATGTTGCAGTAAGGTTGGCTAGAAGTGGAGGTGTCAACATTAATGCAGAGTCTGGTAAGGTTCTTGAACAGTCAAGGCAGCACAATTCAGCAAAGGAAGTATCATTTAGCACTGGTTGGGAAGGAGAGGTAGGGACTGGGCGATGTAATTTTCTGTGGTATGAGATGGAGTTCTTCAGGTTGATCTGAGCAGTTCCTTTTGTGCCTCTCATTTTGTCACCAGTTAACCTTCAGTTGCCACATACTGCCTCCTCTTTGTAAACCAAACTGTGATCTGAAAGCCAATGCAGTGCAGGGCTTAAGTCTTCCTGGTAGCACTTTTACAGCCACTGGTGTGGGTCTGATTTTCCAGCTTGCTTGCATTTGCTCTGAGTTATTTTTATAAGGATCTCAACACATCGAGTTCATTCTTTGTATTTTCTATTGATTTTTCCACAACTGATGCGAAAGAGAAGTATCTTTTATGCTCTTTGTTTAGCTGCATTTCCTTGTGTTTTCCCCCTTAATCTTTGTAAACGAAGGTCTTCCTGAGGTTATAGCAGTATGTTTGTTATCACTTTGTGTCATGTGATATTTATCTAGCTGTGATTGTGATACTGCTGGTGTTTCTGAAAAGGCACTGGGCTCCTCTGTTATCTTTCTGCAGGTGTTGGATTTGCCTGTCTCAGTGAAGTTTGGTATCCTCAGTAATTATTGGTAATCTTTAAAACCAGCAATCTGGGATTTTCCCTGAATGTTTACCTCCTGATAAACTGGATTCTTCTTACAGAATGAGAATATACCCAAGAAGTAAGAGGGGAAAAGTAGCTCACTGAATTTTTGCCACTTGATTGGCTAGATCAACTGCACATTTCAAATCCTGAAATGCAAAAGGAGATAATCAGTATAATAACTTGGGTTTTAGACATGATATCAGTTGTCAGGATTCTTCCAGTGATTGCAATTAATCTCAAGATTCTGTTTTCAAATTACTGTAGAAAATATGGATCGTTAGATTTTATAACTTTAAAAGTGTAATCTGACTTCTCAATATGAAGAGTTTATACAGGGGAAGGAACTTTAAAGCCTTCACTTTTCATTACAATTTGGACATCTTGCAGAGTAAAACCTTGGGTGCTTTTCTTTCTGAAGTGCACATGGAAAGCTGTAAGTCTATGAGCTCAGGAAAAACTACAAGTTATTTACTTAAGAGAGCTGACCTTTATTTAGAGGCTGAACAAAATGTAATCTTAGAGAATACTACGGGTGATTGTTTAACTGCGGGTGTATTCTTCAGGATTTACTGCTGACAGAAATCTGTTATCTACCCAGAACCATGGACTTTTTTTTCCCTTATTTTGATGCCTAAAAATACAGTAGCAGCAGCAAAATTTACCCACATTGCAAACTTCAGAAATAAGAAGGAACAAAGAAAACTTTCAAATGGTGGTATTTTAAAATAGACTGACCTTGAATAGTTTTCAGACATCAAAGGATTGTGTATTCTGTCCACAAGTTAGTTTTCTGAATAAATTATTATTTGATTCATCTCCCCGTTATCTATTTTTAGCCGTTTGGGAGACTTTTGAAAGCAAAAGTGCCTTTTTTTTTTTTTCCCCTCCCTTGGTTTGGATCATATGGTTTGGAAGCTTATGGTTCTTTCTTGCTGCCTGACAGATTCTCACGCGATTACCCTTCCAGCGAATTCACTCTTGCTGGAACTTACTTCTTAGGCATTCCTCCAGTGCCCCTTACACTTGTGGACGTCTGTATATTCTGCTGATCAAAGAGTGTTCTTCTCTATCCACTTATCAAATGGTTTATTTTTACATAATGTGCCTGTTGACACCACAGCTGCTTTTTTGAACTGGGGAGGGGAGAACTGCTGTTGAATAGAGAAGATTACCTTAAAACTGAACTGTACATTTTTGCACTAGCTGCAGAGCCATAGTTGTGCTTTGGGGGGATTATTGTCCTCAAATGCCTTGTTGCCTACAGCCAAGTTGACTGTCTCTGTAACAGTCTTACAGGACAAGTGCGGTCACTGACAGATGCAGCTTTAGTAGAGCTACCCATCTGCTTTGCTGAACCTGATGTTACAACTATATCGTGCGCTATTCCCCTACATGAAGTTAAATTTAATGCAATTCAGAGGAAAAAATATGCCTCCTTAATTGGATAACCCACTTTAAAGTGGCATTTACCCACATGTCACTCCTGACAACCACAGACTGGAAACCAAGCTGCAGACAACTCTAACAAGCCTATGTGAATGAAGACTGTAGAATCTTGAATAAAAACATATGCTTTTAAAAAAAGTATTATTAATTTGGCTGTAGGCAGATCTGTTTTTTTCTAGTGTCAGCTTTGGGGTATCACTCCTAGTTAAGGCATATTTATTCCATATCCATTGTTATGCTGTGAGGGATAGTAGTATTAAAAGCCAAGGTAATTTTCTGTCAGCTTCCTGGATTTCCAAAGGAGGCAAAGCAGGTCCCGTTCCTCTCAAACATTTTCTTGAAGGTGTGTTGTAGATCACACCAAATCTAAACACACCATACCTCTGTGAGGGCCCAGTCCCACCAAAATTTCCATTTCTTTTAAAATAAAAGGTTCAGACTTGTAATACAAAATACAACCCATGATTTGCTTGTGTTGCTCTGTCTGACTTCCATTAGTTATGAGGCATATAGGCATAAAATAATGTAAAACCTTCTCTCTCTATTGTCAGAAAGTTATTTGGAACCATCTATGAACAAAGGATGTGCAGTCTCCTCCCCATGAAACATGAATACCTTTACTATATTTAGAGAAATTTTTGTTTTGTTTACCTCTCTTTATAAAAATTGGATTAACAACACTTTGTGGTACAACCAGGATTTTGCATGCTGATTTAAGTATGAATTTCTAAAGTGTTTTTCCTTTTTGCTAATGTCAAATACTACTGCCCTGCAGGCAATTCTAATTTTAAACAGAGGAATATTTTTCAGCTTTAAGGATATAAAACCTGAAGTATGTAGATGTTTGCTTATTGTTTTAGTGCACATAATAGCCCATTAATAATTAATTAATAATCACTAATAAAATACTTGCTATCGTCTATCAATCTTTTTTCCTTTTTTAAAGAGCCCACCAGAAATGGTTCCATCCTTTGAAAGCAGGACACATTTATATGTCACTGACTCTTTAATGTGAAAATCAGAATGTGCTTGTACATCTCATCCAAAATCCTTAAGAAATTATTCATAACAAATTAAGAATCTTTGAGGAGCTGTTGAAATTGAAATTGATAATACAACAGAATGTTTTCAAAGGGTAGTCAAATATCAGGGGACTTATTGTTCCAGTATTCTCCGGAAGCACTCAGCTCAAAGGAGGGAAAAGAATAGACTGATGGAGGAAAAAGCATCTGGAGAATGTGATTTTGGTAGAAAAGAAGTAACCCTATCTTTTATGCCATTTTATCTTATATTGTATTGCTCCTTGATATACCTTGTGCATTTCCATCAATCTTTCTTCTTTTATCCCATGGTACAGCTCTAGTACCATTGTGTCTCACCCCACTGTCTTCTTCAGCAAGAAGTCCTTCAGGCCCTTCTCTGCTTGCAGAAGATTCCTGCTAACTCCCATGGGATACTCTGCATGAGAGTTCATTGGCTCAAATTCTCTAACTTATTGCAGCGGTCTTTCTTGAAAGATGATGTCTCTCCCATTGCAGGTTGAGTGAGAAGAGAGGAGGCTTCCCTTCAGTTTGTACCCCATGTGGCTGGCTTCTCTGCCACTTCCCCATGCTGTTGCCCCTTGTTTTATGTCTGGACTTGACAAAGGTGTGAAAAATGGTCAGAGTAGTGCTTCACTTCATGCATTTCTGCCTTTTCAGGGGATGCCATTACCCTGCATGACACTGCAGCTGCAGTTCCACCATTATGATGCCCAGCTGTTGTCTAATATAAGTCAGGGCAATTTCCTTTGCTTTCATGCTCCATATCGCCATCTCCACACTTGGTTTGGGGCTCTGAGTTTCCCTCCTGAGCTGCTCTGTTGCTTAGAGGTACCTTGCGGTGAGGTTAGTGAGCTCTCTGCTCCAGAGCTGCAGCCCAGGGCTCACACAAGGAGAAAACCCATGACGAGATGAAGGAAATAACTTTATCCAGCACGGATTGGCAAATGCTCCCATGGCAGCTCTTTGTGTGCTCCTCTGCATTGCTGTCATTGCAAAGACCATTTGAGGTAGGCAGAATTTAATATGAAGTTCTGATCTGGGAAAAGTGGCTTAATCCCTTGCCTGTCTCACTTTCTTACCTGTTAAATGCTGATATAACAAAATAATAAAGACTTCTGTCAGTGTACTTCTGTCACTTTACTTTCAAACCTGAGCAACTTCGCATTTTTTTCTGTAGGCTGTTTATTTGGCCTTGGCTCATGGTAAATTTCAAGTTAAAAAACTTGTAGCATGTATTTCAAAACCTGCAAATAGTCAGAGCTTTGGTTTTCCCTCTGACCATTATGTTTCCTAAACTTTCCTGTGTTCATGTGTTATTTTGTTACTCAGTCACTTTTTCTCCCTGCAGAATGTAACCTACTCAAATAACGGTGATTATACATTCATAATTGCAAAGTCAAAATAAAAGCCTAGAGCATATGGAAATGATCAGAATATGGTGTAATAGCAGCAATGCCATTTACTGTGTATAATCAATTTAGCACACCAATAAATACATACATATATAAACCTCTGACAAGCATACTATTGTATAAAACTTTTCATTTAAATTCTGGTGCCATTGTTTTGGAATAAATTTTCTTGTCACAAAGATATGGCTTTTTATTTGATTCAGTCTTATTGCATCATTAAAATATTGGTATCTTTTATGTTTTGCAAACATTTGTGGGCACACCATTAACCAACATAAAACACAATGCAGTAACAAATGCCCATTTTATGACTGCTGTCAGACTATATATACTCTCTAATGGTCTAGCATTATCAGCAATCTAAGCCTAAATTATCACAAGTTAAGTCTATGAAATACAAGACACATATATAACCTCCAGGAGCCAATGTATTGAAACATTAGAATTAAAGGTTCAAACAATCAATTCAGCCAAAAATGCAGTTTTGCAGAGGTATTTTTCATTCAAGGAGCAAAATGGAAAAGAAGGAAGCAGTAAGTTATTATCAAAAAGATTGCCTATACCCAAAGAAGGTATAGTTTCTCTGGACATTTATGTACTGTCAGCAGGAAGAAGGAAAAAAAAGTGAGCTAGAGAAAAGAAATTTGATAAAGGTGCAGTATTTATGTCTTTATCACTTTTATTGTAGATGCCTTTTGTCCAATGAAATTGTTCTATTACCTGTTTGTTAGATTGATTTGTGTTGTTCCCTGACACTTTTTATTCGGCCTGAGAATTTTACTGTGTGTCTATAGAAGCAGAAGAATTTAGGACAGGGATGATAAATTGCTAGCAACATATGGTTTGTTCCAAGTTGTGTGAAAATACTCTGTGTTGCTGGAGAATGCAACTAATGAAAGTGTGTCAGGGAAACTAGATTTAGATAGTGATAAAGTCCAAGGTGTTTTATTGTGTACAGCACAGTTGACTCTGGTCAATGGCGAACATGTACAAGGAATGAATTTGCCTCTGCATGATAACCATTCAAAAGTGCTTGGTTGGTTTTGTTTTGGTTTGGTTTGGTTTGGAGTTTTTTTTTGTGTGGTTTTGTTTGTTTGTTTTTGTTTTTGGAGTTTTTTTGGTTTTGTTTTTTTTTTAATCTCCTGTGTAAACCCTAGAAATGAACTTTTTCTCTTGGTTGTCTTCTCTTCTAAAGGTGATGACAGGATGAATTTCACTGGCTTAACATGACAATATTAATCATGAGGGTCTGTCAAGATATATAATGGTAATATATATTGGAGAAGCATTTTGGCAGAATGTGCTTTTTAGTATGAATCTCCCTTTTATTGTAGTCTTTGACAGCAACAGTTTAAAGGGTAAAGAGAGTTCTAAAATCCTGGCACCATAGACAGACAATGTCGAATAAAGAGAAGCAGAGAGGAAGAAAAGCAAACAAGTTTCAAAGTGTCCAGACTCTCAAATGCATTTCTAATCAAACAGCAAAGCAATTGTGATTTAGTGAGATTCTAAAGTATGCCATTTACTCTCCATCAAAAGGTTTGTGGTTTTTTTTTTAACTTTCCTTTCTAAACTAAAAAGGTAGAAGGCACACAAAAGTCTGCTACCTAAGATGGTTTCGAAATACAAATGTTCTTTGTTTAGTTTACTCTTTGGATTAGAAGTGTCAGTTCCAACAACCCCAACTAACCTATGCTCTCGCCTGTCCTCTGTGCATCTTGTTCTTCTTACAGAGATTATACCTCATCTATTAGGGTCTTTTTTATTTTTGTTCCCACTGCTTCCACAGATTTTCTCCAAACAGTTCACCACTTTTGAAGATCTACATTCTTTCTCATTTGTTTGTTGTCCTCTAATGAAAGTGTTAGAGTTGTTTATGGAATACTAATTAAAGCCTTTTTATGTCCTTCCCTTTGGAAAGGAAATGGAAATATTTCCATTGATTTAAAGAAAAATAGGTGGCATGGAGCTGATTTATGTTATTAACATGGAAATTTGCTGGACATCCTCTTCTCTTGCCTGTTTACATTTTTAAGACTGTATAACAGTAATCAGATTTTAAGAAATATTTGTTCTCTATATATTTATCTTTTCCTGATTAATCCAATACATAAAAATTGCTAAGTATTGTTATGGTTTACTATTCTATACCTTCTTTTTGATCTCCTGGGCCTTTGGAGTGATTTATAAAACTGTGTTATGCTTTTTCTCTTCCTCTTTTTTTCTGTGGAATACAATATTACTTGGAAATTATAATAAGATTTATTGTAAAGTGGGAATGGGAGTTTCCTCATGAGTAACATTACAATTCTGCTGAAGTCTCAGGAGATGTACTGGTTTTATCTGGCCTTAAAAATTTATAGTAACTTAGAAAGCTAAGAGCGGGATGATCCATCATGGCCTAATGAACTAATTCTTTTCCAGTTGTACTGAAAATGAAAGCATAGCTGATATGCATTTCTGTAGGGAAACTGCAGTGTTCAATATCCTCCTAGACTAGACACAAACTGCATTTATGTAAACTCTCTTGAATTCATTGGCTAATACTTATTTGAGTAAGGACTGCTTACCCAAGAAAGGATTTTCAGGCTCAAGCCCTGCCTCAATATTCTCCACTTTACCCAGGCAATTATCTCACCCTCCTGAGCAGATTACGAATTATGCAAAACTATAAATGAGGTTGAAAGAGCAAGAGGAAAATAAAGGTAACGTATGAAGTATGCATCATGCTATTAGAATTCTTAAAAGCAACATGACTTACAATTTGAATACAGCATAAGCATTAATGTGAAGATGAATGCAAAATCTTTTGCTAGCTTGAATATTGGATGTAAGACTTTAAAAATGAAAATAGAAAATTAATGGAGGAGAAACAGAGGCACTCTGTGTGCTACTTGTTAACTTGCACAACAATTTTTGTAACTTAAAAAAATAAAATGCAATATACAAATAAAAGAGTT
This sequence comes from Lepidothrix coronata, assembly GCF_001604755.1. Classification (NCBI taxonomy): domain Eukaryota; kingdom Metazoa; phylum Chordata; class Aves; order Passeriformes; family Pipridae; genus Lepidothrix; species Lepidothrix coronata. The sequence goes on along the minus strand of NW_016690250.1, from coordinate 1,940,497 downwards.
TATTGATAAGGGGAAAATGTTTTCTATTTAATTTTTCACAGATTCTCAAGTTTCTTTTTCTGCTGTGTTTTAAAGGGCTGTGATTTATTCAGGAATAGGTGCAAATCTTGGGAAAGGAGTGATATTAACAAAAGGAAATTGAAGTTTTTAGGATGTGGTATAACAGAAGCATTTTTTTATATGTCCTGATGAATAAAAATATGAATATTTTTGTTGGAAATATTGCTGATGTAAAGTGGGGTCTTTCACTAATCAATGACCTTCCTAAATTGGATATGAAGATGGAAAAACTCTGAGAATAATTAAAATTAACATAGAATTGGTGGCTGACTAGAGATAGAAAAATCAGTTTGTGAGGAGCAGATTATGAGGAACTTGCTAAGGAATTTACTGCAACAATACTTGAGTCTCATCATCAGGCAGATGCAACTGGTTTTTTTTTTCCCTTTCTTACTTTTAGAATAAAATGATGTCCTTTCTTGAGCAACTGAAACTGTAGCTGAACTCAACAGAGGTAGATTTGAGAAGAGAGAATTGTCCTTTTTTTCAATTTACTAGTCCATTATATGTAACATAAACAGTTTTCGATAACTCATCTTACAATAACAGAAACTTGCTACAGTAATTCCAGGAATTGAAAAAATTATCTTCTTGTGGTGTTGGTCCCACGCACTCTGAGTTAAAGGTGCTGTTCATAAGTATTTAGAACAAAATATTTTTATTTTCTCCTGGACACTTTCCGCAATATCGTTTCACACATAGGATTGCATAAGTAAAAGTGCCTGCATAAGATCTTCTGGAATAAATCTACATCATGGCACTTACATCTTTTTTTAAACTGGAGTTTTTGAAAAAAATCTGAGTTCTTAATGCTGTTATTCAGGTGTAGGGAAGTCAGACAATACCTCGCTAATTAACACAGTGTGGGGTAATTTATCTTTTCAGTGTGAACAATTTTCCTTGATTATCTTTTTCTATTTTTGGGTGAAGTACTCTACCATGCAGGAAAAAATACAAATAGTTTAATATTAATTTGATGAAAGGCTACTATATTTATACACATTTAGCTGTATTGTTTACATAAAAATTGAGCATTACTTTAGTACTTAGATACATTGGATACAAGTTCGTCACACTACGTGGTCTGTATGCCTGATCCTCAGTTTGTGTTCCTCTTTTTGTCACAAAAAACAGTCCAAAAGACTGCTGAACAAATTTCTTCCTCTTACCTGAAGTTACTTAAAGAGAATTTTTCTTGAGATATGTGCTGATGGAGAAGCGAAAACAAAATGAGCATGACAACATTGCATAAATATTCTGTAAGAGGTTTTTTGTGTTCCTCACCCACCTCTAATTACTGTATCTTGAAAATGGTTTCCCTATTTCACCCTCAGCCCTCTTCTCTCAAACAAAATATTAAAATGGAGGACTTATTCAGACTTACTGCTTCTAGAAGACTTTGCAAGCAATAAAACTACTATAGTTCTGCTGCCTAGAGAAGGATGTGGGTAGCAGTGTCTCTGTTTTGCAGATGTGTTTCATTTGGGCTTCTCTACCATTGGCTGCAAGAGTTTTTGAGAGACATGGAATATTAGAACAATTACATCATTAGCTACAATAAAGAGCTTGCTTGCTTCCCCTACCTCCCCAGTTTGATATTATCTAGTTATTTACTATGTCTTTTACAGATTACATTACTGAATAGTAGAAACAATTTCTGTTGATTTATTCATACCTCTCTAGTAGCAGATCTTTACTCCATGTGGGATCAACATACAGTGACACAAAACATATCTTGACCACTGCTGTCCAAACTAAACAACAGATGAAGTTCTTGGCATGCCGTACTGACATACCACCAGTGATTACATTCGTATCACTTCTGACAAAAAAAATGATCTGATTTAAACCTAGTATCATATTAAATTTATTAAAATTAATGAGTAAAAATTATAAGGAGATTGTTTTCAGATCTGGAGTATGATATAATATTAATTATCATTTGCAGTGAGAAAATGTGTCTATATCTGATTAAATGATAGAAAGTACTGCATTTAATAAAAGGTTTGAGAAGAAGGGAATCCAAATGTTATACTGACAAGTTGCCTTCTTGTGATATATCTGAGGGGTCATTACATATGGCTTTAAATCTTATTTTTAGAGGCTCATTATGATTTACTTTAAAAAGCACAGAAAGAATTAAAAAGACTTCTCTTAACAGATCCTGGTAACATCGTTTTTATACCATGTTTTAAAAAGTGTTCATGCAGAATTGCTTTGAGCTTTAATATTATGTATTATTTATTTTCATCCAAATTATATTTGATGGCTTACCTTTTTCTAACCTGTTTTAAATATGGATTGGGTTGGACTGCATTTTAAAATATTAGATTTCTAGATTTTTGCATTGCTGTATTTAATTCACAGTTGCTTTGCTTCTGCTCATATAAAATATTTGGTTATTTGTAAGGATTATATATCATACCATGAAGATAGGAAGAACTGGATGAAGAGAGACTGTTGAGTCTTTTTTTTTCTCTTCGAATTCATCCTGCATTTTTAGGTCGGTAATTACTCCTGAATAAGTGATGCTCCTTGAGGACTTTGAATTTTCTCTGAAAGAGTATTTTCTGCATAGGTTTCTCATTACAAGCTATGTGTTTGTAGTGTCAGATTTCTTCCATGGCTGTCAGATTTTTCCTTTATCCCAAATAATCACTGTCAATATGCCTAGACTTTCTGCTTTCATAGACTTTTTGTGAAAATTCTGTAGAATAATGGTTTGCATACCACTGTCAATTGTTGTATGGTAGAAAAAGCTAACTGTTGATATCACTGTGATATGGTGATCTGACACTTGGACACTAGCTGGAGAACAGGCTTATACTTTTTCCTGGTTTCAGATGTACGTGTATATACGTATATACGTGTATATATACCCATAACAAACAGCACTTGGTTAAAAAAGGGCAAATCCATATCACATCAAAATTCCTTTTCCTGAAGAAGAAAAACCAATTTTAAAATTTTGTTCAATGTTAATGGTGTCCAGTAAAATTTTGAACTAGAGTACTTAGTTTTGTATTAATCCATGTTAACTTTGGTTGTGTAGAAGGAGATTAGGTGCCACTTCAGATCAACCACACTGTATAGCAAACTTTTTTTAAAACAGTTTTTTAAAATAATTCTCTATAAAGTTATGAACAATTTTCCTATTTACTACCAGAAATAAAGCATTAAATATTATAAAATGAACCCCATCTTTCTGTTAAAGAAAGATAGTGCCTTGAGTTTGTTGACTTGTACAACACGGAGAAGTAACAGGTTACATACAATAATCCCTGTCCTTTATTATGTTATGAATTTAAATAAACTTGTCTCCTAAAAGTGCAGTACTAGATTGATCAAAAAGTCTTTTAAATACGATGTGAATCTGGAACTTAATTGTAATAACCGAATGAATACAATAAATTAAAAATATTCCATGACCCATATTTTGGTAGCAAGTATGAAAATTTGCTCTCAGACTATTATTTACAAAGAATTATTCTGCTGAACTGCTTATATATCTGTCTTCCCTGTGTCACAGTGCCCAGGAACTAAAAGTCTCACTAAGGCTCCATGAGTCCAAGTGCACACAACACCTGAGAGAGCTGTGAACCTGAAGCCATAAACTGAGAACTTCAATCTCTAAACTTTTTAGGAGGCACTGACTGCTTTGGTGTTTAACATGACTGATTAAGATTTTCTTTCTCATTTCTATTTAAATAATTTATGGGGTTTAGCTTTATTTTTTTTTCTTCACTTGCATGTTTACAGAGAATATGGAAATAATATCACAAGAAATGGAAGTCTCATATTTCAAAAGTCTGACGAAAACTTCTCCAATTGAGTTGCCTTATTCTGGGCAGTTAAATTCATAGTTTGAGAGACAACAGCTGTGGGCCACACAGGGCCATTTTGATCGCTGTGAAGTTCACAGATTTTATGAGAGATGTTGAAGAAAAGTCGAAAACAGAAAATTGAAAAAGCTTAGTCGCTTAGCTGCGTTTCTCCTAGTCAATGATTTCATGAAAAGCCCAAGCATCTGTCTCTTGGGAGACAGTGGGAGTTACAAATTCAGCTTAGTGAGCCATTAATTTTAAAAAAACCTTACCTCCCTATTTTGTAAACCTGAAGCCTTGGTATAACTCTAGTTATGTGGGAGGTTTTAAAAGAGTAAAAAAATTCATGTAATGCATTACTATGTAAAAGATTAGAAGAAATATTCTTGGAAGAATATTCAGGTGGAAGAAACAAATCTCTCTGTGGAGCCAGCTGGTTGGTATGTAGTTTCATCTGAAACCAGGTCTATGCATAAAACTCTGCAGCAAGATAAATTGAGTGTCTGCAGAAGTTATGGATGGATCAGGGATTGCAGAGAAGTGCCAGAAACAGGATGGCTACACCCAGAAAAAAAACCCAAAGATGCTCTGGAAGTATGACGAGAAAATCTGAGATGCAACTTTTGAGTCAAGTGTTGTCTGAAAAAGCAGCTTATGTCTGTGGGCAACTGTCTTGTATCTGAGCTCTTTTGGGACTTCAGATATGCTCCATAAGTAAACAGGATTTTATCTAAGGATTTTATCAGGATTTTATCTTGTCTGTACCTTGACAGAATCAGTGTCTCCTCTGATTACAGCAAGCTGCAAATCTGTTAAATTTGGCTAGTTGTTCACATGAAAGAAAGACAACAGTATGGTTTTAAGTGGAAAAGCATCTTAATTTAGATTTTTTTAAAATCTGTAAATAAGTTTAGAGTACTTAGAATGAAATGCTTGGTTAAAATTTACTGTTAACATTTTTAGTTACCGGAACATGATATTTTCTGCTTTATTAAAAAAACTCATTTCACCCTGTCATTTTTATCAATGAGGAATATTCAGGGAATTTTAAAGAAAGTAATAATAAGTGTCCCTTGTTGTTCTTAGCTTATATTAGTGCATACAAAGATGACTCAAATGCACCATGCAGTGATCACTGAGTATTTAAATATTCCTGTAATATCTTGAGCTGCTTCAGCCAGCTTGCTAGGGTGGGATATTTTTTTCCAGACAGTTTGATGGCCTGATTTTACCCTTAATGCGAATCAACAGACAAATGGCAGTGAACTAACAGTCTTGAAAAAAGTACATGTTCATCAAAGTCATTCTGGTAAACAAAGTGTGGCAGCTCTATTAATCATGTCAGTTTTATGCTTCCTTCTTTCTCCCTTCCCCCATTCAGTTTAGTTGTCACATGCCGTGCTGTGTTTGCCTTATGTCAGCAAAAGGATATTGGAATGAAGATAGACAAACCAATACAGAAATAATACATTATTTAAGTAGTTCACCTGAATCCCACACCCTGTATGGCTCATGGTCAGTAAGTCAAACTTAGTAAGCCAGTGAATGAGGACTGAGATATTTTTTCCGCTAACTTGATCTAAAAAAAAAAAAAAAATTACAATACCTTTTATTCCTGAGCTGGTTTAAAAGCTTTGTGCTAAGTTGGAGCTTCAGTCTACATGTGACTGCTGTCTATTTGCAGAAGTTGTGATTTTATTTTACGCCTGCAAATTTGCATCACTAGGTAACCACATAATTTCACACGTGTAAATAAAGTTCCCATAAAATCTTACATTCGTGCACACGGAAATGTTTGTGGGAAACTGCATGCTCATTTTACAGTCTACACTCCTTTTTCTGAAATTAGCTATGTGGCAGTAAGATTGTTTCCAGATCTGTAAGTTTTTCATTTTTATAAGAATACTGTGACCAAAATCAGAAAATAAATCTGTGGCTTTTTCTGTATGCATTCATATTTTTCCATTTTGCTACAAAAAATAAGCCTTAAGTAAAAATTCTGGGAGAAACCTCACATGTATAACCATCTGTTTTCTTGCTAGCTATTTTTTCCTAGCAGTTAGTGTGGCTTCCTTAGCTTTTACCAATTGCCAGGTTCAGGTCTTCTGCCCTGAGGAATTGCACACCTTGCAGACAGATGTGTATGTAAGAATCAGAATGACCCTTCCTCCCTTTCCTCCACATACTCATATCCCCCCACACGAGGTTTTATAAAGGGGAGACTTGTATAACTTTCTAACTTTGCCCCATTAGGGCCAGTCTGAGCTGTTAGTGTAGCACAGCAAAGAGCAGTTTCATCAGGTAGTGATCTGGTGAACTGTGGAAAGAACCTTTCTGAGCAGTGGTTCAAACCTTAATAATTCACTGGCTGTAGAATTGGAAGCATCAAAACTTCTTTTACCTCATGCTATGACTTGTGAGCCCCTTTGAGATGCAGGTAAGTGTTCAAGAGCTGACAATAAATTGAACGTTGGGCAACTGCTGTTTGACCTCCATATGTGTTGGCTTGTCAAGAAGTCTTCTCGTGTATAAGTGGGGATCCTGCACAAATCCTATCATTCAATGAACTATATCTCCTAGGTTAGACAGTAAACTTTGCAAAGATTTAAAGGGAAAATGGGCTCTACCCTATAAGTGTCACATTTCATATTGACACTGTGTATCTTTTTAAACATTTCGACCACAGATCTAGTCTGTAGTAGAGAATTTTCTCTTCCTCTCTTAACTGAATGGTGGCTCTGATATAAGTAGTGATACATATGGGAGCTTTAGCAAAGAAACAAAAGAACAACACCAGCAGTTGCCGATATACTTGAGGCAAATGGGTTCAGTACTGCTATGGAACCCTTCTTGGTATTTTCAATTACAAGAATAGTGTCCAAGGAACCATGGGAATGGCAGATTGACAGCATAAGAAAAATATGAAAAAATATGAAATATTAAATTATTGTTACTGGTTTAATATTACACAAAGGACTGATTTTTTCAGCAGAGATACTTTTAATGCATAAAATATTTTAAAGACATAAATATTAAAATAAGACACTTTCAATACATAAAAATATGTGTTACTCATTACAGCAGTGGTTAACAGAATATGATTTTTTTCCCCTAGAAAGTATGAAATATGTATTTCCTTGCAAGTTTTAGCTAGAAGTATAACTGGACTGATTCTTTGTGTTAATGATTTTTACAGTATGCATAAAAACATTTTGGTAGTGGGAAAAAACAGTCTAAACCAGCAACTTGATTTTGTATTTCACCCTATTTTAAGGAAACTGTAGCTATAAAAGATCAAACATAGGAATATCTAAGCACCTGACTCTCATTCCTGCTCAAAAATTTTTATTCTGCTCTATCATTTGCCCAGAGAAGTTGTGGATGTCCCATCCCTGGAAGTGCTCAAGGCCAGGTTGGGCAGGTCTCTAAGCAACCTGATCTAGTGAAAGGTATCCCTGCCCATGGCAGTGGGGGTGGAATGAGATGATCTTTTAAAGTCCCTTCCAACCCAAATCATTCTGTGATTCTGTGATCATTAAGTGTGGATTAGCCTGATGTGCTTCAAGCTCTGAAGAAACAAAACTGTCAGCAGTTTAGGTTAAAAATTATGTTAATTATTCTAAGGCAGGGTCTTTTTAAGGGAGTTCAGCTGTGGTATTAATATCCAAACTTCTTCAGCATTCTGTAGCTGGAGCTTGTCTCTATCAATTGTGATACTGTTGAGTAGAAGTTAATGGCTAAATAAAAGTTTGAAAGCTAGTGCAGCTGATTTGAATTAGTTTATTGATTCAAAGCTATACAAAAGTAACCAATTAATATTACACAAGACCTGATTGGAATAACAATTTATTGATGCATGTTGCTGCCATTTGCCAAAGTGCAAATCTAGCCTGCAAAATTAGTTACATATTTTTTTACTTTTTTAATTGATTGCAGAACATTTACCATAGTACTTTATTTACACCTTCTTGTTCTAAAAGCAACAAAAGATTATCAAACTGTTGGTTTTATAATGTTTCATCTGATGTTCTTAAGAAGGAAACGTTGCATACACAACATATAAATCCTCTAGAGACTAAAAACACTAACTAACCTGTGTCCTCAATAAAGTAAAAAAAATAAAAGGGCCTTGGTTTATTAACTGTTGGGATAAGAGATTAAACTAAAGATTAGGGGAATTTCAGCTAAATCCTCAAAACAATGGAAGTACTAAAAAGTTTTGATTCAAAACTTGGAAAGGTTGTTAAAAATCATATTTTAAATAAATTCGTAAGTACTTAAAATTAGAAATGAAATCCTCCAGTTAACAGCAGAGACCAGCAAGGCAAAACATAACAATAAGAGAGAACATTCAAAGTCCAGAAATTCAGAACAAAGTAAGGTTTTTTTAACAATTCTCTTTTATTTTTGTGAAGACACCATCCCTGGCAAAATAAGCACGGCAATTATTGTCTTATTGATGAGCCTCACGTGATTCCCTCAGACGATGGTTCCTTGGATTTCTGTTGTGGCCTTGACCCATGTGTATTGCAAGTGGGGTGCTGGGAGATTCAGGTCTGGCCTTGCAGCAGCCTGCTACATGTAGCTTCATGCTGTCTCAGGAAATCCTCCTCTCCCCTAGATTTCCCATTTGAGGAATGAGAATTCTGGGCTCAGGACTGAGCACAAACAAGAACCCACACATTGTCAAGTCTCCTGAAAATCTCTACTACTCAGGTAGTCTCCCTTCCTGGAGGGTTGATCTGTACTGTTTATACTTTTCAACTCTACCTACAACATCATGTATCTGGATGACGTGAGCTAATCACAACTTAGTGACAACTGTATGCCTTGACCACTTCCTGTACACAGTCCTGGCCACTGTTTGCCCTCTGCCCCACCTCTCCACCCCAAGCAGAGCTGTTTTCTTCAGGTCCCAGCATCTCCTATCTGCCATGTGTGTAGTCAGATTGTAAAACTGATATAAGCTTTGTTTGCTGCAAGAAGCATTTTCTACTTCAGCTTGCCCATTTTCCCATTCCATGCTCTGCAGTTGTAATGCAGACATGAGGCAGAAAGGCAAACTACCCTGATATCAGAGATTTTGAAGGCTCAGGTAGTTTAGTCTGGAAATGCACATCTTGAACCAGTTCAGGACAGTGGGTGTTGTTGTAGCAAGTCATTGCTGTTTCTTAGTGACAGAAACCCAACAGGAAGCTCATCATTTTGCCTTTACTCAGTGATTTACTCACTTTGGTGGCCCCCACCATGCCAAAGTACTTGTTGTCTTTGTGTGTTCTTTTCTCTCACTTGTAGATTTGCACAGAGCACAGCTCGCTGGGGTCCAGATTGAAGAAGGATGAGGCTGTTGGGATAGCATTGGGAAAAGAGTTTCTCAGGGAACCTTGAAAGGTACAAATAACCCCCGGGGCATCATATATTGCATTGTTGTATCCAGGACAAAACTAAGGTGCTATGCATGTTTCAGGTGTAATAGTTTGGATTTAGATTGGTGCTTGAAGATGTTTTGTGGTATTCTCCTTCTGGCTGAAGCACTCATGAATAATTTAGCTGGTTACTCTTTTGTATTTGTTGCAGAAGTTTGTTTTAGCAAAGACCTTCTAGACAGCCCAAGACTACAAAACCAGCTGTTAGATGGACTCATCCTGAGATGAGCTACAGGATTGCTGGGCAAAAGTGGAAGCCCAGGTTATGAAAAGTTTTGAGTGAATATTTTATTCTTTGCATTTTTAGCACTAGAGGGTGAATTCTTCTGTGTCTGAGCCAGGCTGAAAGAACAGAGTGGATTGTTTTGGTTCAGACCAAAACTGTTGATGAGGAGATACAGTTAACTGGAGAACCACTACCTAGGATGCTCATGTCAGTAAAATCTTTTTTCCACATTTCTGAGCCCTAACAGTGTGAAACTGATTGCTGTTTCGTTGCGTGGTTTCAAGCAGGTCAGGAGAGAGTATCCCTCTTTTCCACCACCTTCTGTAGGTGCTAGAGGACTGTAGTACCCTTCTATCACAGGGATTTTGCCTGTTGTTTTCCCTGTCATTTGTGAAAATAACAGGATGCTTTATCTAGAATAATGATAATATACTCCTCAAACTTATAGGGTGTCATCATGTCTTGTCTCCTGCTCAGTGGTGGCAGAAATTGCTGGAGGAGTGCTCATTCTAATAAATACCTGAAGACACTCTTATTTGATTTTCAAAACTGTGCAGAAGGCTTATTAATGTAATTAATTCTCTCACTCACTGAGGGGCAAAGTGTTCACATATATGTGAAACTGTTTGAACACTTTATGCTCTCTATGTCTGACACAGGCAAAGACTTCAGAGGCAAGCTCTTCGTTCAGGTGCACTGAAAGACAGCATGAGTTCACATGCTTATTATAAGAGAAGTGATTGTTTAAATAATTTTAAAAGATGAAAAAAGAGAAACAATCAAACATGTTTACATGATTATACAATGTATAATTTCTTTCTGAAATTAACTGCTACAAAATGCTCTTACTTGCAAAACTCCCCTACAATATTAAAAGGTTTTTGTTTATTTGAACAAAAAGAAAAAGAATTAAACAAAAGAGGCTAAGATCAAATTTTAGGATGCTGTATCAGGATGAAAGATTGCTTCCTAGAAAGATGTATTTTCTCCCATTAACCCTTTTTTGCACACTTTAAAGGATCTTTGTGCACTTTTGTGCCACAGCTGGATCAGGATACAGAACCTCCCTTTTAACTCAGTTAAAATTTCTACATTTCTAAAGGAGGATTATACTCCTAGTGGTGCTGTTCAACTGGTTATTGTAAAACCCTGATGTATTTTGAAGAGTTTCCATGTATGCCTGATTAGTGGCTAACTTCTTATGGGGAATAAAAAATATGCAGCACAGAAAAAATATATGAGACCATAAATGGCACAGACAGCAGGGGCTGTTCTCTCTCCCACTAATGAGGAACTAAGATCAAAAGCTGAAAAATTATTTGCTTTATGTGGGAACTCTGTGATAGAGCAGAGATCTGAGTTCTCTGCTGCCTAGTCCTGAGTAGGTTTAGCCTGGTCTGCAGGTAGCTCTGTCTTGACCTTTTAATGCAATGCAATTGATTGCTAACTAATCTAGGTAATTTCAGCCTTTTTTTTTTTCTGATTTCCCATGATTTTTAATGTTTCCTCCCCCCACAGTAGTTCTGGGTAAGCCAAATAAGAAGTTTTTCTAGTCCTCTCTTACTGATCATGCTTCCCTTCTGGCATTTAGCACATTTTGGACAAGACATTCTTCTTGTTCCAAATGTAAATTAACTTTTCAGGGATTTCTTTGGTAATACAGACAGAAAATAAAGCACAACAAAATGTCGTCTCTGACAACCAAAGTTTCTATAAGAGGTGCTTTCTCATTACAGAGAACTTAATCTCACACTACTCAAGTTTTTAATGAATATTACAGTGAAGTACCCCAAAATAGATCTTCACAGTAGCTCATAAGTTGATTGGAATTTATTGCTTTCTTTTGACTTATGTTATAATATAGATTCTGAGATTTTGGGAACTGAAAACAGTAACAGAAGAAAATATTTTTTGTGAAGTAAAGTAAAAAGCCATGTGAAAAAAAGTGGGGGTTTTGACAGCTATTCCACTTTTATGCCGACTTGTTGGCAGGCACAATGTTGTGCTGTGCTGAATCACATGACAATTTTAGGTGTAAGATGAGAAATTTTCCTTGGGAGGAAAAAAAGTTAAAAAAATGGTAAAAAAATGTTGGCAATTGAAGTTTTCAGAGAATGCTCTGTAAGCTCCTTTACTTTCTACCATATCTGTAATTTGGATCAGCCACCAGGACAGTGTGTACTTGAATAGCAGAAAAGTGCCAACAAGGCTCAGGGAGAAAGCTCTGCAAATTGCTGGCTCACCCCTTAGCTCTGGTGTGGATTATAGGATCAAAAGCCATTACAGTACAGGCTTTGTTTGCTCTTGTATGAGTGAAAACTAAGTTTATTGTGCAGAATGTTTGGTGGCTGGGTTTTCACACATGGAGTTGAACAGGCTTCTTCATATTTCTGAGTGACATTTTCAGAGAGGTTGAATTTGTTTGGAAATATCTCCATATTTGTGGGTTTGTAAGTTTAGCTCTTTACCAATACTCTAGTGAATATGGGTAATTTAGTCATAATTGCCCTTTTCTGAGCAGAGGCCAGTCAAAAATGCAGATATTTCCATTTCCAGTGGCTGTGCAAGATTTTAAAGTTTAATATATTTTACTGGAAAAAAATTCTGGTTAGAGTTATTCTCAAAATCACTCAGTAATGTGCTGACTATGCTCATCCCTGAATTAGTGGAAGAAAAAAAATCAGACCAACATGTAATACTTCAAAAGTTTATTCTTAGAGTTCGCTAGGTATTAAATACTGGTGAGTGGTCCGGGCTGCACTAAGAATTATCTCTCCTGCTACAAATTATGCCACGTACATGACTTAATGGCACCTTCAGAACAGTAGTTAGGTATGAGGGGAGTGAAAATACTTGTAGCTGTTTCAAACAATGAATGCATATGTTGAAATAATGGAAATAAGTCTTAAAGAAAAAAAAAAGTTAGCATCGGGAAAAGAATGCAAAATAAAGTAATCAGAAGTGCTCAAAAGCAGGCCTGGGTCAGCTGGGAATTTTTTTAATCCTTACAGCAATGATGAAGTCTTCCTGACTTTGATTTCTCTTTTTCTAATCAGTTCACAGAGATTCTACAGGCAGATATCTCATCAAGAGTCAAAGACAATCAATCTAGTTATTTTAGTCCTTTAAAAATACCTTGGTACTTCAGCATGAGATAGATTTTCTTGTGAAGAGCAAAGCTTTTGTTATGATGCTATTGTAAAAAGAAACTCCCTGTGTATTCTAAAACATTACTGCTCTAATAACAATAGTGTAAATGATGCTTTTTAAGCCCCCAAAATGTTCTGCTCTCATAACATTCCTGACCAGACGACAGAGCAGCATTTGTTTGGAGGATTACTTGGGGCAAAGCTCTGTAACTTTGCTGGTCATTCTAGAAGGAAAACCGTAAGTAATCAGCTCTATTGGCCCAGCTCAGTGTCACAGGCTAGTAGCTGTGCATCACATAGGGAATGCAGTGACTATTAGAACCAGGGATCTAAATGACAACCTTTTCTTTTCCAATATGAAGCACATTTCTGATGAAGATAGAAATTTAGCTGGTAGGGTAATATTTTTTTTTTTTAAATAGTCCTTTCTTTTTCCATTCACAGAAAATTTTTCACTCCATTATTTACATAACTTTGATGTTAAGGTGCCTAAGAAGTAGAAAAACCAGTATTATCCAACCAGAGGGATTTTGAGCATAAAGACTACTAACTTATAAGGCAGAGATTAATACTTCCAGGACATGATTCAGATCTTAGAGACTTTGAATAATTTTTTGCCCTTTCTTAATTGACTCCAGAAGAAAGTTAAGAGTACGCATGCCTAGTCCGAATGTATCTGTTCAAATGAATTAAAGCTGAGCAGGATGAACACAGGTTCACATATACACACTGTGAAACCTTCGAAATCAGTGTGCTCAGTAACTGCAGGTGCTTATTAGCTGAGCTGTGAAACAAGTTTTCTTTGTTTTCTGCACCATGTATGCCGTGTGTTGGGTTTGATGTTCCCTGGGCACTGGCTACCGCTATGAGGTAGCATAGCCTAAAATGTAGAAGTAATCAAAAAGCATCCTTTTGGATATCTACATGTTAAAACTTCTTGCAATTCATCAGAAACAGCTTAATATAATTTTGTTTGGAAACACCTCTGAGTAAATTATTTTGGTTTTGAACTCCCGCTGCAGACTGTATTATTTGCACATAAAACAGCTCTGGGCCTCTTCCTTCAGTTCTAGGCCACAACTGGTTTAAATCAGTGGGGTTACTTGAACAAGGAGTTACTGCTGAGCTCAGAGATAAAATTAGAACTTGAGTTCCTAGACCACCTAGACCTGTTTCAGAAAAGATCTCCTTTTGTTTTTAGTCATGAGAGAGAGGTAACCATCTTCTATCCATATGATTTTTTTTCCTGAAGAGGTATGCCCATGTAATGCACACATCAGTTTTGGCCTAAGGCTGGCAAGAAATATAATTTTGTCTTCTTTTTGCTAGAAGAAGGAGTTACTGAAGAGCTGATGTAACTGGAGTCCCAGAGAAACAAGGGAACAAATAATCAAACGCGCCACATGTACACACATTGAAGACAAAAACCTGTTATATAACAACTAACATGAATTGTCAAACCAACCCAGTATTTTCTCACATCAGAATCCTCTGACACAGAAGGGAAGGGTTCTCTGGTTTTGCGTTATTTAATGAAGATGAATTTCCACCTGGCTGATAGTTCTGTAGAAAAGAGCCTAGGAACTAGAAGAGACCTCAAACCTAGCATGTATTCTCCATGTTTAACTTCTGTCAAAAATATTTTTAAAAAAGCAAACACTCTATCAGGATGTATAAACATGAGTATTATATGTAAAACAGCTGCTCTACTGAATACTGGCTTCAGCTGAAGCATTACTGCATCCAATTAGAGGCACCATATTTGCAGAAGTTTGTGGACCAAAAGAAGGGGAGAGCAAAACAGAGCAAAAAGATTGATCAGAAACTAGAATATATGGCTTTAAAGAAAGAATTAGGGTGGTGGGGTAGAAGGAATAGAAAACTAAAGAGTAGGTGTAAGTCTTCAAATATTTAAGAGGCTCTTGTTAAGGTGAGATTTCCAGGCATTGTTCAGAATGTTGATCCACTGAAAAATAGCACGCTAAAATGGAACTAGGAAAATTTAGATTAGACAGGAGAAAAGATTTTCTATCAGTAAGGATAATTACACAGTGGAAGAGATTTCTGAGGGTAACTAAGGAGTCTCAGTTGCTGGAAGTTTTAAGAAAACATTAGACAAACTTTGCCAGGAATGGTTTAGGTATAGTTGATTCTGCCTTTAGCTAACCCTGTGATCATGACTGTTTATCCTGAGTGATTTGTAAGATACTGGTTTAAAGGTGATAAGGTCAAATGTGTGGATATATTGATTTCCCACTGTCATTTTCTAAGCTGGGTGCTGGTTGGGAGAATGATGAGCTAAATTTGCCAGCAGTCAGAGCAGTCAGAGGAGACAGTACAAGAGGGCAGAGTCTGAGATGAGTACTATGGGTAATTTCCTTTTCCTCTCTTGACCTCCAATTTGAACTTAGCTGATGGACTTGCCATCTGTACCTGCTTCTTAAAGGAGCATGCTTTCACCCATGTGCTGTGGAAAATGGCATTTCCAAGTTCAGAACTGATCATTTCAAGTGGGAAAACAAACAGGGTAAAAGAGCATTGTGAAGTAAGAATGTATCAGGGAAATAGTTTTTATATCCAAATTTCAGTGAGACAAATCTGAGAGACAGAAAGTGGTAGTTTACTATCAAAGAAATGTAAGTTACAACAGAGGGTCATTTGAATCTTTGGGGGAGGGGGAACGAGCTGACTTCGGGATCTGCAGTCAAGGATAAGAAGCTGGTATCTTACCCTCCAAATTCTGAGAGATTGTATCACATGGTCAAACTGTATTTTTAAACTGTCCTCATTGCCTGAATATATGAACCCTCCAGTAATGCATTAAGTGGGGTGATTTATATCTGCCAAAGGCATTTGCTCTTTTGATCATTCCTTTTCCTGAGGGGCATTGTATTGTTCTGGTTTAGGAGTTTTTTAAATGGTATAACTGATTAAAAAGATGTTCTCCAACACATGACTTTTATATTCATATTTAATTCCCAAGAAATCTTTAGGATTTATCACTCCAGCCATGTGAAGCTAGTGAATTTTCTCTTGGCTATTTTATTTTGAATGATTCTGTGACTACATAAAGTCTACCTTAACTCCTAAAATCACAATTTTTAGGTCAGAAATATGGAAATTCCTACTTTTAAATGTCACAAGCAACAGTATGCACTAGCTAATGTGTTATCTAAATGTAGGAAAAATCTAAGAAAGGTAGGAAAATTGTTTTCCCTTTGTTAGGAACATTTTTTTTTAAAGATATATATATAAGCCAATGCATATTTCCCCACTCTTATGTTAAATAAACAGCACCGATGTTCTGTAGCTCGTGGGTTGTCTCTTTACATGGCAGATGAACAGTTTCTGTCGAGCTAAGCAAGCTGGCATCAGCTGAAATCTTTTAACATATGAACAGAGGAGTTCAGGCATTGGTGGGCTTCATGTCCTTTCTAAAGGAAAGACTACAAAGCTGGGTCCAATCTTTCAAAACCATGGGTTTTTGCTGACTTCACATGGCATTAGTCGCTTTCTTAATAAAATCAAAATATTGGCTTTTTTTAATTACTTCTTTTCAGTAACAGTTCCAGGAGTTCTTTCATATCAGGTCTAAATATTAAGTACCAGGCATTGGGAAAAGTAAAATTTTTGCACATTTCTATCAATGACCTCTCAATTAATAATTTCTGACATATTTTGTTCCATCTCAAGATGTTTATAAATACTGCTTTTCACCCATTTTTCAAACTTTAGATCTGTCAAAAGCAAATTGACTGAATTCACTATGTTTACCTTATTTCTCTTTACTTCATACACACACTGCACATTGTCTAAAGACCTTTTATTCTTTCTCAGGTTTTCAGAACTCATATGCTTGTATTCTGATGCTCCTGCTGGTTTAAAGAAGAAATGCAGCACTAATAAATTATAATAAATTGTCAGTCTCAATGAGTCTGTGACCTTCAATCAGTAGGGGGTTATGTGCAACACTTCATTTCCCCTTCTTTTAGCTCTGGCTGCTTCCCTTGCTGTTAGGCAATGTCCTTGATTTATGGGTGGGCCACCAGCAGGACACCTCACCTGCAAAAATAGTTCACACTGTGTTGTTTATTGTATTAAGTAGGCTTCATGCTGGCTGAGGGTTTTTACAAGGAAAGGAGCTGCTGTCAGTCTTTCCATCATTTGAGCAAAGCTGGCTCCGAAGTTCTCTCAAATTTCTACATGAAGTCTAGGAGAAAGAAACCAGAGTGAGATATTGGCCCTTCTTCAGTGCATCAGTCTCTTCTGGCTTTTTTGACTGGAAGTTCAACAGAAGATGAGAATGAAACTAATGAAAAACAGGGATAAAATTTTAAAAAAAGTCCACTCAGAGCAAATATTTAATGCTACCCACATAATTGCATATATCTGATTTCCCCTCATGCTGAATTATTACCTGCTGTGTGACACATTGCCATTTTTTTGATTAAAACAAAAGTTTTTGATTTGCTGAAGGAAAAAACCTCAAACAGTTGTCCCTGTACAAATACAGGACAGAAACATTAGTTACATAAACATGAACTAGGTGGCAAGAAAAACAATCAGTAAGTCAGTAGGGTTACCTGTATGTGATCTTTTTTTCTGTCTTCATATTTATGAGATATTTCTAAGAAAATATTCCATGTTTCATTGAGGCAATATTAAAGTAGAGAAAGGAATTAAAGACACTGGAAACATCTATTGATTTTGCATATATTTCCATTGTCATGTTCTGTAATAAGGGTTCATATAAAGACTGTTCACTGTGTCACTCTAAAATTAGTAAAAAATCCAGAGATTGTCCACACTTTTGGAGGGATGCTTGCTATTAATGGCAAATAGATCATATAATCATAGAATTATTTATGTTGGAAAAAGCTTCTAAGATCCTCAATCCATCAACTATGATCATCATATATAGTCCAGAAATACCCCTTTTTCACTCTTCTGTAGCTGCTTTGTGCTTCTGTGGTGAGATGTCACTGGGTGGCAGTTGGCTGACTTGGTCAATTTTTCTGTACCATGAGGGCTGGACTATTACAACCTTTTCCATTATAGAAACCTTTATCAGCTGCTTACCTGAATTGGTTGAAAAAGTAGAAAATACACAACTGTGTAGTGCTTTCTGAGCATCAATTCAAGTGCAGCTAGGACATGGGGTCATGAGGGTCTATTTTGTTGTTATTCCCTATTTATTCATTTTCTTTGCAAGTCTCCAGGATTTTCCAGGCTCCTTGATAAATCTTGCTGCTACATTTCTGGTGCTGCATTTGGTTCCATGTAATTGAATCAAAAATTGTTGTAAACACTTTTTTCTTTTTTTTTTGTATTTGTATGGACACTTTAGGTTTTTGAGACTGTAATTATAGTTCAAATGAACAAGTGGCACCCAAAGAGAAAATCATTTCTTCCCAGTGCATCAAAAAATTTGGTTGGGTTGTGAAGCATCCTAAGACATTGTACATGAAATCATGGTGCTCACCTGCTTAAAGTAGAATGAATTGGCATATTAGAAAACAGGCAACTAGTAAGCACTTCTGAAGTTAAAAGCACAGGTTAGAACTACAAATCCCCAAAAATTAACAAGTTATGATTACATATGTGTGCTGTAGGAACTCTGAAGGAAATGAGTAATGATATCCTACTTTACTGGGTCATACTGGTTTTGCATACCTCCTCATTGTCCTTCCTTTGCTAAAATATATACTTGTCTTTTACCTTAAGAATGTTTTTGCAGTTCTTTGGAAAAAAATCTAGTCACATAGAAGCAGAACATTATCTATCTCTCTATCTCTCTATCTATCTGTCTATAAATCTTCTACTTACCTGCCTACCTACCTACCTACTTACCTACCTATCATGCCACTTTGTTGAGAAAAGCTACTTTCAAGTGGTCATATTCACTACTTTACACAAAAATACTGTATGCATGAAAGAATGGCTTTTAAAATACAATTTAAAAATCTAATTTTTTTTTAAAAGAAGAAATATAGTAAAAAGTACCACCTTCTATTTCTTTGTCCAATTCTGTTTTTCACATGAATACATTTTTGACATGCTGAATTATAATGCCATTTTTAGAAGCAAAAAAAAATAGAAAATGAAATTTCCATAAAGTCATGAGTCCTTAGGGTTCAATGAGTTCCTCCATGTTAAATACGTGAGATTTTTATTCTGTAAATAATATGTCCAGAAATATGACTATAGATTAATTCAGAACAGTGATTTTCAAACATTTTTTTATGGAAGCATCTTGACAAAATGATGTGTCTGAATTAATCTTTTTTCAATGTGAAAAATTAAGCTATCTGATGTTACTCAGTCTTCTTTTAAATTTATTTTCTCTCATCTCTTTAAACTAGTCAATAGAACATAGAGATGATCAGGTCATTTTTTCAGAAATATTTTTTATCCTAAGTAGAAGTTGCTCACTTGATAAATTATTAAGATACAGTTTTCTCTGTTCCCTAACAATCTTAAATAATAGAAAATCATGAATAAAATTCTGCTGACTTAGGTCCCTACACTGATGCAAAGACAAACATCAACCATCTGTGATAAAATTTGTGGAATGGAAATGAAACATAAAGTGAAATAAATCTTTAAGGCTCTACTTTCTGGGCTAGCCTGGGTGAAAAAACATATCATGTGTTGCACAGACTTCAGTTGTAAGAGCTCTGATTTAAAATGAGAGCTCATTTTTTTGTCAACAAGTGACAATGCATTGCTGACCTGATCTTGATTGCCAAGGGATTTTCCATTTCACAATACCTACTTGCAGCTTGGCCTGCTCTGCTTAGCCTGGGAGACCTTGGTGGAGACACATGGGGAGCTCTCATGTTGCCTGCATGCATTATGTCTGGCTCTGCTGTGTCATGGTTACAGCTATGCTGCTCTCATTTTTCTAAGTTGTCAATTTGAATATACACAGTCAAAATACCCAAAGAATTTGATAGTCCGTAGAATGAGTGAACCTTTGCTTGCCAAGATTATGGTAATATGTATTAAAATTTTGGCTCCATCCAGGTTGGGTGCAGCTCTTCAGCAGTTTTGTGTGTGTAGTGGGTTTCTGTGGCTGGGTTTTGGTAGTGAGGGGAGCTACGGGGGTGGTTTCTGTTAGAAGCTGCTAGAAGCTTCCTCTGTTCCATGGAGCCAATGCCAGCCGGCTCTAGGATGGGCTTCCTGCCTCTGGCCAAGGCCGAGACAGTCAGGAGCAATAGTAACACCTCTGTGACAACATATTTAAGAACCAAAGGTTGTTGCACAGAGGAAAATTCCAGCCAGGAAGAGCAAAGTGAACAATGTGAACATGTGAACAATGATGCAGACTGCAAGGTTAGTGCAGAAGGAGGGGGAGGAGGTGCTCCAGACACCGGAGCTGAGGCCTTTGTAGCCCATAGTGCAGACCGTGGTGGGACAGCTGTGCCCCTGCAGCCCATGGAGGACCATCGGGGTGCAGAGACACACCTGCAGCCCATGGAGGACCATCGGGGTGCAGAGACCCACCTGCAGCCCATGGAGGAGCCCATGCTGGAGCAGGTGGGTGCATGAAGGAGGCTGTGACCCTGTGGGAGGCCCAGGATGGAGCAGGGTCCTGCCAGGGACCTGCAGCCCATGGAGAGGGAAACCCATGCTGGAGCAGGCTTTTCCCAGGTAGGACTTGTGGTCCCTGTGGGGGACCCATGCCGGTACATCTCATTTGTGAAGGACTGCACCCCATGGAGAAGTGACCCACAGGACAGCAGTTTCACAAAGAACTGTTGCCTGTGGGATGGACTCACGGCAGAGAGGTCCATGAAGGACCATCTCCTGTGGGAGGAACCCTATGGCAGCAGGGGAAGGATTCCTCTCCCTGAGCAGCAGCAGAAACAACAACTGACTGTAATCCCCATTCCCTGTCCCCTTGCACTGCTGGGGGGGAGAAGGGAGAACATGAAGGGTGGGAAGGGTGGGGGGAAGGTGTTTTAAAGATTATTTTACTTCTCACTATTTTGCTCTGACCCTGTTAGCAATAAATTCAATTAATATCCCCACTTCAAGTGTGTTTTGCCCATGATGGTGATAAGTGACCTCTCCCAGCTCTTATCTCAACTCATGAATCCTTCACTGGTTTTTTTTTCTGTCCTCTGTCCAGTTGCAGAGGGGAGTGAGAGAGCAGCTGTACTGAGTATCTGGCATCCAGCCAGGGTCAACACACTACAGTGTGATAGATATCTATTGGACTATATGTATGGTTTAAACCCCAACTCAGTTTCAAAGTCTGATAAATCTGCCCATCTCTGTTCCTGACTAAAAGGAACAAACAAAAAGGGGTTTGTCTGGATATTCATGGAGATGACAAAGTCACTGTATCTTGAATGATATTGGAGGATGGTGTTTAATTTCTTGATCACTGTTTTCTTCTGATCTGTTTTGCAGAGACGTCATTCTTTTCTTCTGCCACTCCTACTCTCAGATCCAAATAATCCATGCTGACCTGAGAATGAAAAGTGATTTTCCTTGTTCCTTCTGTTGAGGAGATCATACCTGTCTTACAAACTTTATAAAGGTCTCTATAGGATCCAGTCCAACCTTTCTGTATCCTTCTTCACAGCCACTTACCCAATGTGGGTTTTATTGGATCTATTTACTGGTCTTCCCAAAATCTGAAGACTAATTTATCCACTTCTGCTCTTGATCATCTCCATGGGTGATATCAGGTTTTTCTCCTTAAATAAAACCTCAAATTTGCTAACCTTTCATTAAAATACCTTTCTGATCATCTCTGTTGGTTGCTACAAGTAATCAGCCAGGGATGACAGACATGCAGAATTGCAGTTGTGGATTGTTCATTTCCTTTGGAAAACAAATACCCTGATACATCCTTTTCCTCTCTTTTCTTGAACCTGTAGATTTCCCTGACATCACGTAAAATGGGCTCACAATGCTTATTTTAAATTTGATTTGTATGATATAAACAACAACAACAAAAACCCCTAACCAACATGTAAGTAATCTTGAAGTTTGCTTTGCTTGCTGAGTTCTTATATGTCAGTTCTTATATTTGATGTTCACTGTTAAAATGCAAGACATTTTCATTGCAGTCATTGTTCTTGATCCTTGTCCAATGGCTATTCACAGGGACAAGGAAAACTAATAAGGTGGCATTGCCATAACTAAACTTGCCAGCCAAGATCCCCATGCTTGGCTTATTATGAACATTAGTGAGAGTACGTGTATGCTTGTGTAACTTCAAGAGCCATATTTATGAAGAGAAGGAACACTAAGTAATCTGCTTAGCAGTTAACACTTCACTTTCATCACCTCTGAAACTCGGTGATTTTAATTTTTTTAAAATTTGATTGAAATTAGCTTTTCTGTTTGTGATTTGTGCTGAATAGTCAGTTTTGCAAGAATGGTGAGTGGGTTATTAATTGTTAAATATACTTGTTGCTTTTGAGCTATGTATTCCAAAGTGTTTTAGAAAGGAAGTTAATATCATTACCCCTATATAAAAGCATTTTCTTTTGGCTGTCTTTCCTCCAGACCCCCTGAAGAATATTTGGCTCATAATGTTCAATATTTTACATAATATTTTACTTGTTTCCCTCTTGGCACTGAAACAACAAGTCAAGTAGGAAATCTGGAATATGTTCCACATTTTTCCCTTCTGTCTGTGATCAGTAAGCTGCAAGAGATGAAAGGGATTGTGATTTGAATGCTTCCTTTCTTTATTTTTTGAACCCTGAAAATAGTTCTGTACTCTTTTTCATTCATTCATTTTTATGCTATTAGCATAAATAAAACTGATTGAAAAATATGACACTTGTCTTCCAAAAAATTGACCACTCTTTTAGTGATTTTAAAAAATTGATGCTGACTCACAGGAAAAAGCAAGATAAATATTTTTCTACAAGTGTAATATGTATGATATGCACTTTTTTGACAGTGCATAGATGTGAGCTGCATATCCTCTGATCCATAACATTACATGTGTATCTTAGGAGAGCAATTTGCAGAGCCAGACATTAGTGTTTATGTTAAAGTGTGATCAACCTGTCCTCTTGTAACTATCACCAAAAAATAACACAGACTTGAAGAATTATAATTTAAGTCTCAAGTTGCATAATTGTAGCTATATGGCAAGTACCAAACTGTGATCAGACAGATGTGTACATAAATCATAGAAACGATCAAATTTACAGAGACCTTATTAAGTAAACATATAACATATATAATTAATTAGATGAAAGTGATTTGGAAATTTTTTTTTTACCACAAGGGAAAATGCTTACGTCAGAAATATAAAATAATCCAGAAGTCAAATATATTACATACAGAAATATTAAAATATGACCAAAGCCTGGAGAAGAAACATTAAATGCAGAAAACACTTCGAACAAACTAAATAAACTTAATTACCTTTTTTATTTTTCACAGTGTATGATATTGAATTTTTTTTCTCTAATTTTTCCCATATTTGCATAGGAAATAAAACAGGAAAAGGAAGTTCTAACAGTTTTTCATTGTTTGACAAGTGAGATGGCAAGAGCTCCATTAAAATACACCCTCCTCTTACTTCAGAATAAACATATTATTTCCCTAAAATTACTCAGTGATAATACTATGTGTATCTGCAGCCTGCCTGGCAATGTGCCATCTCCAGCACAGTGCTGTGCAAAGGTCTGCGTTGGTATTTGTCAGTCATTTCTTGGTGATTTATAACTGAGCTGGTCTTTCCTCCCTCTCTCCCTCATTCCCACTACTGCAGGAATTTGTGATGAATAGGATGGAAAATCCACAGCATGCGTATTAGTTAACAGGAGGCTGTGACTACAGTTTAAATCTGAAGAGAAATTGAGAGGCCTCTGAGGAATTAAAAGGGTTTTAATTCATTTAAACTGACCAGCCCTGCTTTAACTACTCTACAACTGTGAGCCTTTATCATCTAGGATATCTATTACACTCTACTAAGCATGAGAAAATATACATATTTTTCTTCTTTACAGCAAAAATTATTAGCCCCCTTATTCACCCACATGTCAGGCCCTTTTGAGTTACAAAATCTACATCTACATAATTCAGCTGAGGTCTAAAAGCAGAAAATATCTATTGAAAAACCATGAAAAGTTGTTATGAAGGTACTGTGAAATATTATGACTCTGTCTGACCAAAAAAACAAAATTAAACATTACCGTAGAGCAAACCCTGTAACACTTGGACTGAGTTTAGTCTCAAACTCGGTTTTCAGTGGAACGCTGGCTGCATGTCTCTGGACTATGGAACAGATGAATTCAGTGGAGCAGATTGTCCACTCAGTTGCTCACATGTTCAGCTCCAAGAAGGTGGTGGTGTAACATTGTGGCTCCTTCCCAGGGAAGATGGAGAGATGCTGTGTTTCTAAGTCTCCCTCTCAGGAAGAGGAAAGGCATTGGGAACAAGGGCCAGGACATCCTTCTGACCCTCTTCTGATCATATCAGGATACTGAAAGAGACAAAATATAGCTTAGTGAACCTACAATTAGACACATCTTTCATTATAAATTATAAAATATAATCTAGAACGAAGTTAATAAAATCCACAAACCAACATGATTTAAAGCTTGAAAGGCTTTCTAGGCATTATATGTGTTGTGACATGGAAAGTAAAGTTTGGCAAAGCCAACAGACAGAAAACACAAATGAGCAAACTAAAGACTAGCACCAACTACTCTTTCAGGGTCATGTTTTTTACAGCCCTGTGTGTGAAAAACAGGCTGTTTGCAGTCCTTTAGCGGCCTATTCTCAAATGCCTCAGTGTAGAATTAAGACAAAAATTATGGGAAACCTTGTGATGAATTATGCAAAATTCAAAAAGTATAGCCCTGCATATATTTGTCTAAGTGAATTTTAAACAATTTACATGGCTTAAAAAAATAAATTTTTAAGGGTATTTCCACTTTTGGCAAGCCCAATTAGTGTCTGGAGGATGAAGTAATTTGTTCTGTTGTCATAACTGTAGTGTCACAGAGGACTGTTTCACTGCTTTCAGGAGCAAGATCTGACTACAAATATCAAACCAAATCAATGCAGGCTGTCAGGATTCTGGGGTTCTGCATCAGTGATGGATGGCTCCTGGCTGCTGGTAGTCACAAGTGTATTTTTCCTTCAGGTTTGGCTGTTTCAGTTCTGTATTTCCAAATGCTGTGGGGTATTGTATATCCCTTCGTAACTTGAAGCAAGTCAAATAAATATCTTGAATTGGAGGTTGACCAAGTTGCTTGATTATCCTATAGTGAGGAAAGGAGCTTTCAAGCTATCTAATTTATCTAGCTAATGTATATCTAAAGTACTTCTCACATTTAGTATTTCTCTTGAACTGGCAGTTGACCAACTTCCCTAAATATGTTTTTATACACAAAAAAAAAAAAGAAAGGAAAAGATGACCTATCTTCATTATGTCCAAGAAATTTAAATATTATTATTTTCTAAGTATTAAATAAACTGAAGATCTATGAACAGCCCTAAGTGCCAGAGTAGCTGCTCCTGGACATTGAATTTTTGTGACACACATTTATGTCACTTCAGAGCACAACTCTGCCTCCACAATCCATCATTGTGCTTGATGTTGCAGAACTACCCATGCAAACTTTTCTAAGGAAGTCTACGGGAACCTGCAAAACCTCTTTTCACTGTGAACACAGGGACATGCCGTGGCAGTGGTTTGACTGCAGTTTCTTCACTACCGGTATTCAGTTTCCAGTGTGTGCTAAGCAATATAATAACTCATGGACTGGTGTCTTCAGCCCACTTACAACTTGTTGCCACTTATTTTAGTCATCTCTCCCTTGAGGTCAGAGAGGCCCTGCAGAGAGACCTAGACAAATTAGAGGGCTGGGCAATTATCAACCGTATGAAGTTTAGCAAGGATAAGTGCTAGATTCTCTACCTGAGAGTGGATATACGTACAGACTGGGGAATGAGATGCTGGAAAGCAGTGCCACAGAAAGAGAACTGGGAGTTCTGGTCAGTAGCAAGTTGGATATGAGTCAGCAGTGCCCTGGCAGCCAGAAGAGCCAACTGTGTCCTGGGGGGCATCAGGCACAGCATCGCCAGCCAGTCAAGGGAGGTGATTGTCCCACTCTGCTCTGCACTGGTGCAGCCTTACCTTGAATATGGTATATAGTTTTGCTCACTGCAATATAAGGACACTAAGCCATTAGAGAGTGTCCAAAGGGGGGCAACAAGGATAGTAAAGGGCCTTGAGGGGAAGCTGTATGAGATCACTTGGTCTGTTCAACCTGGAGAAGTAGAGACTTGAGGGGAGACCTCAAGTTACAACTTCCTCATGAGGGGAAGCAGAGGGGCAGGCACCAACCAACCTCCTCTCTCTGGTGACAAGTGACAGGACTTGAGGGAATGGCTGGAAGCTGTGTCAGGGGAGGTTTAGGTTGGATATTAGGAAAAGATTCTTCACCCAGAGTGTGGTCGGGCACTGCAACAGACTCCCCAGGGAAGTGGTCACGGCACTAAGCCTCTCTGAATTCAAGAAGCATTTGATCAATGCTCTCAGGCACATAGTGTGACTCTTGGCACTGTCCTGGACATGGTAGGAGTAGGAATTTGATGATCCTTGTGGGTCCCTTCCAACTCAGGATATTCAATGATTCTACGATTCTATGTTTTAGCACCAATATATATAGAAAAGGTACATAATAGTGAGGTGCTAGCATGGGTACAGTTTTGTGCAAAAAGCATGGTATACAAAACAACATAAATCAACAAGAATAATGTAAAAATGACAGGAATTCCTTTAACCACTTGATCGGAATTCAATGTCGAAAACCAGTTATACAGTATCATCTGTTCAAAGATGGCTAGGCTTCGTGAACGAAGATTTGGGAAGGACTCTACCCACACTTGCTACAAGTGCGCTAGTGGCTAAAAAGGCTATATATTATCAGTGTTACGATTGGATGAAAGGTATAAAATGTTTAAGAATAGCAGTTAGTATTTTAATGATTTATCTTTGTTTATTTTGTCTTGTTGAATACTATTGTAAAAGATCCTGTCAAATCTGTGGAGAGGAATGTTTCTAAACCAGTTAACTGCTTACTCCAATCAATAGATTAAGTACTCTCTGTTATATTTCTGAAAATGGACATCATAAGAAAACTCTAAGTTACATATGTATATTCTGTTGCAAGGTAATTGTCAAATTATGTGAATCCAGCTGCAACTGTTTGGACATCAGAAATGCAATAACAACTGTTTCATAGCAAAAGTTTGAAAGGGTCACAGCATTACAGCACTTCTGTGACTAATAATCACTCTTAGCTGGAGAGAAATACCATTAAATCAGTGGTAAAATCACTGTAATAGAAAATATGCATTTTCATTTGAGTCAGTGTGAACATGATTAGGAGGCTCAAGTCAGTATTAATTTATACTTACTTGCACGTCAAATCAGAGCATTACCTAATTACTTTCTTATGCTCTTTTGTGCATGTTTGCCTACATAGACTCTACCTTCCCTTGAAATAAATTTAATATTTTGTATTAAGTTCTCTGGGTAACAAAAATAAATTAGATTTACATATATTCTCTCTACATTTGCAGCAGTTGCCCAGGGCACACCTGACACCGCAGGCTACAAGCTGGGCATTAAAGACCTCTGTGAGGAGTGTTTCTTTGTCTTCACACTAATGCTTCTGGACAGGCATTACCACTTTCATACCCAGCCTGAGAGGTCATGTCTGCTAATGGGCCATGCTGGACTGGCATAATAGGCAGCTGCAACAGCCTAGAGGTTCAAAGACTCCAAAAATATCCAGTGACTCATAGAGTTAAATCACCCATTGTGAAACTCCCTGGGGGAGGTGCTGGACATTCCCATCTGAACCTGAGCGTATATAATCTTCAGGTTTTGGGGCTTTTCGTACCACTTGTCGGATCTAGCGGAGGACCAGAACTTCAACAGGACTGCGACTGCCACTCTCAACAGGACTGCAATCATTACCTCAAGAGAACTGCTACCGTCATTCGGACCAACAAGTTTTCCTTTCCTTTTACTTTGCACCCAGGTGGGCCTCGTGGTGCTCAGTATAGGGGCTACCAAACACTGTTCTGTTCTTGTCCCAAAGTGCTGGGTTATACATCTGTCTTTGGGGCTTAAAACCAGTTTTCTCTTATTATATTTATTGCAATTTTTTTTAGTAAGTTGTCACTCTGACTTGTAATGTCTCAAGTTGGGTTCATTTCTCCCCCTCATTTACTTTCAAACCAGCACACTGGGCTACTCTGGGAAGAGTCTGGCTCTGTCTCTCATCTCCTGCCTCCAGTCAGGTATTCACACACATTTATCTATACACCTGAGCCTTCTATTCTCCAGGCTGAAAAACCCCATCTCTCTCAGCCTTTTCTCATATGACATATGATCCATTTCTTCATTATCTCTTTTCACCTCCAGTAAGTTCATGGCTGTCTTATACCAAGAAGCGCACAGTTAGATCCCTTAGTCCTCTGCAGAACTGTTTTCCCTTTGGTTAGCCACCAGTGTTTACTAGAGCTCTGTGAGAAAAAAAAATATTTTCTTTGACTGTTCAACAAATGCTCTTCTGAGATGTCTTTTTGCCCAAATGCATTGGTCAGAACTTGCCATGGGCATAAATAAACTGCTTTGGGCAGCCCAAAAATAAAAATATGTGAAAATGAAACTAAAATAACTGCTCAAGTAAACCATGTCTATAAAAATATTACTATTGGTGTTATATATCTTCTTCACATTTAATATAAAAAAATGATTTGAAAAAAAGGTTGATTTGAAACCAAAAAGGTTTGTGATGGGAAAGAAAACACCAATAACCTTGATGTAGCTCTACCCTTAATTTCTTCTTTAGGCCAGAAAAATGCTTATTTTCTAGTAAGTTCTGGTTAATAGCCTGAACTTGCATGTGGCAGCTATTAGCAGTGTTATGCTTAAATCTCAGAAATCAAGAGTTAGATTAACCTCATCTACCTTTACAGGACATTGGACACATGTATCCAGGCTCCCTGTATAATCAGTGAATGGAGAGGCTGAAACTGCTTATTTCCATCTTTAATAAAATCAATAAAACAAAAATTGAGATATCACTAAGTCTATGATTCAGTATTAGAAAATGACTAACTTTCTGGCTTAAAGGACATAATATTTTATTTCCTCAGATGTATGTTTATACATTTGGTAATGTTCACACTTAGGTAGACTGACGCCACTTCAATTATGGGAGCAAAATTCACACCCTTTAGGTCGATGTATTCTCTTTATATCCTTCACAAATTGCAAATTCATAATGCCCAAAAGAGACAGCTGTTGTGGCCCAGTGTGAGGGCCATTTGTGACTGCTGCAAAAAGCTTCACTCACACCTGTAGCATTTAAAGTACCACTAACTAAAGAGTGTGGTAGCGCCATGAGCTCCTGTTCTTCCTGCTGAACTCACCCTTTTTATTTTGGGCATTATCACAACAGACCTTGAAAACAAACCAAGCTTAGATTTAGTGTCACACCAATAGATTTACACCATGGCCAGTAAAACTGGAATGTTTGCTGCTTAGCAAAGTAACTTTCTTCTCAAAAGCCTGAGTGCCAGGCAACTACATGCCTAGATGAGATGGTCAAGAAAGGGGCAAGTAGATTCAGTACGTATTTTACACAGGTATCTAAATTCTGCCTTCACTCTGTCTATGAAGGTTATTGGGTTTGTGTGGCAAAGATTTGGAAGTGGGATGACTACAAGAGGGCTGCTGTGAGCAGTTGTCAGAAGCTTCCCCCATGTCCAACAGAGCCAATACCAGCCAACTTCAAGATGGACCTGCCACTGGCCAAGGCTGAACTCACCAGTGATAGTGGTAGCCCTCTGGGATAACGCATTTAAGAAGGGTGGAAGTAATTGCAGCCAGAGAAGAGAGGAGTGAGAACATATGAGAGAAACAGCCCTGGAGGGGGAGGAGGTGGTCCAGGTGCTGGAGCACAGATTCCCCCGCAGCCCTGGGTGCAGACCATGGTGAGTTAGGCTGTCGCCCTGTGGCCCATGGAAGTCCGTGGGGGAGCAGAGATCCACCTACAGCCCAGGGAAGATCCCATGCCAGAGCAGACGGATGCCCAAAAGAGTCTGTGACCCTGTGGGAAGCTGGAGCTGGCTTGCTGGCAGGACTTGTGACCCCACAGGGGACCCACTCTAGAGCAGTCTCTTCCTGAAGGACTTCACCCCATGGAAGGAACCCACACTGGAGCAGTTCATGAAGAACCTGTGGGAAGGACTCATGTTGGAGAAGTGGAAGACTATCTCCTGTGGGAGGGACCCCATGCTGGAGCAGGGGAAGAGTGTGAGGAGTCCTCCTCCTGAGGAGGAAGGAGCGACAGAGACAACACATCATGAACTAATCACAGCCTCCATTCCCCATCCCCCTGAGTTAGGAGGAGGTAGAGACTAATGAATAAGCCTGAAAAGAAGGAAGGGGTGGGGGAAGACGTTTTTTAAGATCTGGGTTTACTTCTCATTTACCTACTGTGATTTCTTTGATAATAAATTCAATTAATTTACCCAAGATGAGTCTGCTTTGGCTGTGATGGTAGCTGGTGAGTGATCTCTCCCTGTCTTTATCTTGACCCATGAATGTCTGCTTAGATTTTCTCTCCTCTGTCCTGTAGAAGGGAGTGACAGAGTGGCTTGGTGGGTACCTGGCATTCAGCCAGGGTCAACCCACCACACTTTGTTCCTCTTGGTAAATTAGCATTATAGTTTTTAACTTGATTGCAGTACTGCCAACTCTTGAGATGAAGAACAAGCCACCTGATGAACAAGAGCTGAGTAATACAGTGATTCACAGGCTGTATATTAGTCTAAGCTACAGATTTTCATA
The DNA here is from genome assembly GCF_001604755.1 of Lepidothrix coronata. Classification (NCBI taxonomy): domain Eukaryota; kingdom Metazoa; phylum Chordata; class Aves; order Passeriformes; family Pipridae; genus Lepidothrix; species Lepidothrix coronata. The sequence continues at coordinate 1,909,949 of NW_016690250.1, read as the reverse complement.
TCAGACTTTTAACCTGATATTCTTTGTGGTGTTGGTCAAAAGCACAGCTGAAAGGGCATGCTTTCTCAGATAAAAACATTATTTGAGAGGTTAGATATAGGAAAATCATTGGATCCGTGAGCCTATTCTGCTTTTTGTAAGAAAAAGATGAAGTAATTTTCCAATCCGTTCAAAGTAGGAACAAAAACGTATTTAAGAAGCAGTAAGAATAACATGTCGTAAAGCAAGAAAAGCCAAAACACGAAACAGTGAAGAAAGTACCAGTTCACAGAAGAGAGCTGGAAAGAGACGGAATATCTGCCATGCCACAGACTCATCAGAGATCACCATAACACTGATTGTGGGAAAAGCTAATGAGGCCAACTAGGTTGTTAGTTTTTCTTTGACTCAAGTGAGAGCTGTGTACAGACAAGGGTGGTACAATAAAGCTGATTTAAAACATCTTCAGGACCTTCATAATGAAATATAACGCAGGTCTGACCATGCTCAGGTTCTGGAAGCACAGTTCCCCAAGTCTGGGGCCAATATTTTTTGCACCATGTGGTGCCCCAGGGATGTGATATAAGGCATTGAAGCAGGAGGCACTGGTACTAAGGAAGAGTCTTTCTCAGGTAAAAAGCTCTGGCTCATGTTTGGGCAGTCATCTGCTTCTGGAAGTCTGAATTATATCTGGCAGCAGATGTTCACAGAAACTCACTGCAAAAAAGTGTTTGTCAAAATCTTACTGAGCTTTTCTGTGAAAAGATTTTCTGAACTTAACTTCTTGCCTCAAAATATCCAGTCCCTACTTAAGTCATTCCAGTCTTTTCACCACCAGCATATATATTTTTCTGTCTAGTTTCTCATGTTTCCTGCAATATATGGATCATTTTTAGCCCCTTTATTTATGAACCCATTACCTCATTAAAAAGCCCGCTAAAACACTGTTTCTCTTTAAATGCACAGAAGTGAATTTAAGAAAAGAAAATCCTCAGACCCAACATTTCTAGCCTTAGCATTTTCTACTGGGTACAATCCCCTGTGTATCTGAGTCAGAGATAAGAGGCAGGGAGTATCTTTTTTGGGGTATTGTATTAGGTAAGGATACTGTTAACATTAAATAACTTAGAGGAAATAATGTTAAGAGATTACTTTTACACCTGTCTATCTTCTATATTGTGTAATGTTGACAGCCTCCTTTCTCTTCAACGATGGTTTCCTGTAGTTTGTACATGATTGGGATCTTTTTTCCCTGTTCCAAAATGGTTATCCACTTTTTGCTTCTTGCTGAGCCTTAGTATGGTTTTTTTAATTCAAATCAAATGTGCATGCTGCATTTTTCAACACAATTAAAGGCTAGCTCCTGATAGAAAAATAGCATTAGAATGAATTAATTGTTGGTACTAGTTCGATACCAGATACAAAGAATCTGTTTTTAATTAAGTGTCCCTCTGGTGAAAATGCTGTGTTATAAAAGTGACAACTCAGCATGCATATGAATACTGCATTATAACTTCGATGTCATGTTTGCATAGTTTACTGTTTTATGAAATGTATTGCTGTGCTCTACCCTACTGGAATTGAATTAAATTATGAAACTCAAGCTGGCAGAGAAATAATGGTCTGAGAATGTATAGAACATTAGACTCTTCCCATTCCTCCTAATAACAAATAAACTGAACTCTCATCTGGTTTGATTTTTTTGGCGGAAGTGGGGCAGTGTAGAAAAGTCAGGAGGGGTGCTTTCATAAGGTTTAATACTTGCATTGCAAGATGATATAAAATTCTGAAATAACTTTTGCCTGGCTGGAGGAACATTCAAACGAAAGCGCTTCAACTGTAACAAAGAAGATCTCTCTGCTTATGATTTTATTGCTAGAAAAAAATATTCCTGTGGCACTGTCAGTGCAGCTGTGACAGTATAATTCAGGACAGAAAACATTGGAAATACATCTCTCCTTCAAGACTGAGACTGAGCTCTTAAGATCAGTAAAGCCTCATGGGACTTTTCATAGCTGCAAGGCTTTAAGTTAGGGTATCTCAACTATTTCAAATGAGGAGGGTTTTCTGCTTACCTGCTGTCCCCCCTCATTTCTCCTAGCTAGCATGTTCTGCTTTTCCATTCATCAGCCTCTGCACATGAAATGCTTCTTGAACTTCTCAACCTAGTTTTTTGGATTCTTGCTCTGATTTAGGCAAGGAAAGAACATCTGGTTGAAAACTGATTTTTTCATGTGTGACTGTGTGATGTTTAACAGTAATTTTTGAGATATTTACTAGTGTGTGAAGCTTTTCACTTATCTGACTAGGGTTTTGGAGCCTCAAGGTTTTGTTGCTGGGAAATAATGAAAAAAGGATGCTTAATATGCATGAATGTTTTTTTTATTTTGTCCTAGAAAAAGCAGTTACAATTTTCTTGAATGCATTTAGGCTATATTTTAAGTGATGTAAAGAACAACCAAGGTTGCATGTCAGATTTAATTGCCTAGAAAAGCTGTATGACTTGCCAGAAATATTTCTTTTGCTTCTAAATAAAGCAGTTCTTTTAATCATTGATCATTTTGTGGTTGACTAAGTTGAATTTAACTTACCAGTCATCTCTGTAGGAAATTTATTAAAACATGCGAAAGATAAAGCTGTTACAGAGAATTTTTTTTTCCCTTGTTTTGTTGGGGTTTTCTTTGTGGCTTTGTTTTGGTGTGTTTTTTTTTTTTTTTTTTTCAATTAAACATTGTGGTTGACTAAGTTGAATTTAACTTACCAGTCATCTCTGTAGGAAATTTATTAAAACATGCGAAAGATAAAGCTGTTACAGAGAATTTTTTTTCCCCTTGTTTTGTTGGGGTTTTCTTTGTGGCTTTGTTTTGGTGTGGTTTTTTTTTTTTTTTTCAATTAAACACTGGATGTTTGAACAAAATGATTGCTCTTTTCTCTGGGGAAAAAAACCCTGAAAGAATCACAGGGAGAAGAAACAACCTTAGCATTTCTTTAGAAGCTTATCTTGTATCTCATCATCAGAATGAATGCCTAAACACCTTGCTGAGCAATCCATGAACTGCTTCTCAGCCATCCCAGGAAAAGTTGGCTGTCTTCTGTGGAAACATCCACTGATATTAGTAACAAGGTAGGACTCATTGGCACTGCAGAATAATTGCTGGGAAGCTTCCTAACTATAGTAGCAGTTTATGTGCTACCGTTATATTCTATGATAGTTTGTAATGACATTGAAAAATCTCTTTGAAGCATTTGGAATTTGAAACAGAGCATTTATGCATGACTAGAAAGTTTGTCAAGAAACAGAAGAGCAGTACATGAAATAAATATATCATAGAAGTTTTGATACGTCATGAAGTCATTCTGACCCCCTAACTATTTTTTGGGTCTTTTGTCATTGCAAATATCTATACATAGGTTTGGTAATAGAACCATAAAATGAGCAAAACAGACTCAGACAAAGGCACTTTGAAGGTTATCTGTAGCCTGTTCAGTTTCTGCATATTTTCTTCCTGGTGATTCTACTGCTTTTAGGATGTTAGTTATTCTGGGGTGGCATTCTTAATTTTATATTTTTTTTAATATGATTAGCAGGTTGGTTTCTGAGAAAAGGTTGCTAAACCATAAATGAGCAAAGATTTTCTTGTTTTAAATCCTGCTTGGTCACAAAAAGATGCAATAGTTGTTGTTAATGTTAAATCTTATCCCAAGAAGCAGGTCAACATTTCCTTACGTATGGAAAACGGTAATCAATGAGAAAAGAAATTAATAGTGGAAAATCAGGGACATACTAATGACTTACAATGACTGCAGCAAACCTAAAAAGGTAAAAGCTTTCAGGGTCACCATAGCAAGCTGGATATCGTTGCATGCAGCTATAGCAGCTAATTTTCTGGCTTGCTTGTAAATTAGGCAATTTTACAGATGAGGAAAAGATTCATCTTCCCTAACTTAGATGTTAAAAGTTAGTTGTTTAAATTCAGGTTAGTTTCTCTAGGGATCATGTATAGTCAATGAGAGAAACAAGCAATTAATTTCATCTCAAAGTGGCTGTATTAAGATAGTCCACATGAATGGTTTTCTGAAGTTACATGCTTTCCTCTATTGATCTTAAAGGAGACCACAGTGACTTGAACTACTAAAATGAGGAATCTTAGATTATAGAACATGAATCCCAATCTGGCTATATTGCTACAAATCAATTGTTATTTGATTCTGTCAGCTTTATTAGGGAAAAAGAGCCTTGCAACAAAATTAAAAAATAATATTGTATTATTTTTATATTGCATGTTAAGAACTTTTATATGTAAATTCAGAAGCAGAATATTTTTATTTAAGACATTCCTTACAGTCTGATAACTAAAAAAAGATGGCAGAGATAAGAAATGCAATAAATATTTCAAAACTAGATTGAAGCTTGTTATTCTTTCTCTAAATGATAGAATTAAACACAATCTTTTAGTAGTGCCACCAGAGAGAAAGGTACAAAATACCCATGGCTGCTAGGTAAATAAGTCCTCTTCTAGGAAGTCTCGTATCCATCTAAAGATTAGCAAATGTTTTAAAGTCTCAAAAATATGTTTATATATTCCAGATACAATTATTGGTAGTGTGGTGCTATATATTCTTGTTATCTTGTTATAATTTACCCCTTTTTAAAAGATTTTTTCTTGAGAATACCAGTGACAGTGTTCTGTCCTTTAACTTCTGGTTTCATGAAACTTTCTTTTGGTAACCAGGCATAAAGTCACAGATTATTTATTAGCAATGCCAATACATTCATGCATTCTGTTTTAATTTTCTTTCTGTTTTGTAAGAAAATGTGGCTTACGGAAAAATCTCTGACTTCCCTAAGTAGAAATCCAGATTAGTATGGTGTATGGTATTTCCATGGGCGTGAACAATTTGATTTCTCTATACAAAAATATATAACATACAAATGAGCATGAAAATTTGGAAGCATCAACACTAATTCTTTTTGTATCTGTGGCGTTATTTAAAGACAATAATCATGAGAGAATTTGAACAGATTTAAAGAGCAAGATATATTTTTAATAAATTTGTGGTCGCATCTTTCACAGCAGTGAGTAGGAGAAGAAGAAATTGCTGTGACTTCAACAAAGCATGACAAAAAAAGTTTACATGTATGATTTTTATGAAAATCTAGTTCTTAGTTTCAAAATGTAGCCACGAGTTTGCCACAGCTTTACTACTCTCTTTCTCTTTGGTTTCCCAGGATAACTGGGATATAGAAAGGAAACATAATCTTTCTTTATTATTAGATCATCCTTCAAGACGTAGGACAACCACCTATTCAGGGAGGCTGTAGTCTTCTTCCAGCATTGTGAAATCTCCATATATTCATATTTGAAACCGGAGTTCTACTTGATGCTGACAGCATGGCAAGGAGAAATAGTTGGAGAAAATTTTCACAGGCTGCCGATAGCTTGCAAATTTGAAGAATAATTCTGACTGGGTTGAATCATCCAGTCCTTTTCACAGTCAAAATATATTATATTTCTGATTTTTGCTGGTAGTAAAGTTTTGTAAGAAATAGCGAACCAGGCAAGAATCAGACTGTGGAACTGAAAAAGTAACAGCAAGACAATAGAACCAGATTTCAGTGGCTCAGCACTTAGCTTATGTAAGGCCATGCTCTGAGGTATGTGGTAAAGATGATGTTAAGTGAATATGTAGAAACCATAAGTGGTGGGGGGAAGGAACTGACATTTCATGTATTTATTGACTGGGTGAGGTATTAGTTTAGTTGCAACAGCATTAGTATGAGCAAATACATAGCCATTTAATTTCAGTCACATGTTACTGATTAGTTATTTCCTTACACTGTGGTAGAATATCAGTTTAGGCACTTGTTTCTGTCAGAGTGAACTTGTCTAAACAGCTCTGCAAAAATACTAGCAAATATGGAGTGTGATGGTCAGGTGTAGCTGATGGATACACTGCATAAGAACTCATTTACTTAAAAAAGGATTGTGCGTTTTGTATTTTTTTAGTATCTTGATTTACTAAAACTCTTCTTTATATATCCATGTTCCTCACCTTTCACTATCTTACTATCAGGAATTGCTGGCTCAGAAGGAACATTTTACAAAGTCTAGCAATAGATAAATAAACACTGCATAAACCATAGAATACATTGACATTTTGTTTCCAACATTAAACCACAAAAGTCCTTGGATTTTTCTTATAATTTCTGGTAACAGTAGCAGTAAGAGATTTCCCTGTAGTTTCCTGAGGCACTACTCATAGACAATGATGGTGTTGAGTTAGACATTGTACAGAAAACAGAAATACAATTCCTATCTCAAAACTCAGTCTCTAGTTATAAGGGAAGAGTGATTAGATGGATAGAGTCGTGTGGGAGCCATGAGGTAGCAGTGAGACAATCTGCACTTTTTAAGCAATGTGAAGTTTATTGTAAAGTTTTCTGTATGTATTGTGGTAAAAGAAAGTTCCTAAAGATAATTTAAAACATGATTGCCTGCGCAGGTATTTATTTCCTAAATCTTTCCTAAAATGGTTTGGTTTCAGCTGCCCGCTGCTTATATTGCAGTTGATGCAGAACGACACAATGTGAGCCTGTATTATTTGAACAGACTTTAGAAACATATGGGAATTACTGGCAATAGCAAAGTAAATCCTTCAGAAAAAATATATTTGTAATAAACACCTGAACAGGTAACAACATGTGGTAAAAACAACCAATCAACAAAACAAATGGGAAAAGAAGCTTGTAATTAAAAATAAATTCTGTCACTCTGACTCATACGAGAAGCCAGAAGTTTAGATTATGCATCTGAAAATGAATTGCTCATATAGTTGAGGAGCACAAACTTGAGGCTCTATTTTATTATATTAGAGCTCATTTGCATGTGATTTGCCCACTAGCCGAGCTGTTCCTGTGTTGTTCACTCAAATTTCTTACTTTCCTCTGGGATTCTTTCAGAAAGTGACATAGACAAGAGTAAAAATGCCTTTGAAAAAGAAGCAGTGAAGTTATCCTCATAGCAAAGGCATTGGATGGGTAATTACAATCACCTGTTGCTGATTTTGGTTAACTTTAGAGTTGACTTTGACCTTGGTTTTACATCTGTCTCATAATAAAGTAATCTTTGAATATTTATGCAGATAAATTGATTTCTTTCCAGAAAAACAACCCTGTTCATTACAGTAAGAGGATGTTGATTTTAATAATGGAGGAATAAACAAAATTTTTAACTTGGAAATGTCAGTGAAAAGCAATTACTCTTCTCAAAAAAAACATGTCTTATTAACAAAAGCTGAAGTTTTTCTACTCAAAAGGTTAAAAATACTGGTTTGGTTTGTTTCATTTTTCATTAATTTACTGAAACTAAAGCTATTGTATTTCCTTTGGGTCATTTGCATTAGGGGATTACCATTAAGTTACAGACATCATGCCACGATCAAAACTGCTTATTCAGACTAATGTGAGTTGGTGTAGTCTCTTCGATTACTAAAATATCACTTTGTGGAAGTAACCGTGTTTCATTCACACCAATATAAACGCAATTGCCTGTACATTTATACATGCCCAACCCAGCTGATGCATACGATGATGTGAACAGAGGACAGCGGTGTGCCATTGGGTGTCTGCTTCCCTCTCTGCAGCTTCACCACACCACCGAGGTGCCAAGAAGCGCATCCCTGCTCCTGTTCTCAGCACAACACCCTGCTCCAGTGATTCCTCCTATTCCTTGTGAGGAGAGCTGCCTATCTGATTTTGGAGCTCTGGCAAAAAGCCTGAGCTCATTGATTACAGATCACTGTTAATAAAGAGCATTTGTAATGCAGCAGTGGTGATACAATCTCCACACGCCAGTTCATGATGGCCCTTCAGTCCCCACAATTAAGTCGTCCAGCAGGCATGCCCCCTGGTACAGCTGCGCTGTCAATCTCATTTTGTACTACAAATGATCTTAGACCCAGTGTTTGACATGGGGTTTTAACACCAAAGAAGGCAATTCTGCAACTTCAAATGAGCCTAATTGGTTGTGCGCTCAGGCGTTCACTCAAGCTGCTTCAGTCCATCAGAGAGAGATTTCCAAGTAATTGAACAGCTCAGAAGAAAAAGAACCAGGGAAATCACAATACACTGGGCTGCTTGAGAGGGTTTTTCATGATAAAAAACCTTCAAAATAAGATTTTTTTTTTGTTAAATCAGCCACCTGTCAATCTAGAAAGAGGTTTCATTGGTACAGAAGCTCTTAATGAGGTATGAGCTAAAAATCAGTGGCTATTAATAGCCAATCTACAGGTAAAGATAATTTTTATTTTTATATTTAAAAATGTTTATTTCAGATTGTCAAATTATTTTCTTTAGACTGGAAGGCTTTTCTTACAGTGCATAACAATTATGTGGTAATGGACAGACTCTGCAAATGCAGTACATTTCTTACCTGAGCAATGCCATTCGAAACACTCTCATTGCTAAAGTGTGTAAAGTTATTCATGTATACAGGTGTTGGGACTGGGCTGGGTGAGATTCTGATCACGTAAATATTTGCTTTCTTTTTTTTTTTTTTTAGCACAGCTGTATTTAAATTTACATGTTTGTTCCAGGAAATTATGAATCGGATTTCTCTTCTGAATTCTGTCTTTTTTAAGTCTTGTTTTCACACTATTGATTTAAATAACTTTCCTTCGAAGGTCAATTCAGTGTTTACATACTGTATGTCTAATAACTTCATATCTATTCCATGAGTGACTCAAACATATAATTTATGTAATATTTGTATTCGACATTCAAGATAGGAGTTCACATCTGAACTGATGACAAGTCGGTATCAACCTTTCTTCAAAAAAGGAAAATAGAACAGACAAAATAATATATATTTATTTTCTCTTTGTTTAAAATAAGAAGAGACTGAAGACTTTTGCTTCAGTAAATGTGAGTACAGAACTTCATTATTAAAATGACAGCGTGTTCTGGGGAGGAGCTGATTAACCTAGTGTGATAAATAACTGCAGTAGCTGTTTCATTCTACGTACATAAGCTTCTGATTCCTAATGCCAAGTTGCCTATTTGGACTGTGGTGGTATGGAGGGTCTGACCCCATCCTGAAGTTTTTGTTGAATGCCATGTACACTGTAGTCAGGGACAATGCTTACCCCCATGAGTATACAAATCTTCTGAAAGTAAAAGAAACAGATGTGTATATGTATAGATATGTATGTATATATATATACACACATAGATATAAAATATAAACTAATTGTACTAGCTTGTGGAAAATTCCAGAGGGTCTGAGGTTTGCATCTGTACTTGATTATTTTTCAGCAATATTTATGCAATTGGATTCTAAAATAATGATATATCCCAATAAAATAAGATCTCAGTTGACCACAGGGAATGCCAAAGTCCATGGAGTCAACTGGAATATTTTTTGTTCAAACACTAGGTACTTATAGCAACATTTATACATTGTCATCACCTTTAAAGCCCAGCAGCAGTGAAACAAAGCCCAAAGTAGTAAACAGTTTCAGTTGAAGTCTCATCAACACATATATCCTATATTTTACAGGCATCCATCCAACAGCAACACTCTCATTTGACTTCAGTGAGAATAGAATCAAACACTCCAGTTTCATGATCAAAGACTAAATTCTTTCAGTGAAGAATAATATATGCATGTTCAGAATGTACTTTTCCCAATCACTTGAGGTGCTTTATTGGTCTGGTGTTGAATCATCACTCAGGATTTTAAAATTCAAGCAAATGTAAGAGGATATAAACATAACGCGGTTACTTAAGTAAAATAGCCTTTTATTTCAGAAATATTCATGAAATTAAATTAAAACATCATGATCCTTATCTTTCTGAGGATATATTTCAGTCTGAACTATACCTGAAAAATATTTATGTGTAAAATCTAGAGGACTGTACTATACATATAATATCAAATGCACTTGCAATCCTACAGGAGAGAAAGCAATTGTTAAGTGCCTTCTATGTCCCCTAACAGTGGGGCGGAGCTGTAGCTACAGGGTTCCTTGTTGCTGAGCTCAGCAGACAAGCTGCCCCTGTGATTCCAGATGTTTCTCTTTTTTGGGGGCAGGGACCTCCCAGGATCAGAATGCCAGCATGTCTGAGGTAGGGAAGCCACCCTGTGACACTGGAAACTCAGTAGTCCTAACCCTATAGCTCTGCAAGAAATTCAGTTGAATCCTTAGGGGCAGATGGGCTAAACAGATCTGTATTGTCAACCTCCCTTGGCAATTGCATCTGCCAAAAATCTCATGTTTAGTTTGTACGCACACACACATACACACACAGAGAGAATATATATCTAGACCAGAGGGGGGAAAAAAAGCCCCCAACAAGAAGCTGAAACTCTCAGGCAGAGAAACAGCTGCACTCATTTGTGCTGTGAACTGGCTGAGTCAGCCCTTAAATCGAGCCCTAATTAATTTGTGCACACGGTATAACCAACAAAGAATGGCAACAGCTAGAAGAATGGACTGTGTTGAGGGGGATTAGTCTCTTAGCAGAAAGGGTGGCTGAGAGAGAGAGCCTGATGACAGCTAATTGCTGCCAGGAGTACAAAAATAATAGGCAGCCTGCAAGAGAAAGAGAAAAGAAAGGGCTGGTGAAAGTAGTCATCAGGTGTTTGCAGTGATGAAGTTCATTGCCCCAACTATTTGCTCTGATGTTCAGACTTAATGCCCATTCGGAACAGGCACAGTAAGAAGCCTTGTTAAAATAATAAGATTTGAGCATGTAATGTATTGATGGAGTCAGAGCTCCATGGAAATGTCCCTTTCACAGGGGACATTAAGTCTGACTGGCATGAAGGTTCAGTCACTGAGCCTTGGAAAGAGCCGAATGGCCTGATATTTTCACACAACACCTCCTATGGACACTTATCTGTGCTGAATACAACTTCTTCTCATGGCAGCTGTTTAAGTGGGTGATGCCTAAAGAGATTTTTGCTGTTTAAGATATGCTCATTATGTTAACATCATCTAGGAACCATGGCACCGTGTTACTAAACCACCTGAATGCCATCTGCATTATTTTGAGCCTGCCTTGCTAGAAGTGGAAATAAGTTAAACATACTTTTGTGGTTCCATTTCTTAAAATCCAAACAATTAATGTTTAATATGTGATAAATATATACAACACATTAGACTACCCCTGTGGTTTCTTATGTGAACGTTTTAATACTTAAAAAGTGTACTACTACTACTGCTCTTGAAGTTGCTGTAAATTGCCTGCAATAAGTACTACTGGAATTCAAGCCCCGGTGTTGCATGTTAAGCACTGAAAATGGATGATCTTCAAGATTGCAACTCTCTGCTCTCATAAATGTTTTCATTATTTTGCTTTATATATCCTTTACATCAGGACCAGCATAAACTTTTTAATTGGGAACTGTTGACCAGTGCTTTCTGGAGAAATGATCTGCAATTCTGAAACAAACCAAAATATTTTCTGTGATTAGAAGGTCATCCCATTTAGGAAAAGATATGGGAATGTCGTGCATAATGTATATGTAGACAAGCCATAGAAACGTGTTTATGCATATAAGGATATATGAATGTTTCATCCACAATAAATGTCATCAGTGAATGATAATAGGCAAGGGAAACTATCAGATATTTAAGAATTAATGCTCACAAAGTAACAGAGAAAAAAGAAAATCCTGCTGTTCATATGGTTCCAGTAAGAGATAAGGGTAGAACAGGTATAAAATACAATGGAAGATCTACTATCAATTTGCAAGAATGTTAAACCAAATCTAATATAATAAGACAATTTGAATCAACAAGACTGGAAAATCTACCTCTGCCATAAATGAAAGTTGACTCATTAATTTCTCGGTCACTATTTTTGATTTGTAAGAAACATAGATATTTTGTCCCGATAAGAAAAAAGATAAAGAGTGCATTTTGAGTATTCAAGCTGGCTAGTCTTCTGTTCAAGGCATGGAAAAGCCTATATTAAGCATAGTCAAATAACAAATTAAAACACGTTGACATAATCAATGTCAGCTGATGCAGTTAAATGTATTGATATCATTACAATGTAAGGACTCAGTACCACATTATGTTCTGGTTAAAATAATTTGATAAAAAATACCATGGAACCCATATGAAAGAAATTAAACTGGTCTGCATCAAAATGGGGCAAAAAGTCTAGTTAGGTCCTGTCAGATACTGTTCATAATTGATGTGTGCCCATTTTCTGTTGTGGTCTAGAAGAAAATAAAAAATCATGCCTTAGGAAATTATGATTAAAAAAACCTGAATGTCAATAAAACTATGAGGAAAAGATTGCCTGACAATGAACTTCCTTTATATGGAATGTGGAACAAACTCATGTCCACAAAGCTAACCTCATCTACACCACAGAGCCCAAAAATCCCTGTTCAGTCTCTTGGGTGCAGGCCACAGCTTGTGTCTCTTCCTGAATGTGCCAGGGGATTGCTTGCACCTATGGGGCACTGACTAAAGCTGTGCCAACAAAAACAGTCAAAATTAAATAATATAGAATATTCCAGCTCTGAGTAAGTCTACTGGGACAGAGGCAGACAATGTGGTCACATAAAATTAGCTTCACTTCTCTCTTATTTTTTTTCCCTGTTCACTCTTAAATGCTCTATATTTTGAAACCACTTGTCCTCATGGCTGACTGACACCACCACCAACAGTTCAGGACAGTGTTCTGCTCTGTGGTTTGACATTAACTTGGTGGGAGGCTTTGGGCTACTGAATTAAGCTATTTTGCCAGAATGTCCCCACATGATCTAGATGTGAAATGTGCCAACTGTCTCCAGGATGATCCTATTCCTCTAGTGGCTACTCTGCAATCCTGAGTGAGGGTCCTCACTGAAGAATATGAACTGAGTAGGATGGATCCAGATATTTGTGCCTTAGGTTGTTTATCTGTAAAAAAGTTTTAACACCAAGAAAAGGTTCTTAAAAACATACAGATAATTTCTATTTACAGAAATACTGTCATATCCACTCTATTCCTAAGGAACTTCTGTCTTGACAAGCGATGTTCATCACCATCCACAGCAGTATCCTTTACCCCAACCACAGGTATATCTCTAAGCTCTCTCTACCTGAGAGACGCCTAATCCAAAGTTTAGGCACAACCAACAACAGCCTCGGGTGTTTTCTTCTGCAAAGGAACAAATTGGTTTATGTCTGTCCTTCAGCTGCCTTGGCTGAGCCTGCGTCCCTGGAGTATATTAAGCTAGTGGGCTTGGGCAGTGAACTTCTTTCCTCCTGCCAGATTGAGGCAGCATCCAACAGTTTGCACAGCTCTGACTGTAAGATGGTCTTTTTTATGTGTGTAATGGATGAGGACTCAGGGGCAAACAGTTGACCACTTCATAACACAGAAGCTGTGATATGCAAAGCTTTCATGGAATAAGGACTTATGTTTGATTTCAACTCTGCACTCTCTGTCTGCTCTAATATCCTTTCAAATTGTGTGACAGGGTTGAGAGACACGACAAGGGGAAAGTATGTGAAGAGTTCTCTTTTTTCCAGGAGCAGCACTAACAAGAAAAGACCATGTTCCTGTCACAGTCCCACAGCAGACATTAATCTTAGCCTTCTGGAATGATAAGGGAATGAGACCCTTGAAGATTCAGTGCCTTGTCCAAGAATTACTTTTAATAGTCCAGCTAAAGTGACAAAACGGACCAAATCATGGACAAATGCAAACCAGAAGTGTCCTATTTAAATTGTTATTTCCCGGTTTTTTTGCTTTCTCTAATAAAAAAAAGTTTTAAATGCTCTCTTTCAGTTTAATCATCCTTGTGTGTTTTCCTACAGTGCCTGTGCAAACATTCATGAAATACTTGGTATTCTTTTTTTTCTAATGTGACCTAGTGGAAAGAGCCTATCAATATTTCTCAAGAGACTTTGGAGTTAAAAGTGCCCAAGCTTTCAGTGGACATGCAAGCAATCATTTCTGTATGTTGGCATTTTTTTCTCCATAGACCTGGAAAGCAATGTGATAATGAAAGATTTATTTGTGATGGCTAGATGAACAAGCTGCAGTTGAATAGAGGGCAAATGTTTTGTGGTTTTGCTATGTCCCTCAACTTGCTTTTCTTTGTCTGAAGACAGTAATGCTTGTGTTGTTTTTGGTTACTTGGCACAATTCTCATTTTGATGTATCAGATTTTCTCATTGTCTTGGCTTTTGCCTATTTAATGCATCTCTTTTGGTGATTAATGCTGTGGACTCTTCTATCAAAAAAAACCCAAAACCCAGCCAGGCAGCAGTTGGAATTAAAAGCTCAGGGTTCTGCCACTCAACCCTGATCACAGGACTAGGAAATGAAATAAGAGGATTTGTTGGTTCTTTTTCTGTTTATATTTATTGTATTTACTTCTAAAAGGAAAAAATCATGTTGTATTATTAATGAAAGGGTACACAACAGAAATCAATTTAAAGGACAATGTGGCTGTGGAAAAATCAACAAAACATATGTTCACAGAATACAGCCCATGGATTCTGTATAATCTCAGAATGATATATGATCCTGTCATACACATCCTTTCAAATAAACTGTGACACAAACTGAATGAATAGAAGCCAACCTGTTACGCAGGTGATGATCAACACATGCATACTTCATGTAGTTAACTATTTGCAAGTACTTCCTGGCACATATAAAAGATACTTTAAATATTAAAATATTATTTCTCATGTAAGCAAAAAAATATGTCATACAAGACATTATAATTACCTATTAATATTATGAAGGGTAAATATATTGTGAAGCCAAATACTATTTTTTATGTATTGAAATGTTATTTCATTTTTAAATTGATATTGAAAGGGGTTTTTTTGATGCTGGTTTTTATTATGTTGTGTTATGATACATGATTGGACTTCTATAAAAGTGATATATAAGTATATGATATCGTTATAGGAATCTTGTCAACCAGTGATATCACTGAAAGATAAAACCAACAAATTATTTTAAGCTGTTGGACAGATCCTTGGGGGTTTTATCCTTTTACTGTTTTAGTTTTGTTTTTATCATATTTCTTTTGCTTACATGGCTTGCTAACTATGTAGTTTCTATAGCAACCTCCATTGACCATTGAAATAATGAAAGCCACAGCAGCTCCCCTGCAGTGAAATCCCTCATGCTGACAAGCACAACTTCTATTTTCTTTGTCCACTGTTGCCCCTTACTTACATTTGTCTGACTCATTTGTCAAAATACTTGAGATATTTGCTAATTACTTCTGAATTTGACAATTGCAGACAATATATCTAAATTTCAGTGTACCTGCAGACTAACATTGGCACAAAGAGTTAAAATAGGAATCCTTTTTGTGTACCAGAGATATAAGTTCTTGTCTGTGGGATGATTTGAAGTATGTATTTGTGATACTTGGAAGAAAGAAGTACATGAATGTTGAAAAAAAAACCAAAACCAACAGACCAAATCAAATAAATTTTAGGTTCTTTAACTTAATTCTAACTTAACTCTCTGGACTGATGTATTTTATGGCTCTTGAATTTGATTCCTAATTAGCAGTAAACAGGATCAATGGCTGGATGCTGGACAAAAGGGAAGGGTGTAGGAGGATCAGGAAGTGATTCTAGTCATTCAGTAGGTGGCACTTAAGCTTTGTATCTCACTGAATCAATGGTTCATCATTAAGTTAGTGAGCCCTTTACTGTTGGAGCTGCCATCTTCCAGTTGAAGTAAAGAACTAACCACTCTGTAGCACTTTCTGCACATATACAATCCTGACCATTGTGCCATGAAAGGAGCTGTATTTTTCCAAATTAAATTCTCAAAATGGTTATACTATAGGAAGCAGAAGTGACCTTTCATGGCTTTTAGTCAGATGTATCTTTCTCTACTGAAGTGAAGCTTCCAGACTGCATGCTACCTCTAAAATGGAAAGTGGAGACCATATACTCTGGACTCCTGGTTATGTGGGTAAACAAGCCTGGCAAGGCTTCTGCCTAGTCCTGCTCTGGCTCACCCTGACCAGAGGTGAGATTCTCTCTAGGCAGAGAAACAGTGAAATCTTCAGAGAGCAACTGTGATCTTTTGCCTATGGACCACTTTCCAAAACTTTTTCTTAGCTCTCCTATCTCTGTGGCTGCTGGCACTATGGGTGCATTGGTGTGAGACTGCAAAGAGTGCTGATTGTTTCTAATATAGAGTGATGATAACCCACATAGCTTCTTCTCTTAGAGGGGTATGCTTTCTTGCTGTGCACTACTAATTACGCATTGTGGAGCTGGATGTAGCACTTACCTACTTTGTAAGATTTAATGCTAATGAAATGCTGGGAAAATTGTGGAGTATTAATCAAAATCAAATAATGAGTCCTGGTAAATTGTAAAGGCCCTTGACACTTGTCAGTGATTTCTTCCTTTCACAAAGATTGTTTTGAAACCAATCCAGACACTGCAAAAATTCTTTATTGTGTCCTTTTGGATTTGCCTCAACAGTGCAAAAATATGAATTCTGGGCATTTTACTTGATTGCTGGCATGATTTATCCTTTTTTAAAGGAGAAAAGTAAAGGAAAATGTAGGAACCGGAGCAAAATCTGAGAGAGAAAAAATATATTAAGAATTTAAGTATGCATATATTTCTTTGAATGAGCACAGTTTCTGGTGTTATTTTGCAGAATAGCAATGCAAAAAGCAGTGCAGATGAGCAGTACTGTCAGTCTGGTCAGTACAAAGCAACACTGCTGAAAAGGAAAATTAGAGAACACAACTGAAAGATTACTCCACTGGAGCAAACTAAGTTCTGTAGAGGGTTAATTGCTTTTCTCTGTAAGGCTAAATGCTAATTTTTTTTTTTTTTTTTCTGGTCATGTGAATTTCCTTTGTTTATGGAAAGGATAAAATATAAGCTGTAAAAGAAATGTGGTGATATTGAAAAGGTAATATTTTATTTGGTCGTATCTGTTTAAATAATTAACTTTAGTTCATCTTCTGTCTGCGTTCATGTAACACATTAATTGAATTGGCTATTTTTTAGTATGGAAGAGTTTTAACTACAGCTGGCCAGCTCTGAACTTCATAGTTCTTCAGCTCAGTAGTGGGCATAACTAATAAGAAACTGAGTCATAGAGGGAAAACACAGAAAAATCTCTAATGAGGCAGCTCCTGCCTTGCATGGGACATCCCAAGGCTTAGAGGAACTCAGCAGGATCTGAGATCACTCATGAGTCTGGAAATAGCTGACATTAATCTTTATTCATAAGGTTAGCAGTCACTGGCAGCCACTGCCTTGGACGTGTTATAGCCCATAGTATCCCATAAGATTGCTTATCTCCCACTAAGTTTGGGACCTTATTCTTGTACTACCCTCTACCACTAAGCACCAGGCACAGTCCGGTTTGAATCATCCCCCTGTAATACATGTGAGCTTAAATGACGCTAAATTCCCTAAGTGCCTTGGGGATGTTGAATGTTTACTGGGTTTCAAAAGGAAAATTCTGATCAGCTCAAATTTTTAAATGGGTCCTACAAGGTATTTTAGGCATGGGGTGCATTAGGAAGTGGCTATTTGCTGATTTTTTATCATCTCACTGTTATTCAGTAACGGACTTCAATCCCTGAAGTTTCCTGTAGGTCCTGAACTTCACATGTTTAATAGCAGGTAAATCAGAAAAGTCTGATTGAGTGCATATGAGATCATATAGCTTAACATCTATAGAGAAGAGGAAAGACCAAAATCTGCTATTATCCACTTGGTTGAAAGTAAATAATTACTTCTTTGGAGGTGCTCTGTACTTGTGCATGTCCAATCCCAGCATTTCATGTGTTATCTTCAAGGTGAGACAACATTTTAGATTTTTCCTGCTTGAATGTCTCAAATTTCTATTTTAACTTTAACAAATATTAAGATATTCTGTTTCTGCAGAGGCCACAAAAGTTGTATGCACTATGTTGATTATTGGATAAAATAGCTGGGATCTGAAGTTCTTTATCTGGATTCATGAAAAATAATTTATTAAAGAACCTGATTTTCCCTTGTGAAAGGCTTATCTGAAATTGGTTTTTGTGGTGGCAATAAACTGCTTAGTATTGCTTTAATGCAATTGATTTTTGTGTTAGAGCGTGGTGAGGTCTTAAGAATTTAAAACCCATCAGGCATTTAACATGCAAATGTTCCACACACAGCTTTGTACCAGCTTTCATCTGAAACAAACCAACAGCAGTAAGTAGGATTGCACAGGTGTAATTCACCAGAGTGTGATCCAACTGCCTTGCTTTTCCTATATCACATCAAATATGGTCCTTAGAGCAAGTCACTTAATCTCAAGTTTGATGGTGAAAACTGACTAAATTTATTGGGGCATGGATTCTTCTCAAGGTTTATACCCTAATAACCAAAATCAGCTAGTCTCTTCAACTTAATACTGTTGTATTTGAACATAGGATTGTTCACTTGAGCATTTTGAAATAGGAGTCAGTTACTTTCAGAATCTGTTCAATCAATTTCATGGCTTGGACACCTTGTCCTTAGCTAATGGGTATCAACTTAATTGCTGCATGGAAATGTTCCATTGCTATATAGTTCTTGCCATGGTGCTATGCTGTTTTCAGTAACCATCTCTCAGGAGTATGCTGATACTCGTTTTTATATTTAAATTCATTTATAACTAGCTGACTGGTTACTAGGCCATGAAAATTAAGAATTGATTTTTTTCTGATGAGCTTGTCAAAGCTGATTATTGCATAGTATCATTTTGTGGGCAAAAATGTCTAGATTTACAAATTTTCTACACTGATAGACCTCTGAGAAAAAAAAAAAAGTAAATATTTTGGGTAGTGAGTCTTGATGGGTATTGTCTGGTGAAGCCTTTACTATAGGAAAAAACAAACACCACAGCATATTCTTTAGTGTAGTATTTTTACATCACTTTTATGTTCAGTTTCAAAATAAATAATCGTTAGGGAACTTTGATAATGAAAATTAAGGAGACCTTTTTCTTTAATTTCATGTCCCTCCTTTTTATAGGTTAATGTAATCTGTTAAATATAATATTGCCTTTTGAAACTTTAAAGTTGTATTTTCACTAAAACAAGACTGCTTTGAATGTACTGCGTTTCTGGTGCATGGGAAAGCATTCGTAAAACTGTAGTTTATTAAGTTGATACACCGGACTTCTTCAAGATTATTCAAACTCCATTTTTAGGTGATGCTTATATATTCTTCTCAATGCATAAGGATGATTCTTTCTTCTTATTAAATATATTTATCTTATAGTGAAAAGAACTGCTAGAAAAGACACTGAACACAGAGGCAGCCCAGGTGGTTCACAGGGGCTGGGCGCTTAACTTCCTCATGGATGAACATAAGAGATTCATGAACATGCAAACAAGTGCATTTGCTGTTATATTTTCAAATGGAGGGGAGGTAACTGTAATTTATTTTCCTTCTTCCAAAGAGGGAACACATTTTCAAAACACTTCAGATCTGAGGGTGCTGGAAAAAGTGCTAAGAGGTAGTTTTCTTAGTAAGGCCCATAGTTCGAAAGTTGAGCCCTGTGATCCACTTCTGATTTTACTTCACACCATAGTCAAGGCACATCATCTCTCAAGCATCTCTGTTTTCCTTCCCTTTGCATAAAATGTGGGTAGTAATGCTACCCTGCAGTAAACCACAGATATGTAAGAGCACACTTAGCTTCCTGTATGATATTTCTCATGCAAGTGCTAAGTATTCTATTATGTAATATGGATGTTCTTGCTTGTGGTTGTCTTTTGATGTTAGGGAAAGACTGAAGTAGTTTAAATACAGCACAGATTTACGGATGGGTGATATGGAGACAAATGATGAGGCAGTCCATCTGCTGCCCTCAGTGAAAACATCTTCTGTTTCAGGGAATTTATGTACTTTTATACAGATAGTTTCCTTACTATATAAGATTTTCTGACATTCTGTGAGACAAATTGGATCTGAAAGTAAATGGCCTGCATTTCCATCCATAAAATGGATTGTTTCTAGATTATGAACAAGAAAACCAGTTCAATGACATTGGTAGAAGACAAAGAGGCTCTTGAGAGATCTCAGTAGTCCATTCACTAATACTCTCTGGCCCATACCCAGCTATGAACTAGCTTCCTTCTTGTCAGATTTTTTATGACAACCAATTAAATCAATATGACTGCCGAGACATATGGCATCAATAACACCCTGAGTTTGTGCCCATTACCACTCCAGCAGGAAACGAAGAACATGCAGTATTTGTTATTGCTTATTTCAGGGATTCACTGAAGAATATCTGCTTCTCAAATAAAAGATTCACTGTGAGTGTGTCAAAGGCAATCAATACAGTGGATGCTGTCTGTGGAGCTGCTAACATATCAGTGCGCAGAAGAAGCTCTGCTTTTCTGCCGTCTGGAACCACATTCAGAAAATGTTGCTGGAATCTTAATGCACATCTGTTCCTGCCAAGACATATTTGAAAATATTAGATATTAATCTTCCTGCAGAGAACCCTATGAGACAAACCTACACTAATGTGCAATTCTGGAGTTTCTGCTTCATGGGTGACTAGACATTCAAGTGCTGCAGACTGTGGTGAGAATTCACTAAACAGAAATTCTTTCAATGAGCACATTAGAGCAGAGATTTGTAGCCTTTATCAGTCATGAATTTACTTTGGAAAATATACATTTTGTTCTCTGTATTTCCAGATCCTGACAGATTTTTCTTCAGATGATGCTGTGTTGGTAGAACTTGGAAAGGAATTTTAATGCAAGGCTGTTTCAGTGGAAGGTTTGACTCTGGAATTTCGATTTCTGAGTGGTTCAGTGCATAAAATGAACATGGTTTAAAGTCTCTGGGTTTTCTGGTTAGTCATTCTTAAGTAGGACTAATGACAAAAGAGATTGTTTGGGGATTCCTCTGCATCCTTTTCTTTTTGGCAGGAATTATTGTTTTGCTGCTATATTGGGGGAAGAGAGGTCTATTTTTCACTGTAACTGTGATTTATTTAATATACTGCATATGTTCCCAAGGCGGAACAAATATGGACATACATAAGAGGAAGAAAACCCATGGGACTGCCCTGTATGAGATGACCATGAAGCTGAGACATGGCAAATACCAGCAATGTTAGCTCCAGAGAGAGATGTATGGTACTGCAGTTAAATGTCTTCTGGTATTCCAGGTGGCCAGCTTCTGTATCTGTATCCTAATTTTAGAATAATAAGTAGATATCCAAAGAAACATAATAGCTCTCCTGTGCCAATGACTGACAGAGCTTTTCTGATGCTCCTTCTACTTCTCAAGTTGTTATTAATCTTAATCAAGTAGAGGCATAAATTTATGCAGCAGTGTGTGATTACAACCTCCATTGTATATATAATCACAAGTGGTTTTAATTTAGAAAATACACACTTTACTATATATAGAAGATCTATATTATGGAGACAGAATATGCAGACTTATAATTCTGAAATTAATTTTTCAGATGGCTTATTAATGCTTTACTACAGTTTAAGTCTGACATCTTTCAAGTTGTAACTCAAAGTCATCAAAAAGATATGTATGTTTACATATTTCACTTAAAGAGAAGCAGCAACTTGAAATGTATTTAACCCTCGTATTGCAATAATCTAATGGTTGGTATGTCAGATGAATCTGCCAGTAGAAATAAGGGATTGTTTTATAAAATCTATAGGAAAATTTGAGGTCACATTAGAGCCACGCTTGTTTTTATTTTCTTCTTTTTTTTAATAAAATAAAAATATTTAATAAAATTACAGTTTAGTGCAGAATGAGTTCTGAAGTTTTGGCTTGGTTGCTCCCATTGACTTTTATGGGAGTTTGCCTGATTAGGAGTGAACAAAACCCTTTGGATAGAGGCAGCCGTTCACCCTTTTAATGGATGTCAGATGTCAGCTTTCTGCAAGGCTAACTTCACTGATGAGAATAGATTTAGTTACAGAATCAACAATTTTTCAACATGAAAAAAGATGATATCTTCTGATCCAAATAAAAACTTGCAGATCAGGCTTTAAACACACTTAAAAAGTGAGATAGAACTTGCAAAATCAACTTAGACTGGGGCTTTTGTGTAGTGCTGGCATCTGAACCGTTGAAGTGACTTAGAGAGATTATTCCCAGCATTATATACCTCCAGAGGCACATATAGCCTTCTAGATATCTTGCTGGTGGTCTTGAAAGTTTGCTAGATGTCGTAAGTTCACATCTCATATGTATGCATAAATGCTTTGACTTGAACAACCAGGTGACCAAATTCCCCTCAATTTCATCATGATCCACCTGGAAAGCAGATCACATGAATACCTTAGCCCTGAGAAATGTTAGATTCTGTGCTGTTAACACCGAGTCTAGCACAGAGAGCACAAACTCCATTAGTTACAAAAGGCTAAAAGCAAAGGGAACACAGCTAAACAAGAAAAGGAGAGAGTTAAAGCGTAGCTCTGTTTTTGTATAATGACCTAATGGTTTGAGTAACTGCCTAGGAAGAGAGAAACCAAGTGTTGGTTCCTTTCATAGCCTGAGAATATAAAAATTTTTTACACTTGTATGTGCGGCGCTCAATCCAGACAGTAGTTCAGAGATGCCTTCCCCTCATCTGATTGATACTGGCCACTATGGAGTGCATAAGTCATGGAGTTAGAAGCAGAACAAGGCAGGAGGGACAAGATTTGTAGCTATTGGTGGTATGTTTAGGATATTCAGAATAGCCAGAAGTCCTGGCTTGTATGTTGAGTACTGTTTCTGTGGGGAGTAATTGAATAGACTATAAATTCCGCTTAAGCTAAAATTAGTTCCATATAACAAATATAGGTCTAGATTTTGAGAGCAGAGTACTTCTGCAGAGGTCCAGAAACAAAGGTGAAGGAAGGCATATCAGAGGTTCTTTAAGACATCTTCTGCATCACAGCTATTAAGAAAGTCATGAAATTGCTTTATACACCTTCAGGCTTTCTTGAGCTTTTTTTCTTGGACTAAGCACCACACTAGCAGCTAACTCATCCTAGCAAGTCTGAAGCCCATCTTTTTCTATGCCTTAAAATCTAAGTTGAGTGTCTAATGTGGATATTTTGGATTTTTTTGGTGAAATTTAGTTAATCTGTTTTCTGAAGGTATCCCACTCATTCTCTGCATTCTGATGACTCCATTAATTAAAGAGCTCTGGTATCTGCTTTAGTGTGTTTGAATGATAGTTTTAAAACAGCATGCTATTTTGTAAACTTTCTGATATCTGTACTTTCAAGATAATATTTAGAAGTTATTTTAAAGGACATTAATGCTTTTAAAATATAGTGAATAAGAAACACAGTAGAGTAGTTCTACACATTTTACTGATTTCTTTCATGTTATTAAAAAGATAGGGATTTTCTTAGCTATTTAAATGGTCATTTTAAACTGTTAGTACATAGAATTGTTTTTAGGAAGTTCTTTTTTACACAAAATGTTTTTAAATATCCATTTCAAAAGCAGAAAGTGTAAGACAATATTACAGTGTTTCATATTAACATGTTTGCGTAATTAATTTTTACTACTACCAGATCACATGAAAGGAAGACTTTGTGTTTGGAATCATCATTTCTCTGAAACTCCTTGATATTCTAGAGACATCAGTCTTCCCTGGAGTACAAGTCTGATAGTCTGTTTAATGCCTTTGTTTCACAAGAGAACAGAGCTGAGTATGGCTTTGTGATTTTTTTTTTTTTGTTCTTGAAACACTATAAAGAACTAGACAGTGATTGCATGCAGCATTCTATACCAAATGTTGGTGGTTACTCAAATCAAAGCTGAGAATTTCTTTCTTATCCACTGCTTTAGAAAAACACTCATCTAAATGGTTTGTGGAAAAAGGACATTTTCATAGCTTCTTGCTACACATGCATGCCTTTTTATGTTTGACCAAGCTTAACATTGTTGTCAATTTTCATGGATGAATGAGAAAAATAAATATTTCTACTTATGCTTATGCTTCTAACATAATATTTATATTATTTAATTAAATTTGTCATTCCAGTCTCATTACCAGTGTCATTCCACTGTGAAAATGCTAACATACTGATTATCTGCATTTTTTCACAATGCTTTGCCCTGTAATGTGTAGCCAATTGGCCTTTGCATTCCTAGAGGTAAGGTACTTTCTTGCATCAATGCTGAAGAAATAACCAAGAAAAATGCAAATTCAAATCGTGATAATATATATAGCTAAATATATTATGCTAAAATTTTATTTCAGTTGTCTTAGAATGGCTCTTATTTTCCCTAAAAAGCTTTCAGTACTTTGAAGAAGGTGGTGCCTCCCAGACAGGAAATGTTAAAGGAGTGTATTTGGTAAATCCATATGCAAAACACCATCCTCAAATGTTGGAACTTTACTTCTATCAATTCAGTCTCTTTCTTGGAAATTATTCATCTTCTCTAACTCAAAATGTGTAATTATACATCATGTACAGCTTAGTGAGGTGCACCTAAAAGTACAGACCTAGCTAGAGAACAAAGTAGCTGTTCAGCATAGGTCAAAACAAGACAAAACCAAACCAATTTTTGTTTTTTTCCCCAGTTTCAGGAAGCTGGCTATTATTTGTTATACATGCCTGTATAGTTTCCATAAAGAGTTGCAGTATGAACTGTATGCATCTATAAAATTCTTTCCCCAAGAGGCAGAGAAGAGCTCATGAGAACATAAAACACTCCCCAAACTAAACTGCTAAGCATGGAGTTACAAAACATAATTTGGAAAAAAAAAAAAAGAAAAACAATGAAATTTTTCTTTCCCAATGCCTTAGCAAGGATTTCATATGACTTGCTCCAGTAAATCTTTAGGACACGACTGTCTGAGTAAAGAGGAAAAGACGGAGTGCTACTACTGCCATATGTACACTCTTACAGTTAATTCACAGTATTTTTGCCAGATGCCTACTAGACCTTATTCTCAAAGTGAAAAATATTAATGGTCATATCCCACTTTTTGATCCTTCTTTCAGAGAGCTGTAAAGCAGGAAAATGTGGTGTAAGAAATTGATAGTTGTTGATCAAGATATTCTAGTGGTCCATGAGCAAAGTTTTGGAGAAAAGAAAAACTTAGAAAGAAATATTTCTTTTAAGATTTTGAGAAAGACGTGGAATTAGGACTTAGAAACTCTCCTATCTCCAGACTATGAAGTTCCTCCCATTTTCCCCTGCCCTGGTTTTGACCAGGACAGGTTTAATCTTTTGCAGAATTCAAGAGAGGGCGCAGCTAAGGCCTGGATGTTATTCTATACCACCTCACATCATTTCCAGGGGCAGGGGGAAGGGACTCTCTCTCTCTTCTGGGGCAAAGGGGTTCTGACCAAGAAAATGTGGTGGGGGAGAGTTGATCAGTGTTTGTTTGTTGTTGTGGGCTTTCCACGTAAATAAATAGTGTCTTACATAAATAGTGTCCATATAAATAAAAAGTGTCTTACACTTTTTTTATTAATACTCTTGCTGTTACTGTTTTTTTTTCATATCTCATTGCTGTTTCCAGTAAATTGTTCTTCTCTCAACCTGTGATCTTTGCCTTTTGTGCCTCCAGTTGGAGGGGGAGGGGGGAATAAGCAGTAGCATGGTTTTAACAGGAATACTAAATTGGAGAATACCATTCCTAAACCATGACATTTCAAGGGAGGTGGAATCTTTTTTTGCAGGTCAAAAGCTCTGATTACACCACAAAGTTATCTAAAGAATAAATGTTCTGAAAACATAAATACTTACAGATTTGAGAGTACAATAATGCGAGGACGTGATGTCATACAGGATTTGGGCATTGCCTCTTTCTTTGAAAGGTATATTAAATTATTTTAAAAAAAAATAAGTAAAAGTTTACATTTCAAAAAAAGTTGAAATGACCGTTTAAACAACAAACCAAGCTCAGTAGTCCAACTGTATATCAGAGACCATTTTTTCAATTAAATTTTAAGTAGAATAGAATAGAATAGATTGTTTCAGTTGGAAGGCATCTACAGCAATCATCTAGTTCAACTGTCAGAGCAATTTGGGGCTAAACATGTCAAAGCATATTGTTAAAGGGCATTGTCAAAATGCCTCTTAAATACTGACAGGATCAGGACATTGACCACCTCTCTAGGAAGCCTGTTCCAGCATTTTACCACCCTCCTGGTAAAGAAATGCTTCCTAATGTCCAACCTAAACCTTCCTTAGTACAACTTTGAACCATTCCTGCACATCCTATCACTGAATCCCAGGGAGAAGAGCTCAGCACCTCCCTCTCCACTTCCCCTTCTCAGGAAGCCATAGAGAGCAGCCTCCTTTTCTCCAAACCAGATCAGCCTGAAGTCCTCAGCTGCTCCTCACACGTTTTCCAGCTCTGTCACCAGCTTTGTTGCCCTCCTCTGGATGTATTTGAGAACATTAACAGGATGTATGCTCACAGTTTTTGTCATATCTCTCTGCCTTTCACAGCTACCTTTAGCTTCTTGCAAAATCTAAGTATCTGTATACATGTAATCAGTTGTGCAGGCAGCTGATCATTAAGTGATTTAGCTGAAGGAAGAGTTGCAATTTGCGTTCATTCACAAATGTGATATGTTTAGGAACTTTGTCATAAAGACTTAAATCCTCAATTTTGCAGGCTACTGACTAGACTCATCCAAATAATTCTTACACAGAGTTCAAAAAGCACATATACTGCTCTAAGTCAATTGACTTATGGGAGTTTCACTTAGTTTAAGGTTGGATAAGAAAGATGTAAATCAGTTGGATAACACTGCCTGTGCAGCCAAGGACATCCACTACAAGAGGAATCCCTTCTCTCCAGACCCAGGGAAGAATCCCTTGCCTCCAAACCAAAAGATGTAAGGTGACTCCTATCTGTGCTTAGCTACTCTTTTCTTGAACAGAATGGATAACATACTAAGCACATGGTCAACACTGTGCTCTAAGTGTGCTGCAGTGCTACCATGGTTATTTTGGGGATGTGTGACTTTTTTGACAAAAATACCATAAGAAAGACCAGACCTATGGGGTTTTTTGCAGCATAAAGTCTCAGGTAAGTGTTTGAGAAGGTAAGCCTTGTCTGGGTTGAATGTGGATGCTGCCCATACACAGTTCCGTCTTTTCACAGTCTTTTCAGAAATTATGTCAGGGTTAAATCATCCCAGGAACCATCTGAAGCTTGATTCTGGAGGAATTATCTGGATCACTCCGAAAGAAAGCCTGAGACTAAGTTTAGACAGTGAGACAACAAGAGGGTAAAAAATAGAAGCAAACCACAAAAGTAAAGTATTTGTCAGTGTAGTCTGACCATATAAGACTTACTAATGGCAAGAGCAAGATCTTATCATGTAAAGGAAAGTCCTCTTACTCAAGGTCCAGCCTCATCAGCAGAGGTTTGTACAGCTGTTTTTTAAGAGGATTGCACAGGAAAAAGTGATGGAAACTTGCAAAATACAGAGTCAAAAGATGCACTAATTTTCATTTGACATCAAAAAAGTCTGCTGAACAAATATTTTTGTAATGCATAATTATGAGTAATTTAAAAGAAAAAAATCTGAAAATATATTGCCAATGTTTCTAGCTGACCTATTTTTTTTCCCCAGGCAAGTAATCAGATTGGTAATGGTTTTAAATTGCATGCTTATATGTTACAAATGCTTTTAAATATTTTAAATCTGTACCTGGTTTATATTCAGATTGTATCTCTCTGTAATTTAAATCTGGTACAGTAATGAGGAAAATATTAAGCAAAATAATGAAAACAAGATCACGGAATAAAAGTGATTAAAGTGAAAATGCAACCTAGCTATATAAAATAGTGCTAATAGTAATAGCTGAAGCAAGGATATTTAAGATCTAAGGATCTTGCATTCTTTTTTTATGATCTAATAGAATCTACTATTACAACACTATTGTTTTGCTTTAAGACCTCTGAGTAAATGGAAAATGTTCTTTCCAAAGAACTTTCCTCAGAGACTTAATAAGCTGTTTTAGCTGAAAAGACATCTGATTAAAGTTACAGAATTCTAATGATAAGTCAACGTTAACTCTTCCAAAAAATCTCTTCCCTCCCTCACTCTTTTCTTTCCTGAATAACTGTAAATCCATTACAGTCACATTTGTGTACTGCATGGTAAGAAATTGGGATCTGTTACAAGTTAAAGAACTAGTATTTGGCACTTATGCATGTAACTGAAATACTGTTTCTTCCTGCATAATTTGGGTGTGCTTTTCACCAGCAAGAATCTGTGTTTGTAGTGTGAAATTCCATTAGTTGATACTGGAATTGCCTAATGCAATAGCAGCACTATAAAAAGGCTCACATCTAATTCATTGCAGCACCCCCAAGCCTCCCATCACCCTGACATATGAAGTTATGATGGTTCTGTAAAAGAATGCTGGATAGGCCTTCCACCAGAATACAACTCTCTGGGATGAAATATGGGATAAGTTCATTTTATTGTAGACTTCAGGTACCCCTAACCTCTTGATCTTTTGTATGTCTCTATTTTTTTGACTTGACAGACCACATGCCAACATGCAGCCCAGAATTCCTCACCCGCGTGATTTATTGTTTACAGCTGTTCGAGTATTTCAGACATGGCAGCTGCTTTTCAGATGTCCTCAAATTAGAATGAAAGTCTTAGATAGAGGTCTTAATGCAAACCTGCATGCTTGCAGAACGAAAAGGGAAAAGCTGATGAAAAAATCATCTGAATTCTGGTCTAAAAGCTCACAATTGATCCTAGCCTTAAGGGCAAAGGAAAATGTTTGGTTTATTTCATAAGCTCATTAGGTGTGGGAGAGCCTATTTGGCATTTGCTATTGACCAGGCCTGAGTGAAAAGTGATCACTGGCAGGACGCTCAATAAGAGATCAATAACAAGCGTGTGATTGGATTAGCTACTTGATCAATGCTTTGTGCTAATATATTAACAAGCAAATTACCAGGCAGCCCATAAGAGCAGAGTGCTGACTGTAATTGTATTACAAACTATCGTGATCTAATGACCCTTGAAGTGCAAAAGGTTATTTATACAGTAAAAGGCCGAAAAGTAGTTTGAGTGATGCTGCATTATTTCAAAAAGAAAATCTTTCCCTCCATTAGCTAGCATTCAATCAATGTGCTTAAAATAGGCACACAGGTATTTTGCATTCTTCCAAAATTTTCAGACCGTTTTAACCCTCTCACTGAGAAGGAAGCAGGAGAATGAATGTCAGTATTTCAGTGGGCAATTAAGGGTGGCAACATTTTCATGAGAGCTGGGAAGTAGTAGAGAGGAGAGTGAGCAGAAAGGTGGCTCCTGGGGGCCAGAAGAACCTTACAAATCTGTGACATGCCGCTGAAGGAATTGCTTAAAGACACCTAAGTTGCAGATAGGACTGTGTAAATACTTAAATTTAAATCTGAAAATTCTGTATGTAATTTAGAAGTAATATATAAGATATCGTAAAAACAGAACTCTCATGCTTTTTGAAGACTCTATGTTGATTACATTTATCTGCCATGAGACTGGAATAAAGCATCTGTTGCTTGAAGTTACATTGCTTGGGTTTTTAGCACACACACTGTACCTTTTAGATTTCTGTAAAGAGCAGATAAGCGTATTTAAAATCAAGATCACTGTGGGTTTTGAAACAAGGGAATAGCCTTGTTTTCTGAATTTAGTCCTCATAGTTAAATGGAAAATTAAGAAAAATAATTGTAACCCTCACAAACATTTCCTTTGACTTTCTAGTCAATTCTCCTCTTTCCATTTTGTAGTGCAAAACACCAACTGTGTTTTAATATCTGTTCTTTATAGGCATTATCCCTGACATATAGCAGGAGTAAGCCAGGTAAGCACACAAGCTTTCAAAGAAATAAGCAGTTTTGAATCCTAGATTTCATCTTTATCTGAACAAGCATTTTAGCTGCAAATTCAGATCTCCAAGGCTTCGCAGTTGCCCTTTCCCTTCCCTCTGCCTTTCCTCCCTTCCAAGGAGAGGCTGAAATTATGGTAGTGAGATGTTATTGGGGGCGGTGTTGAGATGTTATTGGGGGGGTGTTGAGGGGCTCTACCAGGGCTCAGGGGCCAGGGGGCACACCAGCCACAGCCTCCAGCGAGGGGCAAGCCCTGGCCCAGGCTCCCTGCAGGTGACAGGGTCCCTGCCCAGGCTGACAGCAGCCAGCCACAGCTGACAAAACAAGCTGCCAGGCTGCTACCCTCAGGGTCCTGCTTGTTGGAAGAGGAAGCGCTGTCAATCAATGCACACACACATACAATGGGAAACATGATCGCCGATGGAGCAGCTCGGGGTTTTGATGGGTACTTGTCAGTTGTTTCTGACTTCCCAGGCTAGTGGATGCAGCCACGCCAGCTACCTGCAGCATCAGTGTGGACTGATTCTTTGTGGTTCTGCACATGCAGATAAAAGGAGGGCATTTGTCTGTTTTAATTCACTCTATGTCTTATGTTTTTGTTACTTTGATTTTACAGAAGGAGCTTCCCATAGATGTCAGATGACGAAACAGGTCTCTGAAAATAATGGGTTCGAACCATGTGCAATTCATTTCACTTCTTTCTTTTCTTTCCCATTTTAGAATTCCAAACTGACCATCTGAAAGCGAATGTTTTCACAGCAACCAGCAACTTTACAAACAACTTCAAAGTCATCCATTCCTTTTTTGAAGAGACATGTTGGGATTTGAAAAAAATATCTATAGTCATTATTTTAAAGCAGGTTTGGGGGAATTAAAAATTAGATATATCTTATTTCAGCTACTGGTCTTACTTATTTACCTTGAAAATGTATAGACCAAAGACAATACAATAAAATTGTCTGTGGCAGAAAATCTCAGTTAATGGGTCTTTGGGTTATCAGGTCACTTAGCATAATTTCAGCACATATATTGTGTTATGTCTCCATAAGGATATTACTCAAAGGAGAGATTTTGTTATCCACATCCCTAACCAAGTACATCCAAAATTTTGCTTTACAATTTTGGACCCCAGGTTGAAGCTGAGGGTAGCAAAGAAGTTAATTTAGTAATAAACCATAATCTCGAAACAGTATTAAGACACTAAACCATCTGTCATTTTAACATCATTTGGTTTTTGTTCCTTAGGTCAAAAAAGATATACATATTGTTATCACCTATGGTATGAGGGAGGAAAGTGGTAACATCTAGCTTGTAGTTTATCTATCTTCTAACCTAAATTTAGGGTCTAAAACACCTTCAAAGTATTTTTGTTAGGAAAGAACTATATAGCCTTTAAATTACTCTGTGTGTGTGTGTCTGTGTCTGTATTTTCTCACAGTCTTCCTGATTACTACACTTTATTAAGCCAATTAATTCTCAGATTTTGAGTTTTCCACAGGTTATTAAAGATTAAGAAGTATGATAGTTGGTAATGCTGTTCACTTTATGCAGCTTGAAACATATCCTAGCATCTCAAAAGAAATATTAACCTTTTTTTCTCTCTAGAAAATTCTCTCTCCTAGTTTGCACAGGCAACAGGTTCTCTTCAAACAATAACAGGGGAAAGAAAAATTGTAGCTCCTGACTGAGATAAGGTTTGCCAAGAGTGGATTGAGAGCATTTTTAACAACTTATAAATCATTGCCAATACAGTTATGTCACAAACTGCAATATAAAACAAAGCCATAAAGTGTAGTTAATCATTATGTCTTCAGTGGAGAATAATGCTTCTTTACTAAACAATTAAATCCCAGTTAATACCTAAGTTTTTGTAACTCATCCACAGGTTCATCAAATGCTTAAATTGAGCTGTTAAAGAAAATTCTATGTCTTAGCAAAGTTCCATAAAGCTATTAGCTGCTCTTGTGAAGCTGTAAGTTAATACTGCTAGGAACAACTGCTGGAGATATTTCTTCCTAGAATAACCCCAGCTTCTCTAGTGAGAGTCATCTGATGAAATCTTTAGTGAAAAAGTATTGCCCCCTATTCCGTGCTGGTTGGTGAGTCTGAGAGGGGAGAGCTGTTATGTGAGAAAGAGAGGGAGAGAGAGAAAAAAATTAGTTTGACAATTTCTTAACTGTAGGCCAGGCTTAGAGTAGTGTTTGAGAGGCTGGGAAGATTAGTAAAATACTGCTAGGCTATTTCACTGATGCCACTAAATGGATAAGTTAAAAGAGAAATTGAATTGAAACCTTGTGACTGGTTTATACATTTACTTTCACAGTGACAGCCTTTGAGGCATGATCTATTATGCCTGAGACAACTGGACAGATAAAACGATAGAGTTCCAAGCACATGCTTTTCAAACTCATAACTTCACTCTAGCATCATGGCCTTGGTCTGTATCTAGAATGATAATAAATGCTTGTCTCAAGATGGGCATATCTTCTTCATTCTAAGAGCAGAAACAGCCATTGTGTCCTGGGAAACTGTAGAAGCAGTTCTGTCCTCTTCTGATGGGAAAGAAAAGGTTCATGTTTCTCTCAACATCTTAGATGACAAGGTTCACAGCCTTCTTCTTTTCTCCACCTGACATCATGTTGTTCCTCTCTGAAATGGTATTACTTTCTAGGCTACAGAAGAAAGCAGTCTTGAGAGTAAAATCTTACTGAGCTGCAGGAGATAGTTTGCTTCTCATAGAATTTTTTCCTAGGATTGCTTCAAAACCCAGACAGGCATCCTTGAGTTGGTTATA
Organism: Lepidothrix coronata; assembly: GCF_001604755.1. NCBI lineage: Eukaryota > Metazoa > Chordata > Aves > Passeriformes > Pipridae > Lepidothrix > Lepidothrix coronata. The sequence goes on along the minus strand of NW_016690250.1, from coordinate 1,877,337 downwards.
GATGGCTTGAATTTCAACCCTTCCTTTAAAAACGCATGGAGTGAAATTTCTTTTGAAATGAAAATTGAGATTGAGCTATAACCATATGAAGTCAGGAATTTAATCTGTAGGCTAGGCATAAAGTACCTATGCTTTAATCAGACCTATCCCTAAGCCTAGTTTTATAACCGTTTTATCCTGGTTCTTTGATGAGACCATTTCATCGTTTCATTCACATTAAGGATTGATTTACACTTAGAAAAGTTAACTGTTGGCACTGAGACTCAGCAATGCTGAGACTGAAGAAGAATGGGTAGTTCATTTACACATGTTGGTAGGTTACTTGTGTGGTTGATATATTTACTTCCTGAAAAAGGGACATGACAGAGTCATGTGACAGAGTCCATTTCCACACCTTTTCCTTCCCACATGAAAGCAACACAGGCTTCTCTGCAGACAAGGTATATCTGATCTGGCAGTATGCTAACTGCTGTTTTGAGAGGTGTGCTCTGCCTGGGACCCTTCCTTACTCAACAGCATAGTTCAAACAGGTAGGCTTGGAGGAACAGCTTCAACAGCAGCATCCAGTTTTCCCTGACAAACTACGTAAGGAGGAGGGGCACCCCTGTTGCTTGGGTCCTTCCCTACAGAGGACTCTCAGAAAAAAGGAAACCCCTCTACAAGACAAAAGGATGAAGTTAACCAGGCTAAGGGATTTGCATGGGCAACTGGGATTGGACTTCTCTGAGTGCTTTTTTTTTTTCAGTAACATATCCAAATGGTTTTTGGCAAATACATTTCTCATGTGATTGACCCCTTTGTGAATCATTTGAGCTATTAAGACAATCTTTTATTGTATTGACTTTCCTGTAGCTTTGGTTAGAACTCTTGCTCAGGGATTTCTAACTTGCCAGTGGTCCAGTTCACAGGAAAGAACCACCTGAGACTCTCATAGCCCAGGTGAGTACTCTAGGTGCTATTGTTGTAAATATAAATTCTGTTTTCTTTCATCCTAAATAAAAACATGATTTCACCACTGCAGGATCTGGAACACTGTTCTTCTTAGTCCCAGCTCACAGCATAGGTCCTCTCGATATTTTTCAGTGTCTCCAATCGAAATGGTTTACAATCTTTTCCTATACACTACAACATCTTTTTGGAACAGGACCTTGAGTTGTAAAGATAATTATTGTATTGTTGTTATATTACCCAAATAATTAGTCATAGCTATACAATATTAAAAATACTTCTATAAAAATATTTTGCATATGTTGTGGGTAGAAAAAGGGAAAAAATAAATAGCTGTTAGCATAGAACATGTTTTATTTATTTTCTTTACTCTCTGGAATATTATGTGTGCAACTTCCAAAAAAACTTGTAAAACTGACTATATACATACCCAAAGTTAGAGAAATGGTATTCTGTGTGCAGCAGCGATGAGCTGGCATTTTTCACAGAATCACAGAACGTGCTGAGTTAGAAGGGACCCACAAGGATCATCGAATCCAGCTCCTGCCCCTGCACAGGACCCAAGATACACACCATGTGCCTGAGAGTATCGTCCAAAGCTTCTTGAACTCTGTCAGGCCTGATGCTGTGACCACTTGTCTGAGAAGCATGTTCCACCGCCCAACTATTCCTTGGGTGAAAAACCTTTTTCTAATAGCCAACCTAAATCTATCCTGACACAACTTCAGGCCATTCTCTTGAGTCTTGTCACTGGTCACCAGAGAGAGGAGATTGACACCTGTCCCTCTGCTTTCCCTCATGAGGAAGTCATAGACTGCAGTGAGGTCTCCCCTCAATCTTCTCCAGGTTGAACAGACCAAGTGACTTCAGCTGCTCCTCATACAGCTTCCCCTCAAGGCCCTTCACCATCTTCATTGTCCGCCTTTGGACACTCTCTAACAGCTTAATATCTTTCTTATATTGTGGTGCCCAAAACCGCACACAATATTCAAGGTGAGGCTGCACCACTGCAGAGCACAGCAGGACAATCCCCTCCCTTGACTGGCTGGTGATGCTTTGCCTGATGCCCCCCAGGACACAGTTGGCCCTCCTGGCTGCCAGGGCACTGCTGACTCATCTTCAACTTGTCAACGACCAGGACCCCCAGGTCTCTTTCCATGGCACTTCTTTCCAGCATCTCATTCCCCGTCTGTACAAACATCCAGGGTTGCCCCATCCCAGGTGCAGAATCTGGCACTTTCCCTTGTTGAACTTCATGTGGTTGGTGATTGCCCAGTCCTCTAACTTGTCAACGTCTCTCTGCAGGACCTGCCTGCCTTCAAGGGAGTCAACAGCTCCTCACAGTTCTGTGTCATCTGCAAACTTGCTTAGTATCCCTTCCAGTCCTGCCTGCAAGTCCTTTATGAACATGTTGAAGAGAACAGTCTTTCTTTTCTCCCTTGCACATCACAAAACACTTCAATGAAGGTATCTGTGCCCAGCCAGCGTGGGTTTATGAAAAGCAGGTCCTGCTTGACTGACCTGATCTCCCTCCACGACAAGGTGACCCACTGAGTGGATGAGAGAAAGGCTTTGTGTGTTGTCTATCTACACTTTAGTCAAGTCTTTGACATTGTTTCCTACAACAATATTCTGGAGAAACTGGCTGCTCATGGATTGGATGGATGTAATGTTCACTGGGTAAAAAACTGGCTGGATGGTTGAGCCCAAAGAAATACATCCAGTTGGCAGATAGTCACAAGTGGTGTTCCCCAGGATTCAGTACTGGGGCCAGTTCTGTTTAATATCTTTATCACTTATTGGGGAAAGGAGATCAAGTGCTCCCTCAGTCAGTTTTCAGGTGACAACAAGTTGGGTGGGATTGTTGATCTACTTCAGAGTAGGAAGGCTCTGCAGAGGGCTGTGAACAGGGTGGATCAATGGGCTGATATCAATTATTTGAGGCTTAACAAGGTGAAGTGTCAGGTCCTGCCCTTGAGAACCAACAATCCCATGCAGCACTACAGGCTTAGGGAAGAGTGTTTTGAAAGCTGCCCAGAGGAAAAGGATATGGGGGTGCTGAACTTGAGCCAGCAGTATGCCCAGATGGTGAAGAAAGCCAATGGCATCCTATTTGTAATAGAAATAATATGGCCAGCAGGAGCAGGGAGTGATTGTCTCTCTGTACTCAGCACTGATGAGGCTGCACCTCAAATCCTCTGTTCAGTTTTGGACCCCTCATTTAAAGAAAGACATTGAGGCACGGGAGCATGTCCAGAGAAGGGCAAATTGAGCTGGACAAGCAGCTGAGGGAGCTGAGTTTGTCTAGCCTGGAGAAAGGAGGCTCCATGGGACCTTATTGCTCTTTACAACTACCTGATAGGAGGTTGTAGTGTGGTGGAGGTCAGTCTCTGCTTCCAAGTAGCAAGCAATAGGATGAGAGGAAAGGGCCTCAAATTGTATCAGGTGAGGTTTAGATTAGATATTAGGGAATATTTCTTTACTGAAATCACCATTCCTGGAAATGTGCAAAAGATGTGTAAGTGTGGCATTCAGGGATGTGATATAGAGGTAGACTTGGCAGTGCTGGGTTAACAGTTAGACTTGATGATCTTAAAAGTCTTTAAATTATTCTATTACTCTATATACAAAGTCTAAGGGATGCACATCTGCAAAAGTACAAGTACTATAGCATGGGTATTTCTGAGAGTCAGAGGTATTCCTTACTCTTATTAGTACTTCATTAAAAAATAAATTTAATGGAATTAGTAAACATCAAAGTGTGCAGAATATTCTTGCACATATATCAACATGCCAAACAGCTTTCCAATGCTGTTAACTGCAGAAAAAACATTGCAGAGATTTACCAACTCTATACACTTCAAAACAGCTCACTTAAACTCCTGCATCCCTTTGATCAAATACCTGGAAAATATGCCTTAATGCATTGACAGTCTGGAATAATCATGCTTTGGTCATTCTAATGCATAGTTAATGTTCAAAATCACATACAGATTTTTTGAGAAAAAACAACTTTCCTCTGACTTTTTTCTGTTGGCATTACACTGTGCTAAGGCAAAAGTTTGGTTGCTTTGCAAATTTATAGGAAATGTTTTCCCACTTAACATTTAGAAAGTATTTTGTTGGTGATGTGGTTACCCTCCATTTTGGTGAACATTATGTCAAGGTTTTCTTGATGAACCTAGATGTGCAGTTGCATACATAAGCCTTTCATTCAGACCTCTATTTCTTTCTTTCTACATGGCATGGTTCATACTACGAAAACTAGTTATGACTGTGAAAGCAATAGTTGTTTAATAATGGAAAGCGAAGTCCTACAGTCCTTGCACACCCCAAAATGTCCTTAATTCATAGGAATATTAGAATGTCTTAGGAAAATTACAATATTAAAATTACAATAAAACACTATTTTTCAGTGTACCTTAGAGTCACTACTTAAAGTCATCTTACTTCACATCTAATAGCTCAATTTCTTATGCAGGAAAACAGACACTGAACATCTGTGAAATTTGTTCAAAGTCTTACCTCAGCTAAATGGAAAAGCAATGAAGAATATCCAGATCTATCCTTAACCACATGACAATCCTGCCAGACCTAAAAAAGACATATTGAATTCTACTTAATCACTTCTTGGAGCATGATAAAACACTCACCATTAAACTTTGATGAAATAGACACTTTCAAAGCATTAATGATTGGCCACTACCATTACTTTTTAAGTAACTAATTATGTTATAAAGATGGAATTGTCCCTCCCGTCTGCCAAATGGATTTCTCTCTGTATCGTGCCCACATATCTTTTCTAAGGTGTTTCTCTACGCATGTCCCTTCTAAAGAATTTGTTTCTGAATAATAAACAATCAGTTGCTTTCTTTCTGACATTTCGTTCATGTTAACTCTTTGTTTCAAAATATTGAATACCACTGTATATAATCATTGAACTGTTCTCATTATTCCCAATAGATGAATTGATTGAATAATTTTTTCAGAACATATTAGTCATCTTGCAAACTTTCCAGTGGTCCTTGATGGAGCCTGCATTTGTACGAACAAAAGTTTTATACACTAATCATTTTTACGGGCCTTTCAACACCCTGTCCCTTTTGTGAAAAATCAATACAACATGCACAAATCAAAACTCACTTGGATGTGAAAATAGCATTCATACTCATGATGAAAGGCTATTTTAGAAAACACGGGGTTTTTTTCCTTCTCAAGTCAAAGTTGTCTTCTGAGAACACCTATGCAGGACTATGAAGTGCCTTCAAAACAATCCCATGTTACTGTCTTTTTAAAATGTATGACTGTATTTACTTATTTGCTTATCCAATGCCTTTCAAGGTATGTAAATATGTGCATTGATTTAGTAGTGTCTGTAGTATTTAAAAAAGTTCTTTTCTGAAAACTTATTCTTTGTATTGTACAATGTACTATCACTGTGCTACCTGCCTTATTTATGTATAAGCATGTCAATGAACAAGCTTTAGTGTTTTTAGAGGGTCTGTGTATTTGTAAATACAACAATCAAGTAGTATTTCATTTCTAATCTGTATTTGTGGAACATTACCCTGAGGTAAATTATTCATAGTATTATGAATTTTAAGAATGGGCTTCTTGCCTACTGAATGAACTATACCTCTGTGCTTCACTAAAGTTGTTATTTTCTGAACAGGGAACGCTACTGATACTTAGCGAATTGTAGCATATAATGCAATTTCCTTCATGGAAATTTTTTCTTATTTCTCCTTAGAAACATTTAGAAACTCAGTTAAAAACAGTTAGGATGCTAAGGTTGGAAAGCGGAGAACTGTGGCCCTACACTGGAGTCACACCACTATAAAACTTAAATTATAACCTGGATGAAGGCTGGCTGATAACACATGTATACAGAGGGCAGAGCTAGAGGCATTAAAATGTCACCTTTGTTTTTGAACTGTCTGTATTTATCTTTAAAAGCCATACTATTATTTCAGTCTAGTTTTTATAGATTTTTATATAGACACACACACATAAAGAAACTTTCCCTGAGATACTTTCGGTGCGTGTTGTAGAAGACTAAAAATGAAGAGCAAATAAGCAGTTTGAGGGCACTGTATTATGTTCTGTTTAGCTTTGTAGATGTTTCTGAGTCTTAAAAGACTTTGCACTGAGATGAACCAATGTCTTTAGAATGCATCTGCAAAGCAATTTATAAAGTAACATGCATTGACACCCTTCAAAACTAGGAAAAAAATATGGCTGGTATGACTCTTCAAACTGACTGCTGTATTCCATGTCCCATTTATTTCACATAAGTGGCTCTTTTTAAAAAAAGCCAACAAAAACAAAACAGAATCTGTGATGAAAATAAGGGATATGACATAATAGTGACACTGTTCCCTTAAGATGCTGTTTTAGGACAGTAAGCAGGAAACCTCATGTTCATTCTTCCACATACCATTGTTTTTAACCAATTAATGAACAACATTTAAGGAGATTAGAATAAAGGAGAAGATTATAATTTCATTCCATGGCTGGTTAGTAAGAGATGCTACATTAGACAGCACAGAGTAGTAAATCATATCTTGTTGAATATTAATTTTTAAATGCTAAAAGAAAATACAGTTCTACTCCTGGAACCACCATTCAACATTTTTATTTGAGTTCATCAGCCACTGGCCTCTTATATTTTTACTTACTTATTTGGTTGTTTTAGAAAAATTCTTCACTGCATTAACCACATTAAAATCCTTCTTCAGAATAAGATCAACATCCAAGGCTAAATTTTAAACCTCAGAAAAGGTAAAAGAATCTTTAATTTACGAAACTGAACAAGTAGACTTATCTAAACATCTCTAGGGCTTTAATGGGGGATATCTATAATTCTCTGAATTGTATTCCTTTCACAGTGATATTTTGTAATTCCATTCTATTACCCTTGCTTAACATTAATGAGATAAAAAGATCACATTATGGCGATTGATGTTCTTCAAATTAAATGCACGTTTCCATGTATAAAGCTGTCTGCTAATTTAAAAAACATAGCATGTAACATAGAATCATGACCATGGTCATCACTCAGCTGGGATCAGATAGCATTTTTTATCTATTCATTGGATTTAACAAGGCATGAGATGGAAGCAGAATACAAAGTGTGAGTAGATTATTCCATATTCCCCCTTTTGGCCACTTTTTGGCAATCTCAGCAAGGAAACTGAGGCTTCATGTTGCCATGGAAATAAACCTCAAGGTCAAAGGGGCATATGGAAGGTCAGGCAATGACAAAGGAACATCTGAGAGGCCATCTGGATGAGTGACCTGACATAATTAGTCATTAATCCCACTCTTGGGAACAATAGAGTTAGCCGAGAATGTGTTTGGACTTTGATCGTGGTCAGGGTGATCTCATGGGGAAAAGGGAAGAAAGCTCCACTTGGTAACTAAGCAGATTACCCTGGCATGCTGTTAACTAAAGAAGAGTAGTCAGAAGAGGCCAGTGGGATATGCATTTTACATATGTTATGTTTTCCCTTTAGTTGCTACAGGCCTCTCTAGTGCCATGTGGCTCTAGGATTAGCTTTTGGGTAGTGATTTTTTTTTTTTTAACAGTTTTCAGCGAAAAGACAGCAAGTGTCCCAAAATACTTCACTTAAAATTCCCAGGCAACAGATGGGAAGAGATGAAGAGCCGAAGGCATCAGCCAGCTTGGTTTACAGGTGTCAATATTTACTAAGTAGAGCTGGGCAGGGTGCCTTTTGGGAATAAAAGGGAGAGAATGGCTAATCAGTTTAACAATAGCAATCATCCTTGTTGTCTGTTTTATACTGAATAGTTAGAATTATATTATGACTGTGTGACAAAATCTCCCCATCAGCATCTGTCTTTTCATTTCCACTCCTTTCCTTGTAGTGTCATGTTTTCATTATTAAGACCAGTGCCTTGATGAGAAGACATCCCTCATATGTATCTGAGATTCTACTGCTTGAAGAGTTGGAGATATTTGGTGATTGATTGCCTACAATATTGTGGGATGTAAATGTGATAATGGATTACGGTAAATGCATGTAACCCAGGACATGCAGAAATTAATTTTTCCTTCAAATAAAAAAATATGCTTTTAACTGTGCCATAAAAGGCATTAAAATAAATAGACTAAGGAAGCTATAGACTTAGAACAAAGGAAGATTTCAGAGATCTATTTTTTGTTAGCAAAAGTGAAATCCAACATGTAACGTGCTCTTTTTCAGCTGGGGTATATTTGTTAAATATCCTCCTCTTAAAAAAATAAAAATAAAAGGCATTTATTCCATCGTATTGTACAATCTCTATTTAAATGTACTGTCTTTACCTGTGACAAAGGCATTTTCCTAGGCTAAGAGCAAAATCTAAGTCACTGATACTTTGCTGTAAATACAAGTAAACATCCAGGAACCTCCATAGAGAGGGTCAGATATGACATCAGCAACTGCAATCCTTTGCCACCCCTCTGTAATGAAAATAACTTTTGCAAATAATTTCTGCCATCTACAGGTTCCACATTTTAAATTAAGTCTTTAATAATTTACCAAACCAAGGAAGAATATGTGTTGCTTCTCTGTAATTTTTACTTAATTTAATAGTTCATAGGGGAAACCCAGCATTCTTCCTTTTATTATTGAGATTCTAACATCACAAACTACTACTTTTTCCTAAGATCATATCAGCATATCATTCATCTGCTTTACTAATAAACAGTAGTTTATTTTTATATATTTGTCAGGTAGAATCAGCAAAATCAGCAAAATCCTTGAAAACTGTAGGTTTGTCATTCTCTTCATTCCTTTTAAAATTACCCAGTGAAAGGCTAAAGAATCTGTATTGGTTTGTACTTTCAAAGACCTGTATGGTGGTTATATTATGAATACCTAAAGCCTTTATCCAATGGGAAAGATTAATTTTGCTTTTGTATTTTTGTATTTTGTTTTCCTAACAAATTGTTATGCCCTATAACAAAATTGCTGATGACACTCCAGAAAGGAAGGTGTATAATCTCTGAGGAAAAGTTGTTATTCCTTGAAGATGAACCAATATCATTAATGGATTGGACCCTGATGAACAGACTTTGTATGAATAAACAAAAAACAAATCTTGTCAGCTTCATAAGAATATGAAGGCAATTTTGGCAAAATTTCAGCATTACTCTGGAAGGAATAATCCAGCCGCCGATGTGACCAGTAGTGTTCACACAATGGAAAAACTCAAAACTATATAGGATGGGGAAGACATTAATTTGTAACAATCTATGAGCAACAAATGGTCTTTTTATTTTTTGTGAAATCATCTTGTTTTCATTTGAGAGAATCGTGTTACACCCATTTTATTAGGGGAAAAAAATTTCCACATTGTCCTATTTTATTTTTTTAATTATTTTCTTTAAGAATAAAAGTGGAGAAGATGGAGATTATGTAACATGTTGGCTGTTGTGCATGACTTCAGTGCACAATTATATTCTTTCTTCAACATATTCAAATGTAAGCACTTGACTTCAGTAACAGTATTTTAGCCTTCACAGATAATAGGAGCCAGCATAGAACCACTTGAGAGAAACATGGTATTGACAGAGAGGACCTTACAAATCTATACATTCTTCAATTTCCTTTATGGTAAAAATATAGTGTTTTCATAGGACTCTATCCAGACTTCGTGTACCACACTGTCCATGAGTAAGTCAGAACAGAATGACTAAATGGGGATATAAACAGACCATTGTTTAAAAGCATTGTTGGATTCCTTAAGGTTTGACTTGAAGTTGTTAAGATATTGTGTTTCAGAATGACTCATCCCAGTGCCAGTGGTAAGAAGTTGCATTTGGTTTCATTTATCAACACTATTAAATAAAATACATCTTCTGTGTCCCCATTGCTGCTTAGTACCTAGACAGTCCCTTTCCCTCTGTGGAGTTTGAGTTAACAATGCTATATCACGCAGGGGTGTGTTGTTTTCATAATTTTCAGGGGTTTTATTTCTTGGCATGTATAGTTTTGAAGACAAGACCTTCATATCCTTTATTTTAATTAACATTTGATGAAATTTGAAAGATAGATCTTTTTGCCATCTACCTCAAACGCGATCATGATGTCCTGCTGTTGTATCAATGAGAAATTTCTGCCCTTGATGCAATGAGTAAGAATGACACTGTGATCTAATCCCAACTTTGCATATGTTCCTTATGTCCCTCTTCTGAATAACTAAAGCTTTGCCTGCAAGAAATATAGGTCCCTGCATGTGCCAACACCTGACTGATGACCACCTGGATATTCAGGGTGGCATTTTAGGTTAGACTGTGAGCCTGGTTTTCTGGTGTCATTCTGTAGTTGTGCTCTAGCAGTTCATCTCATGAAGTGCAAAGGAGGACAGAAACTACCTGCTGAAAACAACAAAGCATTTTTTATTTCAACTTTCCCTCATTTGTCCTGAGGGCCTCTGTCTGAGGGCTCCTTATTTAGTCCCGTGCTCCCCTTTTCTCCCAGGTCAATGAAGCTGGTGGGGAAACAAAAAAAAACCAAAACCCAAACATTGCTTTCAACTTTTAGCCTCCACTTTCCAGCCTGGTTTCTGGATGGCTCAGTGTTGTTCTCACTCACCAAAGAAAGCCCAGGCCATCCAACAGTGCTGGCTGGTACCTTCTTTGGCATCACTGATTACAACTCAGAGCTGGTGATTGCATTGCTCAGTCTGTACTTCATCTCAGGCACTGTTTAACTGGGGATGGAGATGTGTGTGATTTCACACAGCAAAGCTACAGGACTGGAGTGTTAGTTTCCACCTACCTCTTGCAATATTCCATAATCCCTGAGCTACTTTATTTATTTTCACAATACTTGATTGAAAAATGGCTTAGAAATACTGAGAAAATTCTGGTGATAATTGAAATATTGATTGAGTACTGCTATTGATATTCTACCTTGGAAGATTCATAGCACTCTGAGGTTATTTCCAATCCTGTTATTTGTTTTCACAAAATGGAAGCCAGAGGTTATGAGCTGATTTTTTATGACCTAGAAACATTCCAGATATAGACAAAGAAGTTGCAATAAGTTTACTGCTTCTTCAGAATTTGTCATTGCATACAAATGAGAAAGAAAAACTCTGAACTCAAGTTTTATTGCTTATCTTTGAAGACTGGAAAATTTGTACAAATATTTTTAAAGGAAATTTTGAACTAATTTTTTTCAATATTAAAATTTTATTTAAAATCCAAATAATAAATAAAAAGAAGAATTCAAATACCATGAATTTATCATGAAAAAGCTTTTCAGCCTGAATGTCCTGGGTTGAAATTCACAATCTTCAGTCTTCTTCACAAGCATATCCATTACTGGGCTGTTTCATCTGCATGTGCAGGGCCACTACCTTTTCCTCTATCTTTTGTTAAATTGTCAATTTTGAGCCTCAAAAGCAAGGAGACTTAATTCTGAAAGAATTCCAAATTATTTGACACTTTTAATCGTTCCTTTTGATTAAAACTATTTGTAAGACATGTCTTAAATTCCCAAATAAATTTGGATTTGCTAAAAGTACTTTTTCATTGGAGTGTAAAAAATGCCCAATAAATATCAATTCATTCACACTGAAACTGAGCGTATTTCCACAGATGTAGTGTTTGGCAAAGTTAGATTAATACTTATAAGACTGTAACATAATTTTATGTATTAAAATATTATCAGGTAGATACACCAAAAATAAATCGTGCCTTTAATTAATATTTATGCTGTTTATAGCAGTTGTTACACATAACTTCCTTTCTAATTTTAACCATTGGCATATATGAGTATGGTTGAAGAAAGAATTCTGTAGAGCAAGCCATTGGGAGACATTTCAATATACTAGAAAGACAAAAAGTTTGCTGAAATAGAACATCTGCCTCAAGAAGTACTGACAGAAACATTAACAGAGCGTAAAATGCTAAAGTGTAAAATGGTAACTAAACTGAAAAGCTATTGAGCTTGGTATAATGTTTTTTGAAACAAAAGAAATTTAGGTTCATAAGAGAAGGGTAAATAAATAGAATCATACACCAATCCCTAAGGAATCATAGTAAGCAAAAAACTATAGCTGTCCTTTCTCTTTCATAATAGGAATACTGAACATCTACTTGCTCATAATAGAAGAACTTAAACTTATGTCTTGAAGCTGACATTTCAGATCAAAGGCCAGTTTGGAATGTTTTACTGTATAGTAATACTGTATAGTATTTCACATAACATTTCAGGGAAAAAAACCTCAGAGGAAAATAATTATCTTTGAATAAAGCTTAATGTGTTAGAATTCATGTTAATTCAGTGTTAAGATTCACACAGCAAGCCTTAAATTTGCTAGTGAAGTTGATGAAGCTTGTCCTCATACTGTCATTACAGAAATCAGAAAAAGGACTGAAAATCCCGTTGTTGACTGGGTTAGCCAAATAATTAACCACTAATATGCAGTCCCGATGCCTGTCTGCAGTGTTCTACGCATGCAGCTGCTGCCATAAAAACAGATTTGTTATACTGCAGTTTGTTCAAAAGTATGCCTGTGCTATAACTGACATGATCTGTGACTGATGAACTGTCCTAAAATCTTCTCTGAAATAAATAAGAACTTTTGGTCTTATGATTTGAGAATGTTTGAACAAAGTACTATACACATTCATGCAGCAAAACTGAATGTCACCAAAACGATATCAATCAAGAAAATAGGAGAAGCAGATTTATAATATGGTTGAATGAAAAGAGAGCATAACGTATTAAAATTGTCCTAACCATGTATTTGTCAAGAAGGCCAATATAGAGCTTAAAAATTCTTATTCATGTTCATATAGATGTTGTAAGACCCAAACTGACAGTGTCTAATTTTCAGTGCTCTTTAAAGAAAAAGTTGAAAGGCTCTATGAGGTGGTATCAGACATGTCAGATGTCATTCAGACAAAATAAATGTTTTGAAAAGTCAGCTGGGTGATTTTTGCCCAGCTTTCAAAAGCCAATCTGTTGTCACTGCAGCAGTTTTGGCTATTAGGATTGGACTGCACAAGGCTATAGTTAAGTGTCTTCCACTCTTATATAGCAAACTAAAAAAAGCTAGAGCTGAAAGATGAGTACCACAACAGGGAGCATGCTCAGAAACAAAACCACCTACACCAAGAATCCCTAGGAAAAAACTTGAAGGAAAGGCATCAGGTTAGTTCTATCTAACTGACCACATCAGTAAATCCCTAAGCTCATTCTATTAGTTCAACATCTTCACCACCCAAACCAAAATTCTTCAGGGTTGAAGTGCAGAAGAGAGTCTGGAGGAAAAATACAAGTACTCAAGTTCTGAAACTAGGCTGAACAATTTTTTCTGTAAAGTGCACATGAAGGGGACTTTTGTGCTGGTTTTGAGACTAACAAACAGGTTGTTCTTTATTACTTCTCAAGCTTACATTACTGGTTTCTGAGAAAGCTATTCTGCTCTGTTTCACAGCAAAGTTAAAGATGCAAGTTTAAATCACTGAAAGTCATGGAATTTAGTCTTCACCTGTTTGATTTTTGCTTTCAAAGGGACTGCATGCATCCTCACAGTCAGTTATGAGGTCTTAGCTGGGAGCCAGGATCAAATAGCTGAGAGATGATGGAAAACAGGTCCATAAACTACTTCTCACTTATTCCCAAACATATGAGCACTTCCAACCTGCTTGTTTGATTTTGGCACGAGGCAAGTTCAACTTCAGTTTTAGTCTTATGTTGTCATCTTGACTCTGCCTTGAAAAGGAAATGCTCATAGAGGTATTGCTGGGAAGCAGTTTAGGAAGCTGCCTCTTGTTGCCTCTCAGCTGTACACTAATGGCTTCCAGCTGAAGTAACTGCATTCATGCTTCTCCCCCAGCCTGCCCCCCTACAAGCTGCTGCTGGCAATGGACACAAGCCCAGTCAGATGTCTTAGGTATCAGGGGCAGGAGCCACTGTTTCTTAACAAAACTTTACTGTTTTCCTGCCTATCTCTGAGTGAGTTCCTGTCTTCAGCTCTGCTCTTTCAATGGTCTTTGGTGAAACGGTGTTAGCACTCCCCTCAGCAGTGTCTCCGCTTCAGCTGGGAGCCATTAAGTGACAGCTTGTGAAATAGCAAGGAACAATTTCCTAATTGCCTGTCAGCTGTAGCTGTCTGAGGAACTCTTCCAGCATGTGTCACAGGAAAGTCAAGCAGGTTATTTTGGTTATTTCAAACAACATCTAGTAGAGATTTAGACTACTCTGGTTTCATTTTTTGTGATGGGATTGTTTAAGATCACTCACAAAGTCCAGTGATGGAGGAAGCTATGCATCCTTAAAAAACTCACCACTTTTAGTTACTTGCTCTTAACCCAGACACAGCTATCCCTGATCACACAGGCACATGAGGCACATGAGGCACAGATTTAGGAAGCCCCCTGTGACTGCAGTGGGGATGGAGACTCTACATATAAACCCACGAAGGTTTGACAATAGCTCAGGGTACACCCTGGACAGAAACACAGGCACTGCTGCCCTGAGTATAATTTGATTGCTGTGTTATTGGGAAGCCAGTGGAAAATGAAGTTAGCTTGCATGACAGCGTACTGACAGAAGGATTCATGCAGGAGGAGAGATGGCTGTGTTAACCGCTCCAGCCTCAGTTCAAATGGCTTTAAAGCCACATCTCACATCAGGCTGCTTTACTTGCCAGGGTAAAGCGTAGTCTGCACTTGCAGATACTTCACTATTACACTTCAAGATGAACATTAGCACAGCCAAGAGTGCAAGGGCCTTCAGGTCAGAAGAGGAGGAGGGACCAAGTGACTCCTATGTGTCTGTAGCCTATTTGTTAGAGTTATGAGGTGTCATATTTCCTGAGTCACGTGTATTTTATCTTAGGCACTTTTATATGTTTTTGCCCCAGGAGCTGAGCAAGTTTAACTGCATTTTGTTTAATTAATTTGTTTTATCACCTGTTCAGGTTCCGTTCATGGATCTTCCAGTTACAGCAGTCTGTACAGAAAGGAACAGAATGATCAACCAAAATACCTCAACCTTATTTCATTCATGACAGTACATGGAGGGACAGGGACTCGGAGACAGAATTTTTCAAGTTATGAACTTGCAAAAGCTGAAGACTTTTTTTATACCAAGAGCCAAATGTGCTCTGATGGTTCTGGATAAATGTAAAGAGAATGAGCTACTAGTCTGGAGGTGAAAGAGGAGGAATTCTTTCAATAGATCTGCATCCAATAAATGCACATAGTATCTACCCGTTAAAAATGAAAAGCAGCCTTTCTAACAGTTGTCAGCCTGTGAAAACTTGATTTTTATTTCAGAAACATCTTTTTTTTCAGAAGCTGCTTACCCTGCGTGGGTAGAGATTAAACAAATTTTCAGGCAGTATAGAATTAGGCCCTTGTTTAAGAGTCCAACAGGTCTCCAGTCTGGTACCCAAGCAGACAAGAAGTGGGCAGGCAAGAAGTGGAGAGGTAGCTGTTCAGTTTCATACACGAGATTATAGCTTAAAACCTGTTAGTTCCACAGATACCTAGGTTTCCCACTCACTAATGTCACTAACTACTATTGAGGTACCTCTCAACAGCAGTCTTAAAAAAGTCTGAGCGCTGAACCTCACAACCCTGGTGCATATATGTTACACTGTCCACAGGTGGCTTTGTGCCTCATACTGCAAAAAGATCTCTCTGATTTGGTAGCATATTTTGGACTTCAGTGATGAAACCATCAAATGAAAACAGCTGCATTAAGTACTGAAAATGTGCCTCATTCAAAAAGCAAGCCATCCAAAGCCTTCTAAACTTCCAGAGTTGCATTGTTCTGCTGTTAAAAAACTTGATTGTTGGGGAAGATACAGAGTTCTTGAATTCTTATCTCAAGGAAAAGGCCTTATGATTTTTTTTTTTTTCTGAGAGTGTGTTTGAGCAAGACCTAGTCCTGCCGGAAAGGGAAAGAAGCTAAGGCTGCTCACATGAGTGCTCTAATTACTACAAACTAATGAAGTGCCTTCAGCTGTGTCTATATTGTGCCAGTGTTTACTTGACTTGTTCACACTCTGCTGTAGGTGGCTCTTCCAAACATTCCCATTTCAGTATGTTTTTTGAGGAGATACAATATTGGCAAACGTCCAACGTACCTTTCATACCTTATCTTGTAAATAAATGGCTTGATACACTTGTGGTCTGAACTTTCTGTTGCTGGTTCCTCCTAGGACAAAAGTTTATGACTTGTGTAGTAAAAATCTACCTATGCTAGACTTATGAAGTTGATGGTAAGCCATGTCTAACTCAGTTACGTTATACCTACATATAAGTCAAATATCCTTTGAAAAATTACTAAATCCATAACTTGTGTCATATAACTAGTGAATACTGGCAGATAATTCTGATTAATCCATTCCAGCTGACTAACTAGATGTGGTAGTTTGAGCCACATTAGAAATCTAAAACCCAATTTCCAGGCTTCCCCCCACCCCTTCCCACAATTTTTCCTAACACCAGAGAGAAACTTTCAGGTCAGAGGCTTCTACAGGGGAAGGGGGAAGTATATACATTTATTTACACAAATAAATATACTGTACAAACTAAAAGCAGCTATATACATATATATTACATTTCTGTCTGTCAGTCCTTTCAAGCCCCTCCTTTTAACTACTTTAGTCCAGAAGCAGCTTTTCAAGGCTGATACTTAACACAGTCTTTGCTGTGGGAGTGTTCTGGGCTCCCGAACACTCCCCCCTCACCAAGTTCCAGCAGTTGTTTGTTGCAGTTTCTTGCCTCACAAAGTCTGAGAAGATAGCTTTGAGTCCTTGCTCTTCTGCTGCTGGTGATTTCTCCCTCTCGGTGTCTCACCTCGGTTCGTAGGCTGCTGCAGTGTAGCTTATCAAGCGTGCGCGTCCTGGAATCTTCATTCCTCTAAGTCAGCTTTTGGCTGCCCCCGGTCAGCTTCGGCAGGCAACACCCGAGCTCTTGGCTCTCCTCCAATTTCACCTGGGATTCTTCTCCCGAGCAACAGGCCTACTTCCACGGCCCGTCTCTTGGCTCAGCTTCAATGTTGAGCCTCTCCTCCACTTACAGTGGAGGGAAAGAAAAAGCCCCCCTCTACAGCTTCACTGCAGAAAAGGAGGGGGAAGAGGGCTTGGCTGCAAAGCCTGCCTCTCTTCTCTTACCTCAGGTGCTGTGAATCTCTTCCTTCACAGCACACACTCCAAATGCTGCCTCCAACTCCAGCCCAAGCAAAGCTGGGGGCCCGCAGGGCTCCCCTCTTCCCCCCCGGAGGAGGAGAGAGGGAGCCCAGCCACCCCCTGGCCTTCTCCACCTACACACAGCAGACACCAACAGCACAACAGCCAAGACAGAACTGCCAACAGCTTAAGGTGCTGTGATACATGATTTTGAGCAGAAGCGAACAACATGGACAGTGACTGGCTCTCCAGAGAACACTGCCCTGGCACCCAATCACCTCTGAGCCCCCCCAGCCTCTCAGGGGGGCCAATCTCAACCTATGACACTAGATATCATAAATTAGATACAATGAAAAAATTCTTATAAATTTTGACTTACCTTAATGGAGACTAGTTTGGTTTTGTCTGAAAAATGAGTATTCAGGGGATTGTAATGAGTTTTGTTGCCTTTTTTTAAATAGAGGTTCCAAGTCACATAGATGATTGAAACACAGATCCAAAGTCTGCCTGCTCAGAACTGCCATCCAGACCGACCCACTTTTTTCCCACTGTTTGACATTTGACATGTAAGTTACAGAAAACATAACAAGGTACATTTGTGTAGAAGGTTGGACTAGATGACATCTTGGGAGACCCTTCCAACCTGAAATAGTTTATGGTTCGAAAGGTTATAATAAATAAACACAGAAAATATAAAATCAGAATAATGGGCTTTCTATACCTGCTTTCCTCAATGCTTTGTAAGTAACTACAAAGTTATTGCAACTTTCACTCAGGTTATCTTTGAGTGTGAGCAACACAGCCACTTTGCTGGAACTGTATTCACTTTTAGAAGAAGCTACTCCTGGGAGTTAATCCGAAGGACCTCAGCAGGGTCTAACTCCTTCCTTCTGAGTGGAAGGAAGTCTTATTAGTCTTTTATGGTTTATGGGTGCAGCACTAGCTATAAAGGACCAGAGGTCAGTCTGTTTGAAAAAGCCTATGTTCTGACTGCAAATCAGAGAATAGACTAAAAGTAGTAGGAAACATACTGCTGCTGGCACCTGCATTGTGAGTACCCTAGGAGTAAGCACATAGGTACAGAAGAGTTTCATACAAAATGGCTATGATGAAGATAAGCCCTAACAGGGAACGTCAAATAATGCTGAAACTCTACATTAGCTAACCCACATGCTGCTTGAATCATACTCTTGACATTATTACTGAGGACTATCAAGCAAAGATACACCCTCAGTCTCTTAGTGAGATTGTAAGGAAGTAAAAGGAAGAAAAGCTTAATGGGATGACAGGCCTCATTATTCTCAATTTCACCCAGATACAGTGGAAACATTCTACCGATGCGGAGCATGGGTTCAGTGGTTACAGTCATGGGCAATAGTAGAAAAACCTATGACAAATAGATGTTGATTACTTTTGAAAAACTCAGCCTTCTTTTTTGCTGAACACTTCTATAAGGAGTCTCCTTTATGCTCTTCAGTGCAGCATTCAGTGCAGAAATGTAATAGTAATGCAGGATATACAACATTTATATATCATTATCATCATCATCATTATCATGATGTCTTATCTGTCTGGCAATCTGCTTGCAATATGAATGACAATTCTTCACATTGGTAATGTTTTTCCATGAAGCATCTAATTATTGCTGGCAGAGAAAGGCAGCTTGGATTTAAGAAGGCACCAGATGTTGGCAAAACTGCTTTTAAACTTGTCTTTGTTGTTTCCTGAAGCTTGCAGCATATAGAGAAATTACAGCAAATTGGTAGCCTATTTTCTTCAGCTGTTTCTGTTATGCTTTAGCACCAATATCTGTGTTGTGGACGCCCAAGGAAACCAGTAAATCCCATCCAGTTCTTCACTGTAGTCCACCAGAATCAACTAAAGATATTAATGACAGCTAGTATCTACCTTGTTGAGAACAACCTTGAGTGGGACCAACACCAAAGAATAGCTCAGCTTGAGTTAAAAAACTGGCAAATCTGAAAACTAAATGTTTTTCCTTTTAGAAAAATATTTTGCACCGAGTTTTAGCAGCATAGGGCCAGGGTTTGCATCGAATATTGGTTTCAGTATCATCTTTTTCAGAATATACATATTTGAAACCAGACACCATATTTAGAGTTTCCTACCTAAGAGACTCCTTCCATTTGTCCAAGACTTGTATTTTCCATGGCTTTATCCTAAGGTCCACATCATGTAGCTGCAATTAATTCCTTGAATGTTCCTGAATGGAGGCACCATCAAACATAATTTTATTATAGGTTAACATAAAGGAATTGGGAAGAGAGATAAAGAAGACAATCAACTGGACTGAATGTTCTGCATGAGGTTGTATTATCTATGGAAAGAACCATTATCAACACACAGTATTATATACACAATAATTTATGGATCTCAAGATGTACACATTTTCAATTATTTTTTTCTAGCTTAATAACACTTTGTTTTCTTTTTTCTTTTATTTTCTTTGAAATGTTTATCAGCTTTCTAACTTCCCAAAAATGAATGACATTACTTATCTTCTCTGGGAAAAAGCAGTCTTCAATTTGCTAAAGGACTTTTTGTTAAGTTTTAAAGAGAATTACAAGTGGCTTAAATTAACACTAAGTTTCTTTTAAAGATCCCTTGGGTCTGAGTCTCTCTTTACAGACACTAAATTACACAAGTGTGATTGCTTTCGTGGTATTTCACTGGAGATACTCCCAGCCCTTCAGTTGTAAAGCAACAAAGAATCAAGTATCTCAGTTCTCTGGATTATGCTGGTATATGAAGCAAAATCGGCAAGGAGAGAATCATTCTCACAATAAGCCAGTCCATTTTAACCTCATCAAACAACAAATAAAGTTTTTCAGAGAAATCATATAATCGAGCAATCATTTGCATTGACAAAATATGTGGCTATCCAACCGAGATAATGATTTCTATTACATTTATAGACAGTCATTTATGGCCGAGATACATTAATGAGCCACATCCTCAGCCAAGACAGGTCAAACTACCTTCATTTCCTGTATCATTATCTGTCAGCTGAACATCTTACTATCTGTAAGTGGAGAAAAGTTTAGTGGAAAGAAAAGTTGGAATGTTAAAAGTATTATAATTTCATTATTTTTCTTAATAAAAATGTTACATAAAATATCTCATACCTAGATGCCCCAATCTCGTTTTCTAAAATGCTGTGCCTGAAAGACAAAGTTAAAGGTTAAAATTAAATTCAATTATATTCCCCAGAAAAAAAATGGATATACATTAAAAGTATAGTTAGATTGTAAATTCATTTAAGTTTTTAAAAATTACAAAGGAATATATAAAATGCAAATTAAAGTAGAAAATCTTATTTATCTCCCCTGTTTGTATGGTAATTGCCTGCTTTTAATGAATTAATCTCATGCACAGACTCCTGCTAAATTAGACTACCTATAATGTACTGTCTTCAAGTAACTTCACATTCTCATTATGGCCTCCCTAATTTCTAAAGTAAAATTAATATAATTAGGGAGCAAATCAATACATATTGATCTTGAGTTACTTCAATGGAACAAAAGAATAACAGATAAAAAGGAGGTGATTTTTGTTAGCATTGATTTTGTCAGCATGCTGAAACAACAGTGTTGAAGAATTAACTCTTAAAAATTTTTCCTTCCCTGAATGATACTCTCTGGTAATTTTATACCCTTTATGAAGCAAGCATTATTGCACGGCTGTGTTTGAAGGAAATAGAAAAATAATCTTTTCACCCTCTATATTTGGGTGACTGTTTTCTTACAGCATAGTTTTCTTATGGCAAAACAGATTCAGTGTATTTCCTTTTCATGAAGATCTATTTCAGGCTGCAAATTATTTCATCAACTGATGTTTCCTTTTCCGAGTGTAAATTAAAGGTGGATGCATTCTGGCAAACACTACCTGAATAAATAACTGGTAGTATACTGGGATATAATCAAGCATATGCGGTGAGGAACTTGAGGTTCATAATGAGAAATAATGGAGGCATTCACACAAATCAAAGCAGCAATGCTTTTCTACATACTCACTGACTTATTCCATGTGGAAGAAAATGACACTTCCTAGCAGAAGAGAGTAAGTTCTTTTTATTGTATTCAGGCAAACATATTGCTACATAATGGCTTTACACTGACATTTATTAGTAAGGTGTGAAGGAAAAATAATAATGTGTTACCTCAGGAGCTGAAGTCCATATTCTAAAAGTTGCTCCTGGGGGTGGAAAAGTCTCAGGTGGTTCCAGACAAGCATTTGTGTCGCCTTGCATTTCTCTGGAGCCTCTGGAGGGCACCAGGCTCCTCCAGCAGGTAGACTTAACCCAAACTCATAAGAGCACACACTTAGGGGCAGCTAATTTGCTTTTCACATCCTAAAGTCTCTACAGAGCACAAACCCTTTTTCCTAACTCATATTTCGTTTCAGTGTTTTACAGCAACTTTATAATATGTGACCAAATTCCCTTGCTGCATGTGATAAATCTAAATTGCTTTCTTTAAAAAGGTAATTAATTTAGAGTTTTTCTTTCGATTTTCACACCATATGAACATGAATAAAGCTTTTCATGGTGTATAAATTTATGTACAGTGATTACCAAAATGAATGGCAGAAACAGCTGCACCTTAAATCTTTACACTGAATATCCTGATTTACTTGGAGCTAAATTGCAGATTCTGGTTGCATTTCACACATTTGTTTAAACATAATTTTAAGGAAACAGTAGCAGGACTTATAAGATATGCTATAAATATTAGAGCAAGATGAGTTTTATGTTTTATTTGAAAATATAGAGAAGGGTTTGCACTATATAATTTTGTTTACTAAAAATAGAGCTTTGATGGAGGTAAGGTTATTTGATTATTTAACAACATTCCACTTTAAGTTATATGTTGATACAATTCTAATTCAATTAATTGTATAACAACCCAGAAGTAAAACATACATAACCTTCTACACAATGGGTGAGAAAGCTATTGTTTAATATTAAATTTTGTCGTTGAGAAAAACAAGAATATTTTAACAGAACTTCTTAGTGAAAAAAATGTAGATGTAATGTAGAGATTGCCATCACTAAAAGTTAATGCTTTTTCCCCCTTATATTACGACACAGCTCCAATCTAATCTAGCAAAGCAGATGATAATGGTATTTTAAATAATTTTTAAAAAATTTTAATTTCAGAAAAATAATCTCTATTATTATAAATAAAACAGCTACAGTTGTGCAACAATATGACATTACCAGGAAAACTGAGAGAATTCCTCTTTTCTTCTCATGGAGTAGTATTTACTTTAGATCTTTTTCTTATTTATTACTTACACTCTTTCTGCATTAAGAAATACCGGTATGCCTTTTTTAATAACAATTTTCAGATGTTATTGATTTTGAATCCCATTTGAACAAATGAAGTCTTGATGGTAGCAAATTTTAACTTGAGGCAAAGTCTGCTGGTCTATGCTGGAAACAAAATAATCTCACCCAGTCTTGCTGGAGGACGATTATTTTTATTTCAATTTCCATATAGAACTTCATGAAAAAGCTTCAGGAGAAAAGACACCACTGTCAGAAAAAGACTCATCCTTGACCACAACAAATAAATGGCACTTCTTATTGATGTCCATTAGAAAGAATTTGAACTGGGGGGATATCCCCAGAATAGTGATATTTTAGGCCAAGGATACCTAATTACTATCTGAGATCGTGCTTCAATCTCAGGTTTATGTTCTCTTAGGCTGAAGTGAAAGACATGTTGGAATATTTTTACTGTGAGTTCACTGACTAGTAAGCAGAGTTACAGGGAAATGAGGATTTTTGTATTTGAGTTCTTTTAAGAAAGCCTTTTTTTAGGATCATAATGGTAAATGATTTTTCTCTTCTCTTTCCACCACTTCTTTTCTCTTTTCTTTTCCCCCTTCTTTTTCCCTTCTCTCACTTCCTTTTTTCATTTTTCCATTTTTATTTTTTTTTCTTTCTTGCTCCACATTTGTTTTTCCATTTTCTTCTTTTCCTGCTTGTTCCCTTCACTTTTCTCCTTTTTTTCTGCTTTTCTTTGCCAAATCATCAACAACCTTTTCTGACAGAATAATCCTTTTGACATCATATAAAGATTCCCATACTGAGATTAAAAGCACTTATTAGAAGCAGAGAACTGTCCTCTGGGGGCAGAGCATGTCCAATGCATCATGCAATTGCCTAAAAAGATGTAGATATAGCAGAGAAACAATAGATTCATTCAAAGATAAAAAAAAAAAAAGGAAAAAAATAGAAGAAGAAGAAGCAGAGTAGCAGAGTTGATTCCAGAGCCATAAACTGAGAGAGAGCTAGACTTAGGCTATACTTGGTGCTAGGAACTCACCCATGACACTGAAGTTGTCTAGCCAGCCACTCCTGCTGGCTCCAAGACGGTTCATCCATGTTTGTGCCAGGTTAGTGCAAGGCTTAGTAGTAAGTGCTAAGTTCACCCTTGTGATATAAAGATGAACTCCAGATTCAAAAGAGCCTTATTTTCTTCTTAACTGGAGGAAACTGGACTAATTCACATTTAGCTAATGTGATTATAATAGTTTCATGGAAATGAGGAGAAAGATTTCTTTTTGTTGTCTCTTTTGTTCCTAATTTTTAAGCTATAGCAAATATATTACTTGGCCAGAAAAAAAGGAAAAATAGCCAATGGCCAAGACCCTGAGAATAAATGATAATCCTCTCTCATATCACAAAAAACATAGAAGGTTTAACAGAAAAAAAGCTGCTAATTAAAGGAAAAACAACAAAAATATTTTTATAAAAATTGGAAAATTAAAAAGTAAAATTATTTTTTCAAAGAAAACTTCACGAAACTTTATGAGGCTGTAAAAAAAGAACCAAGGAATTTCAAAGTACACAAGAGTCTAGCTAGAGCTCAGGAGAAACTAATTTGAAAGAAGACTGATCAATATACAGATATAGTAACAGAGAAGCATAAACGGAGTAGCAAAACTGAGGTAAAGGGACAAAAATGTGAAAGACAAGTAAATAGGGTCCTCACGGTGCAGCCTTTCTGAAACAAAAAAGTCTCTGTTTCAAGCACATAGGCACATGTGCATCTATCTTGTGAATGCAAATTTGGAAAACCACTGGAAAGACTGCGCTGGAAAGATTTGCTGGGGGCAATATATTTGTGCCTCAATAACCATACAAATAGGATAGAAATAACCAAAGCCAGAGTTCTGTGAGATCTTTCTTGGGCAAATTTCTGTGGATACATTTGTTCTTCAGAATGGGGTAATCCATGTCACTCAAGCTTTCCTGAAAAAGTAAGATCTATGGAATGGAACTGACATTTTAGGAAAAGAGAGGTTATTATCCTCATTTCCATATTAACACTTGGTTATATTTCCATCTGAGAGAACTGATGTGAATGAGACATTGACCACTAAGTTAATTTAATTTGAATATAACACTAAGCAGGATTTACGTTCACTTTTGGACTTCAGATATTTAGCTTGTTTATAACTTCTCTCACAGAACGCAGTGAGAGTTGTTTTTTTAGAGACTGTTGTGAGCCTTGCTAGTCCATTGAAAAAAAGCCTTGTAACAGCCATCACTTCATGGAGTGGTAGAGAAAAGATACCTTTTAAAAGTGTTGAATGAGAAAAGGGGAAAGAGAATATATTGAGACATGGTGAGAATTGAATTAGGGAATCTAAAATGAATCACAGACATGGAGAATTATGCAAGATGGATTGAATTCAGTGGATTTGGAGAAGCTTATTACTGCTGCTCATGCACAGATTATAGTATTTTAAACACAGAATCTCAGAAAATGTGTTTTTAGAATTTTACTTCTACTTTAGGTGAGAAATAAGTCGGCTCCCCCAAACTCCATCTTTCCTGAGATACACCTATATTTTTTACAATTACCTCACTTATTGCCAATGAGTATGGAGAAGAGTATAACAGGAAAGGATGTCTGAAGACAGACAAAGTCCTCTGAGCTATAGCAGCACAAGATTCCAGGGACAGTTTATGTTTAAATGTTGGTAGGATTCTCAGACTAAGAGTTCTCTGATGTATCCCAATGTAGCCTGGGTATGCCACTAGCAATTACCTTACTCACATAATATTTTTGGAGTAGCACCAGCCATATACTTCTTCAGGCAATCTTGCCAACATAGCCTTAAATTCCCAATAAATATGAGGGTACTCAATAATTCACAGGGCAAGAGTTGTTAGAGAGAAGGTAGAGTACACCATAAAATAATTTCACAATTAACTTCTGAAAGGATAGCTTCTTTTCAAAGTTAATTTACCCTATAAATGAGTTACTCTTGCAAGTAAGAGATGGGCTAATAGCAAAAATTTCATAAAAGCAGCTCTTTATGCCTCATATACAGAGTTCCTGTTACAAGCCTGTACAGCCTGTCCAACATTCCTCATTATTTCCCAGAAGGCAATAGGGAGTCATGGTTATTTATTGGCTCAAATTATTCATCACCTTGATTGTACATGACTATGTTCCCCTTGGGTGCCATAATAGGATTCAAGTATGGCCCTAAGATATCTGTTAAAGGAATTAATTATTATTTCTTCTGCAATGCCCGAATGCCCAAATTATGAGGATTGGATGTTGAGTGTAAAGAAGCATGAAATTTTAAATTGCTGCTTGAAAATCCCTCTTATGAAGAAATTTAAAACTTACAATGAACCCAAAAGTTTAAGACAAAATCAGAATTCCCCTATAGAAAATTTGCTCTTTGCCAAATGGTGTTTTTTACAGGAAAAGTATTCTTTGTTCTATAAGTTTTGTTGCATGGCTTTGAAAACATGACCATTTTCAGTCATTTTGTAGAGTCTCTCCAAAGTTTTGCCTCGATTTTGTGACAAAGAAAATTCTAAATTATTGTTTAAAATTCCTTTTCCAAAGCAGACTTACAGTCACCGTGGGCAAACTACAAAAAAACCTATTACCACTTTTTTTTCTAGCTCACATAAGCTATTCTACTAGGATAAAAAAGAGTGGATGAGCATACAGCTTGCTTTTCCTCTTTCCCATGTCTTTTTTCCTAATGGCATAGGAAGCTAAAAATTTTATTTGACTAGAAGAAAAAACAAACAAAGCATACACTGCAAGTAGCCTATTCTCCAAAAATCTTCAAGACTAAAATGAATTTAAATGCAGAACATCAAGTTTATATAATCAAAGTCAAGAAAAGTCAAGAAATCCACAAAGTTTTCAAAAATTACTGATCATAAATACTCCATTCCTAATCCTGTTTCCTTGATAAGTGTGAAGCTTAATAGATTATTTATTGTGCTGTAAAACTCATACCATAAAATATACAAGATATGTGCAGTGGTAGCATCAAGGTTGCTCTTGTAGCATTAACTTTTATGTTTCCTGACTCTGGATTTTAACTACAACCTGAAATATTACATTTTTATACTAACAGTTCATGTAGCTCTTACTAAAATAAATTGCACCTACCTTTAGTATTTACCAACGGACTAGAAAAGTAAGACAACGGTCTCTTTATTCCAAATTTGTTGTGACAGTCATGACAAACATATGGATAATAACAGTCTTACAAGCAGGATGCTTATCTGTTTTACTAGTTCAGAAAGGTCTGATTGATGTGAAAGACCAAGGTCTCTCTAAAGATAATTTAGCCATTTCCATACAGTTTACGCTTGTGTTAGCTGTATCCTGCAAGGGGACTCCCAGGGGGATTTTCTCTGACCTTCCTTCTAAAAGGTAACATATAAGAGATTCCTAAAGGAACCATCATCTAACAAGACTAATGATAGCTTCCATGCCTATTATCATTCAGTGAGAGTGAAAGAGACTTTAAAAATGCAGTACCACATTCCTCCCTTGATGTTTCTCATGATCTATTAAGGTATTAGATGCCAGATAAATTAATCATTAAAAACTTACAGTTAAGTCTTTACAAATAATAACCAGGTGTACTTTGATTATTTTTTATCTCACTATATATATTTATATATTTCTGTCACTAAGCACAAGTAATACAAGACAATTTGTTTATTAATGAGTAACAGCTAGATAAAGTTCACAAAAGGACCTATATTCTTCAGCCTTCCAGTGCCTTAGAAAGTTAGGAGGATTACAGAAAATCATTTGTTCTTCATTTCTGAAGTAGCTCATGATTTGTCACTTAACTATCCTTTCATGCTATTTTAGGGAGTGTGAGCTATTGTGATGACTGTTTATTAGTGCATATAACCTACCACTTGATTTATTTTTTCCTGATCAGTAGTATTTTGCTTAAAAGTTTCTCCAGTACAGTTACTACAGGGAATTTTCTAGGGAACTAATTTTTTTTGAAGCAGTTTAGTTCCCTATCTTAGCTTTTTATTTTCTTAGCATAAAAGAGATGATCTACATTTCTGTTTAAACAGTTGTCACCATAATATGATTATTGACATATTTTTCCCTGTTATTCAATGTATTTTTTAGTAAAGAAAAAACTGTTTCAGTGCAGTTATGACTTGTTGAATTTAACTGCTGTCATAAAGATCTATTTATTTTCTTCAGGGTTTGCATTTAGTTAGTCCCATGGGGACCATGTGCCTGCATTTCTCTAGTGACCATGCTGCTTTCTAGAGATTTTAAGATTTCACTTTAAATCAGGAAATGATTGACCTGTGTGATTGAAGCTTGTCTCCTGATGTGAACTAGTTCAGTTCTATTTCTAGATCCCTAGGTAAGCATGCATTTCCACTGAATATGGATAATTCTTGATGTTTCTCCACTGGAATGAAACAAATAGAGATGTATTCAACAGAGTAACTTTAAATATGTTTTCAAATGCTGAAAAAGTATTCCAACAATGTTGATTATATTTTATTTTGTGAAACAATGTGTGTATATTTTTCAATATGATATCTTAATATCTGCTTGAGTTTATTTTATTATGAGTCTTGATTGTTATCATGAAAATTTGGAAAAGTTGCACAGAACCTGGACTATTCATTTAATCAATGGCACAAGATTTCTCAGGTATTTCACAGAATGATGTGCTGATATAAATATATAGAAAGATATAGTAATATACGGATATATTACTGTATAAGAAGGTTGTATAGAGGTCTTTGTGATCTCATGACTATTACTAGCAGATCTATGTCTGCCACAGATTTAACATTATTTATGACAATCCCTGCTAAATAACAGTGGTGGTCAAAAGCATGGCCTATTTTGGAAGTGGTTACTCGGTATGTAAGTTAGGCAGAGAATTGAGTCAGTGTGGAAAATGTCTTTTACAACAACATTATTTTTTCCCCTAACTCACTAATCTGAAACACACATGAACATGCCTAATATGTAAGGACCTGTAGTGTGCATGGCATCCTGGAGAGTATTCAGGAAAAAAATGTACACTTTCTTTATCTCCTTCATCCATAGTCAGACAGCATGACAGATGCTCTACTGTGGCAAGTTCATACCAGCCAACAGACCTTCCGTGCTGTGATGCTCGCTCTTGTGGCTGTGACGAAGCTCTCCTCTACTTTCTTCAAAACTGTGCAGAACAATACCATCCCAAACAGTAATGGTAAAACCCCTAGTGGCCTTGCTAAATACATACCTACACCCCAGGTATCTACACCTGTGATGTGACATGACATCTAACAGCAGCTTCCCTCTCTGGAAATAGCAAAACTTAAATAAAAAAGAAAATGGAGAGATCAAATGAAGATTTGTAAATTAATTAATAATTAATTTAAATCACTCTGATTCCCCACACCCTCCCATTATTTGAACAAGAGCTTTACTTTCACATGTTCTTTGGCAAGATTATTCATTATTTCTGGACATAATCCATAACCTGCTGAATAAACAGAAGTATCTTAGTATATCCTTGACATCTGAAATGAAAAAGTTTTAATGATGAAAATTTAAAGTGATGAGCAAACTTATGAGAGTTGGATTCTGATCTGGATGCTCATTAATATAACTTTAGGTTTCACTCTTCTAGTTTATTTGAAATATTTTACTGTTTGTTTCTAGGGTCCACAGCTTCTACACCACAGTAGGCTTTCAGTACCAGTAGGAGACTCTCAGTGTTACAGTAGTGCAACAAAGAGTTTACCAAAAAAACCCCAATTTTCTGGAGAATATTCCTGCCACTGTAGTTGATTTGTTTCTATATTTACAGACAACAAAAAAAAGTCCTTACCTAGCAAATCTGCGAGACAAAATAAACAAGGTAAAAGACAAAATTGCACCTAGAATTTTGAGAGTACCCACAATAAAGAATGTAAAAAAATTATTATATTAGTCAAAATTGAAAACATTAATAACAATGTCTTTGGTTTCCTGTTTTAGACTCTTCCAAATGTGGAAACCAGCTTCATCTCATGTCTCTCTAGACATTTGCCTGACTAGGAGTCTAGTTTGTGGGCAGCAAGGGGAACATCAAGGACAGATCAGATCTAAGGCAAGCTGTACTGCTTTTGAAGATTCCTTTCCCTCTCTAGTAGAGGGTAGCCCTAAAAATCAAAGCCTTAATTTTAGCATTTATTCCCAAGAAGGGAATAGAATAAGTGGAAAAAATACCCATAGAGTATCAATCTGTTAATCTTCTTCAAACTGGATTCTAGTATGATGGTCAGATGTAGGGTGGCTTGCTTCTTATTCTGGTAGATGAAAGAAAAATGTTGATGAAGTATAGCTCTAATCGGAGATTATCGCTAAAGTTATTACACATTGTCTATGCAGGTTGGATACAGTGGTGAGGGGGCTCAAGAGGCAGTCATGCAATGTGATAAGGAAGACAAGTAGAGACAGATGTAATTCAGCATATGCTAATGCTGAATTCTACTCTCTAAACAGAAGGAGTTTGGTGTTGAAGATAGCACTGTATATCCAGCATTTTTCCTGTTATCTCTATGCAGGTATTCTGTGCATTGATTAATTACTTTTTGGGAACCATGCTGCCCTGTCTAACATTTATCATTTGGTTTCCTAAGCACCCTGTTTAAGACTTATGTCCAAACCCTATAACCACAGAAGTGAGTAATTGCCTATAGTGTTAATAAGTAATAAAACCTCTAGCATAACGTTCCTATAAGGCAAATGAGAATTAAAAAGTGTAGCGCAGAGAACTGGAATTGTGAGTGTGGAAATGATAGAGGTACAGAGCACTGTCATAGGAAAGGCATGTTACATGAACAAAGGGCAATGAGGAAGTGATGGAAAAGCACATTAGAGAACCATTCTCTTGCTCTGTGGCCTGACTGTTTCCAAGCATAATAAAAAGGAGATACAAGGATAATAAAATTCATGCTGGACACATCTTTAAAGCAGGAACTTACCAAAGAATAAAAAAAGCACTTTCTTCCTATGTGTTTTAAATTTCCCAGAGTATATTCACCTTCAGTAGCAAAGTACAAAGGTACCAGTGGTCCCTATCTAATTTAAGGTATAGGCAGCTCTGCAGAAGGGCAATGTATGCACGGAACAAAAGCTTTAGGGACATTCTGAGGGACATTTTTTTTCTCCTCTGTTCATTTTGCAAATATCTATATTGTCACAAATACTGTGAACAGTATAGAAAGGGATTAATTCTGGATATCTGTAGCAACTGCATGTTTCAGGACTTGTGGATATCATTCTTAGCCTCGTCAAAGGGTTTAGAGCAGATGATTGTGCCTGGAGTTCTTAATTTTGTAATAAATCCTAACCTCGTGTGTCTGTTAGTAAATCATAATGCTTTAACTTCAGCTTTAGCATTACAAAACATCACTGAGTGACAAGTGTTCCATTTACTATTAATAAAAAAATAATAAATAAAGCTTTATTTTCCTCCCATAAACTATGTATGTCTTCTCTGTATCATATCCTGAAGCTTGAAACTTATTTGCAATGAAAAAATATGAATGTAAAGAAACTGGTTTTCACTGTGTCCTTTTGGAAGAACTCAATCACTTGTATGTAAGCACAGGTATATGGAAAGTGTTCTGCAGCATCTCTTCAACAGGTCACTGGTATATCAGCCTTAGGTCTCAGCCATGCCTTGACCCACACTTTCTACCTGTGATTTGATTCCCAACAGTGCAGAAAATGTATGTGGATAGCATGGAAATTTATAAAGAAAGGACAGAACACTTCAAGGGTCTTAATTACATCATCACTGGAATCAGCAAACTGAAAATAAAGTAGTTTCAGAAATGTCTCATTGCAGATAATATTGCCCACAACCTTGTCTTCTCCGTGGAAAGGAGACTCAGGCCAAGGCTGAGCAGCTTCACCTGTAACTTTCACAATACCTCAGAAGCAACAGTGTCTGATTGTATAACCTCTCTCTCACTCTGATTGCTTATTTCCGTGCCTGTGTTGCAGCTTGCCACCAACTAGGTTGACAGACTTGATTTTTAGCCCTTTTTCTGCACACCCACTAGGACAATTACAGATTAGGATTAGGAAATGACAGCACAGGGACTGGAATGAACAATGAAGAGGAGAAAGTAGGTCTTCTCCTAACAGCTCTAGTAGAGTTCCTTCCACCTCTGACAAAAGAAGCAAAAGAAGTGCAACTTCACCCATAGTTACAACTACAAAAGTCTTATTTATGAAGAGTTCACTTTTAAACTGAATTTTGGTGCATTTATCACATCTCAGGTTCCTCAGAGATGAGGACCTAAATGAAATTTTCTCCAAGGCTTTGAGAGCAGTGATTGGATAGCTGCAATCAGTATTCAAAATGAACATATTAAAATGGGAATCCATTTAAGTCAATAGAGAATGAGTTATTCCCTCTTGGCCAGCACTTCCCAAAAGAAATTTAGATTTTTAGTATAGCATCACAAGTATATTTCTATTGTCCCATATTTGAGAATGTTTTTCACAGTCCTTTTGTTTAATCTTAAAAATTGAACCATTGGATTCAGAAATATTGAAGAGTTCCATGAAAATTGCACTGCAACTGTCTTGTTCATGTTATACTGTATCATCTTGTTGAACACGATGTGCTTTGAAATCCATGCCACAACCATGTGTCTTAAAAATGGTTGCAATGGTGAATTCAGAAAAAATAAAGATCCATCAAAATCTGTTTTTCCTTCAAATCTAGTTTGACTAAAATTTTCAGGCACTTGTAGCAGTCTCTTAGGAAGGCTGCTGCTATTCCTTAAACTGTCCTTTATATCTTTTATTTGATCAAAAGATTTTTAGTGTCCTTTCCAAGGCACTACTAGCTCTGAATAGGTAGACTCCTGTTGCTATAGTAATTAAAGCCCAAACCAGTGCTCCAGTCAGAAGACTGAAGGGCAGAGTTTGTTCCTCAGCGCCTATTGCAAGTAAGACTGTAAATTTACACAAGCTCGCTTGACTCTTCAGGCCAAGAGTAGCAGAAAAGCAATAAAACAGACATGCACTCTCAGATGTACACGCCCACGCTCTATTGGAGGTGTGAAGATTTTATTCAAGGTACACATTTTAAGGATACAACCTTAGAAAATTCAGGGGATGTACATTTCTGTCCTGAATTGCACACCACCACCACAAACTTACCCAGTGAGAAGCTGAAAAGAGATGTTAAGAGTCTTTAGGCATTTTTAATAATATATTTCTAAATGAGTTATGTGTCTGAATACCTTTGAGATTTGTTCTTTGGCATCTTACTTTTAAACTGGAAGGTGCTAGAAGGGGGGATTACTAAGAAAATAACTTAAAAGCATGTATTCTAACACCAATTGTATGTATGGTTTCACTGAGGGAGTGAATGCATTCACACAAATGAGGTCCTCATTCTCTCCCTCTCTCCTTTCCTCCTTTCTACTTTTTTCTTTCTTGTTCTTTTCCTTCCTTCCTCCCTTCCTTCCTTCTTTCCTTCCTTCCTTCCTTCCTTCCTACCCTTCTCTGTCTGTCTGTCTGTCTGTCATTTTTTCCACAGAGCTACAGGTAGTTTACAGGAGACAGTCAAGTTCTGTTCACACTAAAGTCAGTGGCAAAAAAAATGAGTTTTGATGCTCGTAAAATCAGAAGTTGATTTGGAATTATCTGTAGGAATGTAATTATTAAAAAATAATTCAGAAATTCTTTACTCAAATAAAAAAATCATCAATGTCGTGTTACTGTCTGGAAGACTTGAGGTGACTAACGTAGTTATTGAACTAGAAATATTAGCAAAAAGTCTCAAATTAAATGGTTCAGTAGAGACTGGTAACTCATAAACATTTCCAGCTTTAGAAGAAATATTTCTCCTTGCCCTTGGTGTAAATCCAGCACTTTAGAAAACAACAACAAATACTTTCAAAACCAAGAACTGATTTTTGGTGCTGAAGTTCCTGTGTAGCCAACATGAAACTTGTTAATGTCTGATAGGACATTTGTGGAACAATATGCACCAACCATGCAGTAGACCTCAAAATATAATCATTTGGGCACAAGAAAACAGACACAGTCAAAAATCATGTGTTCATAAAAAAAAAATTGGTTAAACAGGGTTTTGAGTTGAAGTTAACAGAATTGTTGGTAACTGTTGGTAACTGTAGCTCTAAACATTTTAAATTAGGTGGAAGAAGCCATTGAGTTCAGTTGTTGAATACACAGCTTAAAAGCAGGGACTAGTACACACAGCATCTCCTCCAGTGATGCAGCTCTGTGTCATTTGATCCATAGGCTGGGAACTGATTGCACTGAAGCAGATGTCTCCATGCATGAGAGAAAGAAGCAGGGGAAATGAAGTGGAAGTAGTGAGAGCAGTGGAAACACAGTTACCAAAGCAGAGCCTGCGTGTCATGGAGTGCTAAGTGCTGGCTTGAAACAAGCCCACAACTGCAAATACGAAAACTCCTTTCTGGTGCTTGATTCTTGCTGTCTTGAGGGAAATAGAGGTGGGTGCCTTTGGAAATACACAGGATGACTTCCCAGACACTGCTAATTCATTTTGTCCTCCCAATAAACAGCCCATAGGATCCTGAGTATTGGCTAAATGCCCAGCTAAAACTATTTAAACTAATTAATATTCACATTGTATGATGATAGTATGTCCCATTCAGCTTCTTATTTACATATATTAGATTTCTCTCCAGTGTGCAATTTCTCCATTAAAATATTTATTTCTCAGTCTTTCTCTTGCTTTTTCTTACATATCAATACACTACAGATAGGATACTTTGATACTTCTGGTGCACAGCTCAAGATGAAAAAGGATGAAATATCAGCCCATATATCTTAAGATACCATGTTTTTGTCACATTTAGAACAACAGATAACAGTGGTGTCACAGCATGTGTTAACAATTAGCAGATGATTCATTTTAGTAGCAGCTTCCCTGCAAAGACTTCAATATTTCTCAGCACAAGGACAGTGTCATTTGACTCATCTGCTTATTTTACTGTCCAAACCAAAGCTTGCACATTCTTTGAATTTCATGTTTGCATTCAGAATCCTTTTGACTGCAGGTTTGGGAAGTACCAAATGCTTCCCCATCTGGGAAGGTCATTTTAATCCCCAAGATGGACTTGCTGACATGAAAACAACATATTTGGAATCACTGCCAACTCTGGGCTGGTCCTTTCCAAATGGCACTTCAGGCACTGGTCATGGGAAATAGACTTTTATTACCCACACATCCTATTTATAGAAATGAAAGTAATTAGTAAAGTATATTATTCACTTGTTTTGTCTATGTATTAGTGCTATTTTCCTTTTGTTTTTCACACAGTAACTTCTTACTGGCCAGTAGGATCCTTGAGTAGCTGCTTGCCATCACGGCTGAGTCCATCCTCTCCCAAAGTGGGTGATATATAGGCTCATATCTGACAACAACAGAAAATAAAAACAGCGCTGTATAACCACACAGAGCAGGAGGTTGCCTCGGGTAGCAAAATATAATGGGCTGCAAAATGTTAAGAGACTGTTTACACACTGGCAGCCTATTGTGCTGCCCCAGCACAAATCATTTTATCCAGATAAAATTGCACTGAAGTATGTAACCATATATACTTGTAGCTGTAAGGAGTACATGAGGTGTCCTAGAACTGCGTGCTCTGATTTTTCTTTAGCAATTAACTCTGTCTACAACTTTGCCTAGGAAACAGGACTTTCACAGTTGCCTTGGGTAGAGGTATCCACATATTTTTTCCAGCTGGAGACTATGCTGGTTTTTTTGCTGCAAGCAGGAAGACCAAATATAGGCTGTTTAGGGTGGAGCAAATTACAGCTGCTCCCAACTAGTATGAGAACTCATGTTCTAAAGCCACAGCTCCCACCTCAGTTTGATTCAAGCAACTCTGATAGAATCAATACAGCATATGGAATGCCAGGATCTTATTGGAGTGGTCCTATGCACCACTCAGCCCTTGGCTGTAGCTAGAACTCATGGCTAGGACAGCTGTAGGATCTAGAGACTATCCAATGTTTGACAGGGCTGTTGATATGAATGTACCATGTTAAGTCTGAGATCAAACAGCTGACCATGTAGAAGGAACTACTGTCAGAACAAGAACTGTCCTAATCTAAAGTCTTAATAAAGTTGTATACATTTAATTTGAAGATACATGACCTCATTTTCAATGTCTATACACCTTTGCTATCTATAGATTTGCATCAATACTTTCAACAATTTATCTCATAAAGTTGTAGGGGAGTTTGTGTATTGCAGTCAATGCTTAATTTATGGAGCAGTAACTCCAAAATTGCGTATAGTTTCTTGGTTCACAGTCTTCATTTTGGAGTTAAAAAATACTTAAAAATCTACAGCAATTTGATTAATAGTCCAAAGTAAGATTTTATCCTTTTTCCCTTTTATTTTAACCGTAATTCTTCCTATAGAAGATCCCTAATTTCGAATTAGTTCAGCCTTTGTACTCAAATATGCTTTATCTCAAATGATGAAAAGCTGAAAGGTAAAGTTGACTTTGTAATGGACTGGTTATCAGCTACATAGGTATGATTTTAATTTCCAGAACACAGAAACCTGAATAAAATGAAAAGGTATTTCTACAACAAAAAAACTTGAATGAGACAAAACTTTTCCATTAATATTTGGTTAAAAATTTACATTATTTTATTCAGCTATGTTTGTGCTGTGTGTGTGTGCTGATTTTCTGCAAACGTTGGAGAAATTGAATTTGAGTGTCACAAATAAAAAACCAATTTCAGAAAGATATGCCTATTTCCAGACAGAAACAATCCTTTAAATTCACATACAGAAGTAGTTTTTGCTGGAAACTCTAGGGGGCTCATCCAAACAGTGGGAAAAAATCTGTGCTATTTTGACTACCAGAGCACTTAAGTTTTGAACACTTGCATGCATATGTATTGATACAGAAAGAACCCAGTAGTGTAAATTTCCCTAAGCAAACCTACGATTTATAATTTAAAACACAAGTTGTCTTTCATGCCTATTCTGTGGCTGAGAAAATAATCCATCTGTTATTTAAAAGCTTGGATTCTTTCAGCATCAAATTGATGCGGGATAGGTGAGATGTCAAGGAAAAAGCACCCTCCAAAGCAGTTGATGAGTGCTGAGACAAAATAGATGTGAAAAACCCTCTGATAGTTTCAAGTCATTGGGTTGCTATAGTGTTTAGCTTCAAATACATGTTTACTTTTTAATTAATTCTGAAGGCCTAGGACTATACAATCACATCCTTTACTTTGTATTTAGTTAGTTGTATTTGGTTATTTTCCTTTTCTTTGAAATTACTTAACCCCTTAAGGTTTTTCCTATGAAAACTCACATCTTCCCATGTTTCTGAATTCTTAAGTTTCAGAAAATCTTTTAAACCCTTTGGGGCCTGCACTCTGTGACAAGGTATCATGGAGGCATCAAGAGAAGGAAAGACATGTATAGGAAAAATAAAGTGAAAAGGAACAAGATTGAAAAAAAAGTACATCAGCTTTCCTTTTTACCACAGGATACTTTTTAAATCTTGAAAGTATGTTAGATGTAGTGCAGTATAATAAAAAGTCTGATTTGTCTTCAAATATGTCAGAATATACAGTTTCACAAATTAAAATTTTATCATCTGCATGTATTAAATAGTTTCCCTACTTGTAAACTATTTTTCAAATTCTTACAAGAGTTGGGATAGGAAGGCATTAAAAACAATGAGAGACCACAATTTAAACTAGAAAATATTATTCAGTTCTATGATTATTTGCCATTTTAACCCGGTATATGTTAGATTTCCACTTTTTTTTTTTTCCTAATTTTTGTGCAGGTACACTGAACCTTTGAAAAAGAGACATCAGAAAAATGAATTAAATATTAGGTTTATTCAAAGATAACTGAGGAGACAAGTGATGTGTTGTCTGCTGAAATGAGTCTTGACTCAAATACTTCCGTTGAGCAAAATATAGTCACATAACAGAAGAATTAGTGCCAAATACAGAGTTATATTGACAAAGGTAAAACAAAATAATATTTTAACTTTTTTTAAGGTTTAAGCTTTTACAGCTCAGGTAACACAGTGTAATATCTCTTCTCCTAATATAAGTAAAGATGTCTTATCAACATGCACATTCTTTGGCCCATAATCTTAGTGTATTAAAAAAAAGTAAAATATCAGAGTGTTTTGAAAACTTCTATGTCACTACCCGAAAAGTAACTGAATGTATTGTCCTATTCTATGTCATCTCAGCCTTTGGCAAAGGGTCTTCTTCACCACAGACATCACCAAATTATTCCACCTGTCTTCATTATTGCAGGAATAGTAACAAATGCTATTTGGGGCAAGTCAGCATTCATTAACATAACTGATCTGACATGTTGAATTATAACTTAAGTTACAGTTAAATTCCTTGCACATGGTCAAACGGAAATCCCATTATAGGGATTAACAGCTCAGTATTACTGAGCAGAAAATAAAATGATAGGCAACAAATACATATAAACTTCCCTGATATTTCTCAGGTTTTAAACCTGAAGAAGTTAATAACAAAATGGTATCTTGGCTTCTACTCAGGTCTTCTGTCTCAGCTAGACTATTTTCTTTATTCTTCTGTTGTCAGACAATGCTGATAATTCTATGTGTACTTTTCCTTAAGAGTCTTGAATAAATTGTATGAGGGCTTTTTTTTTCCTCCCTTCCAAACAGACTTCTCCTCTGAGATTTGAAGCACAATTTCACCCACTGTCTGCTATTTTATTTATCTGTCATATTTTATTAGAAGGTACAGCTGAGTATTTTCTGTGTTATTTCAAGGGATAGGAAAACTACAGTTCTGAATAATCTTTTACATTTAATGAGAAATGGAACACATGTATGATTTCACTTGGCTTTGCCCCTAGCTCAGTGTAAAGGCTTAGTGTTGTGTATTGGCCTTCCAGTCTGAGAGTGGACCTGGATCAGAGAAGGGTGCAATCATGGCTCTTCAAAATTCACTGTACTCTCTAAAAATGTTGTTAATGTAAAGGCTTCTAGTGATTCCTTAGTAAATGCTCAAGTCATGTTGGAACCATTTTTTGGTTATTCCTCATTTTCAGAACTTGCAAGGAAAAAGATTAATGAGGAAAACTGAATAGCTAAGAAGAGAATGAAACTATCCAAGGCCCAGAGAGTTCTACTTTTAGTTTTCTTTTATTTCAAAATGAAAACTCCCTGAACCCTTTAAAGGTTAATATTTAGTGTCTAGATTTCCACTTCATGTGTCTTCCTGAATTCTGCTTAATTTAGAGATGGGTATAACCAAGCCTGTGTCCATATAAACATAAAGAGAGATGCATACAACGAATGCCTTTACATTTTGCTTTTACATGACTCCAGTTCTCTGTTTTCCCAGGGAATTTTCCCTCAGACCTAACGTTGAGATAAATAAACAGTGTTAAAGATGTTCATTTTACTAATTCCAGTATAACAAAAATAATAACACCTCATTATTTTCTTTGTAGGTTGATAAGTGGATCCAGATTACAGGAACTCAGTGTCTTTCCCTTTGGTGACCTCTTATTTTTTTTACTTATGCTAGCTTTTGGTTTTAATCTCCTTTCATTTGTTTCGGGTTTTCTTCCACTCCTTTTACTCCTGCTTACCATTTGCAATAGGAAAAGAGCACATATTGGCACAGCAGAGACATTCAGGTAATAAACTTTTACAAATTCTTTGAGCAGAGCCTCTCAATTTTTTGCTTTGGATATATATTAGAATTTCAAAGCCAATTTCATTCTGGATATCAAATTTTAAAATGTCCAGATTGATTTTCAAATTCAAGTACTCATTTATGATGGAAAGCCTTCATCCAAATTTAATTTTATTGTTAATTAGGGGTATAGAATTGTACATAAAATAAACACTGTGCCAAAATACACCTACACGGTGCCAACTCAAGAGTTTTATTTTAGTTGCAGTAGGATGGCTACTCTAAAGTAGTATTTTTAAGCTCTAAAAATAAAAAAATCCCACTTACCTTGGTACAGGAAAAAGAAGGAAATAGTTTAAAAAAACCCCAAACTTACAGTAAAATATCAGGTTAGAGTAAATCATCAGGTCTAGAGGCCATAGGAAGCAGTAGAGCAACATGAAAAAAAATCTCATCTATTACAGGCATCTATATCTCAACTAACTGTAAAAGAAGCATGGATGACACTACTATATTCCATTCAGTGCCTAAATTTTAAGTAGTTAAAGACCAAGGAAGTAATCCTAATCATACTGTTCTTGAAAAGGAAGCAAGTGTATTTTCATCACTACAGTGAGTACAGATTACACTTAAATGACTCAAGCATAGCCAGCTTCTTTTTAGGATAATAATCTGATACTCCTTATTCTTGCACTTTCAACTCCTGATAAAACCAGTAAAAGAAATTAAAACTTGGCTGTGCTAAAATAAATGCCCACCTTTTGGCATGTTTGTAGTTTTGCACAAGTCAAAAGACCCCTTATGTAGGAGGGAGAGTGGGGGAAAGCCAATGGGGAATCAAAAGTCTTGAAAGCTGGAATACGTGATATACTCTTAATGTTGTAGTGGGAGGCAATGGAAAATTATACCAACCTCAATGTTTAAAAATACATCAGTGTAGCAATCTACTTTTATAGTCAACATAGAAATAGGAATTTGAAAATAAACCTTAAAACTGGTATAGTAAAAAATACATTTCAGGCAAATTAATTCAGAAGTAGAGAATAATGGTATTTCATTTGAATGAAATGGCATCTAAACAAACAGCAGCATTACTGAGCTTTGAAACACCAATGTTTACATAAAATATAAAAGTATTTCTACTATAAATAGAGAAGAAAAAAAATCAACTCAAAACCAAAAAAATCGGTGTTCATTCCTCTGTATTCTACCTTACTAAGAGAACAATTTCAATTTAAAGACATTCAGCTGGAAAAAACAAAAGCTCTTCCTTGTAGACATAGGCAGTGAAAGAGCACAAGAGGACATTCTGGTTAACATCCATATAATATTTTTATAAAAGTGAAAACATATACTATTAAGACAGAAAGAGTCAATGAAAGGCCACATGTAAATTGATAAGCTGAGGACTGCAATTTAAACCCCTGGAGATACCTCCACAACAGATACTGCATGGAAGATGAAGGGATAGCCCCAAACTACATCAACATATTGTTTGTTAATTGGCTGCCATGTGTGACAAAATCTTTTTATTTTAATCCCATAGCAGATGCTGGTGAATATTCAGTGTAAAGTAGAGAAGAGTTCATATTAGTATTCCTAGAGCTGTGATTATAGCCCATAGAATCATGGTTGTAAATGGTCTCTTGGGAGAATCTGTGTATAAAAGAAGGACTCCAGATTGAGAAAATAAATCATGATCAAATATTATATGATTTACACCATTTGCTAACTAAGAGAGAACATTAGGCCATTAGTCCATGTAAATAGAAGAACAAATGAACAAAAATGATAGCTGGGGCACTTGAGCATTCAGCTTAGCTATGTATTTGATATGATCAATACTATACAAAAATCAGTCCTGACTTTTGCCTTTTACTTGTTTAACCTAGTATGGCAGTTTGAAGGAAAGAGGCAGTACCATATTACTAACAAATGTGATTCGTGTGCTGTGTCAGCTATCCTTGACAAGCAACAAAGCTATGCCCCTACCTCTGCTCCAGAGAGC
This sequence comes from Lepidothrix coronata, assembly GCF_001604755.1. Classification (NCBI taxonomy): domain Eukaryota; kingdom Metazoa; phylum Chordata; class Aves; order Passeriformes; family Pipridae; genus Lepidothrix; species Lepidothrix coronata. The sequence continues at coordinate 1,836,186 of NW_016690250.1, read as the reverse complement.
TGAGCAGCTGCCATTCTCACAGCCAACAAAAATAACTGCTGCCACAACAGGCAACAAAAGCAATGCTGTGGCACCTGCTGCCTTGGCCAGCTGAGGCAATGGTAGGCTCTCATTCAAGACAGTGGCAGTAGGGCCACATGAAGCCAAACACATGCCCTGGCTTGCTCAGCTGCTGTCCTCTCTATGCCCAGCCATGTGCCCACCAGACAACTTCCTTCTCCCAGCTGCAGCCCTTAGGAAGCCCATCCGAATCACTTCTGCAAGAACCTACCTTGCTTCACAGAGCAAGTGTCTCTGCTACCTTCCACTCTTAAGTAATTCATTTATTGTGAGGTTCATGTAGCACTTCTGCTATTTTTGCAGCTAAATTAACACTGTTTATTTTATTCTCTATGTATAGCTTGATTTTCTTTTTGTATTCAGTTTCTCCCCATATATTTATCCATACTCAATTCTACTTTTCAGTTCCTTTTTATAAATACATTGTGAACATATGATATTAAAAAGTAAACACCATGACTTGGTATAAATACAGCCCTGTGGTACACATTCATTCTCAATTTAGGAAACACTGTGGTAAAAGCAGTGCCACAGAAGAGTATTTGCTTACCTTTTAGAGGCGCCCTGGTTATTTAAGTATAATTAAGTTAGACTCTTTTTTAAAGTTTTTTGCCCATCATTGTAAAATAATATTGGCACTAGCAAAATTAACAACAAAACCCATACACTTTTTGCTATGCTTTAGAAAGAATTTTTCACCCACATTAAGAAATAACATTCTTTTATCATATTTCAGCTTGGATGCATTGTTTTCACAGCAATGAAAAGGGAAAATGTAAGAAATATGGGTAACAGGTCTATGCTAAAATGAAAATAATTTGATGCATGATCAATTTATTACTAATATTTATTCTTGTGGAAAAATATCTTTCTGACTTTTAATTCAATAAACACTTTGCACACCCTGCTTGAATGCCAAAATTTTCAAAGGATGTCATAAACTGAAGAAGTGAAGCTTGCTGAATTATTTGCTAGCAAATAATTTCCATGCAAATAACAGCCATGCTCTCTGGAAATGATTTTCCTCTTAAGTATTTGCCCAAATAATTTCTGTCAATAATTTTGGAATTTTTTTCAAATTTGTTCTCCACAGTGCTAAATTCCTTACAAGTCTTATGTGACTGATCACTTTCAATAATTAAAATTGTTTCTGACATAATTTTAACTGTATTTTTCTCTTAATATCTGTTTATTGAGGGACTTTTAAAAATATCAAATATTCCAATTTTTTCTGTTATGAGTTTATACGGCAACATATTTGAACAAAAAAATGAGCTTTATGACTGGCAGCATTTTAGCCCAGCAATGAAGAGACACAAAAGAATCACACACTATTAGCTCAACAGTAAAGAAATTACTGTGATCCAATTAATTCAGATCAGAAATATACTACCAATATTTTCTTTCTTGAGTTCATAATCACAACTAAGCTTTTCAAAGAAGCTTGTCAGGTGAATGAGATTCTTATTTCTATGATTTCTTTCCTATGTTAACTCAAAAACTTTGATTATTTTTGAGCTTGAGAAAAAGAAATACCTTAAAAATTACTGAGATTTTAATTTTGAATGCATAAAAATATCAGTTGGGTTTTGTATTTTTTCTCATTTTTATTTGGTTTTAAAAGACCTATAAATTAGCGTAAATTATTACAACTTTTCCAACAAAGTTTAAAATACCAAATATTACATTTTAAGTCAAATATTTTTTTTTGTTTCGAGCAAACTGTGTAGCAGAAATTGTTAAAATTTTCCTTCATTGCATGGCTGATATGACTATAACCTGTTTATTCTTAAAGCAATTAGTAGAAGACACTATAATACCCAAAATATACATGCCTTGTCTAGGATATATTCCTGCCTCAATTCCTTCTCTATCTGTGATAGAGCCTGGTCTGAAAATTGTTTCCTGTGTCATAGGAGATCGAGTCAGGCATTGGACTTGTAAATACTTCACAGTATTCTTCTCTCTACCTGCAGAATGTGCTCTGTTGTTTAAAATCAAGCATTTATTACAATATATAAGAACATAAGAATGAACATGAAGGGTACTGACAGAAATTCATGTGACTTTGTGACTGTGACCATCAGAGAATAGTAGAAGTACAAAGTGACCTTTCCCTCTTAGTCTCTCCTAGTTCTCAGCCTGTAAGATATCTGGAGCTACAAGTGGTATCAGGCTTATGCCATTTAATAGTCCTTGACAGAATTTTATTCCTTGATTTTGTCCTTCTTTTTGATCTCATTTATACTTTTTGCCTGGGATTTTTACTTAAGAACAAGAACTTCCTTTGGTTTCCTTTATACGTGCTATCTTATCACTTCATTTGGTGCCTTCCACATCCTGAGCTATGTGAAACGTCGAATAATTGTTTCCCGTTCATATTGTCTCTGGCATTCAGGATATTATATTCTTCTTTTGTATCTATTGCCTGTTCAGTTGAGTCATTTCCAGACTGATCTGTTCTGCTCTATTTAATTTCTTCTTATCTCCTTGTCATTGCTTTCATCCTTCTCTGTACTGTTTTTACATATCCTGTTTGATATGTTGCAAACACAGCAAGAAGCGTAAAAGATTTTTTTTTGCTTAGTTGACTATTCCTTCTTCATAATAGTAAGTCTTAGCACCCTGCTTGCTTTTTGACCACTGAGGAATACTGAGCTGATAAAGTCAGAAATCTATAGTGACTACAAGATCCCTTTCATGAGTGAAAGCATCTAATTTATAATCCATTGTCTGGTCTCTGTCTGAATGCTTATAGTTAGTTTTCTATTTCTGCATTATTTTACATGCACTGACATTGGATTTAGTCTGCTGTTTCATCATCTGCTCATTCAGTAGTTTCTATCAATTCACTTAGTCTCGCTGCCACACACTGAGGTTGTTACTGTAGTGCTTGCCCTTCTTTTTAGCCCATATGTGAAATACTAAGCACCACATTTTGAAGAGCAGATTCTTTGCTGGTGGCAAAGTCCCTGTTTTAAATGCTGCATGCATGCAGATTATTAAACGATCTTCCCCTTCAAAAAAACAAAAGCTTAATACTCAAAGTTGGTAATGTGCTGATCTAAGAGACACAGGCTCTGAGCTCTGAGCAGTATGTGTTTGTTTATCTATAAATAGTAATTTAATTTGCATCATTGGGGTGCACATTTTGGTGTACCCCTGTATAACCAATAACCTGGCAGGCAGGCACTCTCCTGAGACATGAATGCTCTTAGTTCAAATATGACAGGTACGTGTTTGAAGATATACCAGCAGTCCTTGAGCTGAGTGCTCTTATCACCAAGCTACTGGGCATTCTCTAAGGGTATTTCATGCCCTAAGTCTTCTTCTGCATTCATTTCTTGGGGTTTGTGAGCAATGTTTTTTGAAAGAGTGACCTTCCCAATATATTAGGTCTAGAAGAAACCATGTGAAGGTGTTTGAAGGACAAGGATCCTTGTCAGTGCTTTTGTATAATTTTTTTATTCAGAATCTCTGTCTCGGTATATTCTTAGGCACCTCCCTTTTTGGTTTTTTTTGGCCCCTGGATCCCTTGGGTGGCAGATTTTCTCCAATCTCTGAGTGGGGAACTTGGCTGAGAACACTCTGGGCATTGGAGATTTAAGACTTCACAGAACTGGCTGCGCAGATAGACCAGAAAAAGATGCCTTGACAGGAGCTATGACAGTATCTTTGGCTGTACCTCCCAACTGCCCTGGACACTTTGATTTTGGTTTGATCTAAAGTTAGCAACTGATCTATCACAGTGTTAACCACCAACGAAGTAATGGTACGTGTAGTTTTAGGTTTCAAGTCTATTCATGGGTAAATAATATCAAAATACGGCCTTGTTTCTGATGGAAACATGGTTTTTAGATTAGGGTCTGGAATGGGAGTGAAAACAAAGGGATTGGCTGGTGGGTGAATTTCAGTGATATTGAAGGCCACACAGCCCACATGGGAGAAGGTTTCTGTAACTAGCCCAGGCAGGGAGATGTTTAACTTGGTGTTTGCATGGTTTAGATACTAAAGCCAGTGACAAGACTGAAAGGTACAGGAAAGCAGGCTTCACTGATTCTGGTAGTCATCATGCTGTTTGTCAAACAGTGATATTGTTGAATTACTTTGTGTTTGGATAATACATTGAAATGTAAAAGTTACACATGAATGTTGCATACATTGCTATAATAGCCATGAGTTGTTGAATATTCTAATGATAAGGTAAAATTTGATGATTTGGGGGGTCTTTTTCATAAATACTTAAGCCTAAGGAGTTTAATAACCTGGATATCTTAGTTTTCTACCTCCTTTTTCGGAGGAAAAATGAATTATCTGTTGAAACCCACAGCAAAAGTGCCTTCACCTTATCTGAGCTGACTGTGAAAGGATTTATGACAAACTGTTGTCAGAGCATTGTGACCAGCATTGAAATAAGTATGCCTGCTTCAGCTTCTTGTGTGTATCCGTAATCTTGATGCTAAGATTGAACAGCTGCTGTGTACCTGTTGTGTGTATGCCAGGGTAAAGCAATTTTTCTTTTCTTTTGCTTTCCTCTGTTGGAGTGAAGCCAACCAACTTCTGTAGAAAGAAATTGAAAGAAATGAAAATATGTAAATCAACATCTAGCAAGGGGTTTTATAATGTGAGTAAGCTACTGTCATCCTTCTATAGCATTGTTCTCTCTATATATTGTTAAAAAATAAACATGGAGGAGTGGAAGCTTGTATTCTTGAGGTAGGAACTCTGTATTGCCTTGACTAAACCTGCGGTGACAATCAATGGCTCAGTCTTCAGAAAGTAGTACAAACACTTGGAGAAACAGACCTGTAAAAATATTTAAGATGCTTGTAGAGAACAAGTAAGATACTAATAATTGCAGAGTCATTGGGTCAAGGAAAGAGAAAAATGCAAACAACTTCACCACATACAGCAAGGTAAGATATAGCAGTGCTTCTGAAGTTGATTGTGTATCCACAATTAAGGCATAGCCAGCACATGTCTGAAAAGAGCAAAATACTACATATCCCATGTTTTAAAGCATATGTAGCCTCTGTATAAAATTTTTGCAGATGAGGGAAAAGATATTATCGTTTTTGTCTTTGGACGGGACAACTTCAAGCAAATAAAATATACATAATGGAAACTCACTAGTAAAGAAGCCCTGGAATTAGTCTAACTGAAACAGTTCAGAACTCTAATATGTGTTTAAAAATGATTTATAAGGAGAAATTAACAGTCCACATAAGCATGCATGAAAGGAATGCACCTTGCAATTCTCTGCAATTAGAACACATGCCTGGCAGGTCAGACACTGTCATTAAACGCCTGTGAGAGAGATCTGGACTGCTGTTTTCTCCACCCCGCTGAGGGCTGCAGCCACTACAGGCTACATGATATTCTGAGGTTGCTGTCTTGTTGAAGCCTTTATACAAAATGTTAAACAGCACAATGATGCTTGGCATCGTCATGTGAATTCTAATCCCTTCAGGTAAAAGGGAAATAAAATGTTTGCAGTGCTTAAAAACGGGACAGAATTCAAGGTGATAAAATCTCTCCCTTCCTTCTGTTTTGGTACTCATATATTGACTTAACTTATATTCTTCATTTTCACTAAATTAATCAATAAATTTGACTTTAAATTGTAGACGATTTTGAAATAATGTGAAATAATTTAGCACACTGACTTCTTCCAAAATATTTTTTTTGGCTCTAGTTATCAGCATATCAAGATGAGCAAGCCACAAAATCAGCAGTGCAAATCAGGGCAAGCAGATAACATGTTATCTACTGGAATGCAAATATGAACATCACCTGCAAGACTGGAAGGGGTTAGGCTGTCAATCAGTATGGATGACAATACACACTGATACCAAAGGGAATGCAAAGTTAAAAGATGACTGTGGGAATTTTGGAAGAGTTTTGAGAAAGAAATAGAGTTACTAATGATTTGCATGAGTACCAAGAACAGGAAAAAAACAGGCAATCATGAACATTGAATGTGGTGATCAGAAGCAGACATAAGAGCATCAGACTAAATGCAAAAAAAAGGGCTAATCCAGTCATGAGTCTAACTCAACATGTGGTGAATAAATTCAGCACAAGATGGAAAAGAGCATAAAATGAAGAAGCTTTGTAATGACTGCTATTACTCCTAGAGATTTGAGAAATAAAAAAAAAAAAAACAACCAAAAAATGGTTCTGACAGATGAAAGGAAATTTGATGTAATTGGCACTTACTGAAAGCTAACTGGACAATTCTCATATCTGATCAGTTAAAAGTCTTGGTCATAACATCTTCAGGAAGTTTAGCATGCATAAAAGGAGGTGCTGAGCTGACCCTTTATTGTGTGAATGCTGTCACCTATTTCATGTGTGAATGTGGCTTCATGTATTAACTAATGTCATTCAAGATGTGGCTTGTTGGAGGACAATGAATCAAGTCAGAGAAGGATCATTTATTCCTTCACCACCTGGCTGCACTATCTAGAAATATCTGTCAGGGAGATGTCAGTTTGAGCTGATATTTTCCTGATGCAACAAGAGGGATAACTACATGTAAGGTAACTCTGCTTTGGATTTCATTACATAGATATTAGAGATTTGCTTACTAGATATTTGTGGTTGCTTGAAGGACCAATGATCTTGAAATCATTTTACTAAGAGGCAAAAAAGACAATTACCTGATAGAAACTACGAGTAAGACACAAGAAGGCATGAAATGCATGACATGCAAAAGAAAACTTTCCATTGAAAGTTACCTCAAAGAAAAGGCATTGTCTCAAAGACATAGGTTCCCAGTCTATCAGTGGGGAAGAATTAGGTATTATTAAACAAAAGTTTGAAAAGTTGTCATGCCATGCAGATAACTGACTCTATTAGTTTAGTGAGGAATACCTGAGGGCAGGAGGAGTGCCTGAACTCCCATGTTTCCCCTGAATTCCCAGAACTGTTTGTTTATTATTTATTAGGCACTTCTATCCATTCCAAAATTAACATAATGTCTTCAGATAAACAGTCAAGAGGAGCTCATTCTTCCAGAGTTTTAACAGATATAACTGGGACACTTGCCTAGCAAGGAGACTACTTGGTCTGGGCAACTCTCCTCTAGGTTAATGGGCTCAGAAACCTCTTTTTGTATAGGATGTTGCCATAACTACTCAGTGCAGGAGAAAAGACTCTCCTCCACTGGAGCACGTTAGCGATCTAAAATGAATGCCAGACTTGGAGATGAGTAGGTAACGTATGCCTTTACTCTGTGGCATATTGACTGTATCCCTCTTAGATAAGGTAAAAAAAAGGATTCCTAACACCAATCTCTAGATTGTACTCTGCTGTTGTTGGTTTTTTATCTTTATTTAAAATTAAGCAGTTATAAGATTGCTAGTTTGGGCACTGTCCACCAGAAACCAGGTCTCTTCCACTTTCTAAGGAGCTAAATGTTTTAGGTGAGTGTTTAAGGGCACTACCTGGAGCTGGGACTGACACAAACCCCCTTCCCTGCCTGGCCGAAATGAATTTCATTAAAATGGTCACATGCCAGTACCATGTTTGGCATGCTATAGAAAACTGGTATAGCAGTTTTATATATTTTAAGGCATATTGGAAAATTTACATAGAAGAATGATGACAATACCTTCTATGGTGAAGGAAAATCCATATTTCTACTGGCTGTAAACCAGAGTCTGTTATTAATGCTAAAAACCAAGTTGAAGAGTGATTTGAGAGCAATGAAATACTATTTCAGGAAATGCAAAAAACCTCTAAATGCTCAAGTTTTTATTAGTCAGGGGAAAAGAGTGTAACAAAAAGCAGTGGGTGAGTCTGAAACTCACCCACTTCAGACACAGTGGCACTGTGAAGTTCAGATACAGTGGCACTGCTTCCAGAAATTGCTTTCTTACCTATGGGACAAACCATGAAGCCATAAAGTCGCTCCTACCCTTGAAGCCTGGACGCTTTCTAGAAGGCATCCTGTAGCCAAAGCTATGTTGAGCGCACCCCACAGTGCACATCTGGGTATGTCCTGAGCTGAACCAAGAGCTTCAGGGTAGATATTGAGCAGTGAAGACGTTTTGTTTGTGATCAACTTTACAGGGAAGACAACTGAAATATTTTCTGGGTGTTTATGGTAGCTTTTGCAGAACAGCTTTTGCAGCCACAGAAATCTTTGGGGGAGATGTAGGACATCAGGGTTCCAGGTAAGATTTTTGTCAATGCATTCTCCAATTTCATGCATTTACATTCTCCCAGTGTTGTGCTTGAGGAGTCACAGAAATATTTGAAAACTTTCTCTAAAACTACGCAGCATCTGAACAGTGGTTTATTTTTATAAATTATTTTGGAGGTTCCAGATCATGGAAAGAGAAATAGCAGACAGTGACACTCAATTTTTTTTTTTGCCATCACTTATTTGTAGTTATTAACATTTTGAGCTAATTCCACTGCTCTGAAGCAGCACAAACAAACTGGATTGAAAACCAGTGTGGAGCCTGGCTCTCTGTGCTATAAGAAGCTGGGTACCTGGTAAATCTCTTGCTGTAGGATGTAAGTCTTATCACTCCACATCATCTCTGCCAGGTAATTTGTGCACTGGCATGTAGCAGCAGTTAAATCAAAACGCATTTAGGCAATCCTTTGGAGTTGAAGGTGAAACACCTCTTCCACAGGAGGCAAAACTGAGAAATGAAAAATAAAAATGTCACTGCAGAAAAAGTAGAAGAAATCCATAATTATTTCTATTTTAAGAAGTGTCGTAGGAAAATCCTGCTGAGGGAATAAGCAGTATGAATCTTCATCAGAAGCTGGACATATGTCCCCTATTTTTCTGAATAAAATTTGTCTTTATTTGATATTATATATAATGTATTTTTAAAAATATTATACATTGATACACTAAACATTATTTTCACAATTCTAAAAAACCCCTACTGATGCCATGCATGGATTATTTTGTCTTTTCAGGTATTTTGGCATGTCTGGGAATAAGCATGGAAGCTGTGCCCAGGACAGACTATCATATTATTCCAAGAGTAACAAGTGGGAGAGGAACATTTCATGTCTTTACCTCAGTGCAAAGCAAATCATGAGTCTATTTTCAAAAATGTCTGCAAGGTACAAATTTGTTTACAAAAGCAATTCAGCTGCTTGGCCCAATTTGCTGGAGATTTAGGTAACGGAGTCACAAAACAGAACCTGTGTCTTAATGACCTGCTAGAGCAGGGGGGTAACTACCATTTGTACCTTTCCAGACTGACCAACTGCCTCAATGCTGTTATTCTTCAGTAGAACAAGAAGGAACGAAATACAGTACTATTAATATTAAACATCATAATGTGCCTGTCTTCTCCAAAGAAAAGTAAATAGGTATTCTGATGCCCAGGTATGTGTTTCTATGCTTGTTCCTCCTCTACCATTTGAGAACCCTTAGGGTTCAATTTATGAAATATAGATAAGACCTTAGATCTTGAAGAACTTGGTGCCTCTGATGTCATTAATTTTTTCTATATCGGTAAAAATATAGTAAAGAAACTTAGACCAGTTTGTACCTGAGGATTGCCACAGATTATGTTCCCTCTTTTTTTTATTCTTTATGTGATATGTTATAGCAGAAAAGGCTGCTCATGATGTTTTAAAATCTCATTTTCTATATATTGCAATGTGTTAACATCTTCAGTGGGAATAAACATAGATTAAAAAACCAAGTTGTTGTTTAAGCAAGTTGTCCAAGTGAGTCGTTCATATCGTTCCATTTTTTAATACCTTTTTTAACTAGCATTTTTTTTAAAAATTGGCTTTTATTTTAGTCATGTGTGAGGTTGCCAAATGTGTCTCAGAAACCAAACTGTATATTAACATCTACTGAATTCTCCTTATCTACTATGTTAGTAATGTCTTCAAACATGAGATCTCTTGCCTGATTTTATGTTTCCCATCTTTAATCAAGCTGTGTCTTCCCAGCTGCTGTCCATCTTTAAGATAGTTTCTATAGATGAGTTCTGTTAAAATACTCACAAATTCTAAGGTAGGGAAAGAGGCTGGCTCTGAATTTGCATTTGTAGCTGCTTTGCCCAAGACAACCCTTATGAATGCCAAGACTGGAAAATATAAAAATTTGACTACTATCATGCCAAGCTGAAGCTTTTCCAACTCAATCTTTTAGTGATAAATATTATCTGATACTTTATAGCCCCTTTGAAATAGTATCCTCTGATAAAAAGATGAATTTAAAAGTCAATGCATAAATTTTTCTCCTCATTTTGTTAAAGACATATGGAGATAAGAAATATGGACGATGTTGTCCTAAAAACAGTTGAGCCAAGCAAGTTTTCAGACTGGAATATTCACATGAAGTACTGAAAAATTAATATCTGTTAAATTTTATACCTGTTCAGTGTTTAAAACCCCCACCCACAATTTAATAATATTTTTTACACTCCTAATGTGCTACTAAGTTCTTTTCAGTGAAAGTAGACCATCCAGAAGCATATAAATCATGCCATTATTTTAAAATATGTACCACTTCTACATTTGAAGTTTGTTAACTTGAAAACTATTTAGTTAGAATTTTGGGTGATTTGAATATAAAGGGATATATCATTAAAAGTAAAACAATGGAAGCTTCCTGCTGTTTTCACCATTGTTGGTGTCTGCAGGAATCTTTTCTTATTTAGAAATGATGTTATGTTAGTGATAATAAAAACCACTTATGAAAAAAATACTGTCTTGCAACATTCAAAGCAATTTGTAGGATTAGTTCTATACAAGAGAGTGCGGGATCGTGCACACTTACAGTCCCTGTATTCATTATGGCTAAAACTGAATTAGCTAGGATTATATTTAAACAATATTAACTGTTGCAGACAGTTTAGATTAGTGAAGAGCTAGTGCATAAAATAGATTTATAAAATAACATGGAGTGTGGTGAGGTTTTTTGTCTAATGCAATGGTGTTTCTGTTGCACTCTGCTAACCAGACCATTTGTCTGAGATATGAGAAGCAGCAGCAACTATGAACACAACTGCAAGAGTGCAGGATTAAGTAAAGAGAGCTATATTTAGGAAGGTTTGAAAAATAAGCTTAGGTGCACGTGCTCAGCTATTATATAAAGTCCACAAGCCCGATTTCTCTCACATCTAGTAGAAGAGCAAGCACTAGTGGTATTTTGGTTACACATCACGTTTTTTCGCATTTTAAGGATGCCTAAACTCACCTACATTTTCAAGCTGATATTTTTCAGGCACAAAGGAAAGGCTAGTGGGTTGATTAATAAGGCATTTGTAAAAAAACAGTTTAAAAAAAGGTCTACCTTAGCAATGCACTGTTTTCAGTAATTTTTTTGTAGACCGAGCGTGGGGCGTGAGCTTAAACGCTGAGACAGTGCTGCCACCTTGAGGGTTTTCTTGAAGTATGTCCCTCAGCAGAAGTGAAAATTAATTGCACACACTGATTGTATAGCTTGTGTATTCACTTGTATATGCGTAAGACATATTAAGTAACAATAGCATGTTGAAAATATATATTCCATAAAAAAATTCACCAGAGAAGATGATAATGTTGTGATAATAATCTATAAAAATAACCTAAGAAAATTTAGAGAGGAGCTGTTTTGAAGGCAGATTTTAAAATAACTTTACTTCTCATTATCAAGCCATCAGGATGGGATAATTTTCCTGAAAATGTTAGGTACCACTGGTCATTCAAAGAAGCAACAGATCTGTATGTGAAACACAGATGCACTTAAGAGGTCAAAGGCAACTTGGCATGGTTACAAGACCAAGTGCCTTTACACAAACTGCAACTTAAGGAAATTGACTTTAATTATGGAATGTCTGCAATTTAGGATATTCAGACTTAGATGTTTTTTGTTTGTGCGTACTTGAGTTGGAAACTATATCCTGCAAAGGGATCTCTCAAACTGTAGTCCTGCATCAGAAAAAAATATTAGTCACTGCTCCAGATCCACAAAGTATTGGTGACTGAGAAAAATACACATCATTACAAACAAAAGGAGGGCATCAGGAACACTGCCCTCTTCTCAAGAGCTGAGTCTACTCAGACTTAAATTCACAGTCTGGAACCAATCCTTGTGTGAGGTATCTGCATCTGCCATTTAGAGAACAGAAGATTTATCTGGTCTTTCTGGATACAGAAGATGATGCTGACACTATCTGCTTCATATCGTTGCCCAGTATCTATAGCACTCACTTAGGAATTAGAAAGTAAGAGCTTTAGCCCCTCATCCTGAGTTGGTACAATGCAATGTTTCCAATGTTTCGTACTTCCCAGCCACCTTGAGCTTTGCTACTGGAACTTTTCCCTGAGTAAATGATAGAGAATGTTTCCTTTTGCACCTGTTTTTATTGTTGAAATGAGAAAGCTTTCCTGGTAGTTGCAACAGTAAAGATGAAGAGCGACCCTTCCTGCTCTGGAAGACAAAAATTTGAACTTGAATAGAAAATAGAATTGAGATGTTTTATTTCAAAAGGAATGTTCTTTTGTAAGAGCAATTATTCCAGTGACGAGTGAAATTGCGTAGCTCCCATATTTTGCAATAATTTCAATGTTTGGGGCTGGGATGATTTAAGAATATCAATAAAGCCAGACTGAAAAGAAGATGAAGAGGTAAGAAGAAAGCTTCCCTTTCTGAAGGGAAGCTTTATGTCTGGAGTAAGCTTCTCAGGTATCTATAGGCAGGAGCTGCTCTAGATCCTAATGGAAGTAGTTTGGAACACTTGCAGAAGAAAATTTCAAGAGATGTGGAAACTTCAGTGATGGAACGTTAGTCACTACAGTCTCCCTGAAGTTCAAGAGAGTTGGTGAAGTTGGAGCGACAAAGTCTTCAACTGCAGTATTTAAATTCTCACCAAGTCCCACTTTAATGTCTAAACTTCTTAATAGGCTTAACTCAATTCATATTTCATGTTGTCAAGGGCAGTGAAGTTCTTCATCCAAGACAGACATTTCATCAATAGGCATTATAATTAGCTTAAATTTATTTTAACTTGGTTCCAAAAAAAAATTCATCATTAACCTACAGGGACAGATCTACAAGATGTTTGTCAGGTATAGATCATTGCTATTAGGAAAGCGAGTAGATAAGCACACCACTGCCAGCTTATGAGTATTGTGAGGTATTCTGAATGATTTACTGATAGACAAAGATATTAGATACCTGTTTATACTGCATATAGAGGCTTGTATGTCTGAAAAAGAAAATAGAGCTCTAAAGAAACCTGGTAGCAAACCCCTACATTTGTCTGTGGAGATCAGTGACACAGAAGAAGATTTTGTGGAGGGAAATGATAACACTCCTTAAACTCCAGTTGAACTTCATTTCTCCATGCATCTCAAGGCATAAATATGTTCCAAGCAAATTTTAAAAGCTTTCATTTGCAATCAGCAGATGAAGTTACATCTGCTTTGCATCCATCCATTTTACATCACTGTAGAATTTGGCATTACTACTCCACCAAGTTCTTAAGGGAAAATATTTCATTACTGGCATGCTTTTATTTATTTGTTTTTGCTTAAGATAACACAAGGATGAAACAACTGGATTTTATTCACTTACTTAAATGCATTTCTTGGGCCACTCATTAAACAATAACATTAAAATAACAGGGAAAACCATCTGGCTTTTTGAAGTTTTTTTTCCAATACGTTACCAAACCACACAGAGTATTTTACCAGGAAATAATGTCTTCCTGGACAGTCTGGATTCTTTTCCAGATGTATGTAGGGAAATTGTCTATATTTCTATCCATTTCTCATTTCAAAATAACCAGCTATCATGTGGTAAGGAATGCAGAATTATATTGCAGCATTCTGAATTTGTGTATCTGTGGAGAAAACAACCAGTCTGCTTGTGTGTGCACAGATATATTCCATACATATTTTAAGCTGAGTCTGCTTTAAGATGATTCCATCACCTGTGGTCACTTGACCAAAGTTGAAGGATGAGTAGAACTACTGGATTGAATGAGTTACAAAAAGATCTCTGAAGTCACACATGACGAAGAATCAAAGATCTGTCTGTCTGAAACTCCATAAATCAGGAAGAATTCCATTTTAGTAGCTCTACATAAATACCTGGCAGATAGTTTCTTGGTTTTTGTTCTTAAAGGTGAAGACACAAACTTTGAACTCACTGCTTTGAGCATGCAGTTAATAATATACTCATGTAATATTTTAAGTGGTTTGAAAGGGCTATCATCTAACAGCAAGTAGAGGCCTCCACTGAAAACTGACTGAATTACAGACTAACAATTCCCACGTAACTTTCTTCTGCCAGAGGATGTGAGGAAGAGAAGAATCCAATAAAATCTGGTGTATTGATCCAAAAAAGGCTTAGGAACACACTCCAGATTTACAGCAAAATGAGAGAGGTTAAAATCTTCGGGTTCAAAAGCCAAGCTCATCATCATATCACTTTGATTTAGTTAAAATAGGAATATATGGATAAACTCACCATCAAAAACAACATCCTCACCACACTTTCACTCTCCTAACAACTCATTTCATCTCAGTGATTCCATGTGAACATGCTTTGGAAACATAGACCTCAGTATAGATTCACTGAGGGGATGTGAAATGTTTTACTACCAGACAGGAAGGATGTTTTAGAGATATATTGTCCAGTCTGTTTATTACAGTTTTATACAGGGTGAGTTACACAAAAAGACAGGATTAAAATTCAAAATTAGCAAACTGAAGAAATGGTTTGGAAAAAAAACAGATTCAATTTGAATGCAAACTCTTTCATATATGCAGGAATAGTAATCTACTGCATAACCTAACTGAGGCTATCCGACGGTTCTGATGAAAAGCACCTTGTGGTTATAGCAGATAAAGAGGCAAATCTAAGTCATCAATGTTGTGATGGTGAGAAAAAGAGGTGTCTCTGCCCATGGCAGGGGGGTTGGAATTAGATGATCTCTAAGGTCCCTTCCAACCCAAACCATTCTATGATTCTATGATTCTATGAGCATCGTATTGATGCATTGTACAGAGTGTCATGTGCAAGCTGCACACTTTTGGGTGCTACTGCTTTGTCTTCTTTAGCTACCTATATCTCATCTACACTAAGGGTCCCATCTCTACCTAATGCCTCATCGCCCCCTAAGAGTCTTCTCTGTATATGTAGATCAGTTGACAAAAATATCAAAAGAGACGGGAAAAGTCAAGAGATATGAAAACTACTGCCTATGAGAAACTGCTCGTGGTGGAGGCAGAGTAGTTTAATTTAGAAAACAAAGACTAAGAGAAATTTACTGAAAGTCTTCAAATTCGGAAGCTGGATACATAGAAACATAAAAGCTAGGTGGAAAGAGGAAAGACCTTAACTGTTCCCTGTGTGTTATATGCGCTGCCTGTGTGAACCACATGACCATTAAAGCCCTGCAGGAGTTGAGGCACTTCACTGGTGTTTCGAAGAACAATTTGAACTGTCAGGATATATAGCTGGTTTTGCATTTGAGGGATGGTATCTCTTCCTAATCTATTTTTCTATTACATTATTAGAAAATGCAGAAACAATCAAAATTTTCTAGACTGGGAAGGTCCAAGCTGTAGTAAGGTACAGTGGTTATTGTACTAGTAGCCAAATGGTCCTCCAAGTGTACATGGCCAGGAACTTCCACTAATGCCACAGAAACAGTTGCCAGCAGGTTACCAGAGTACAGTAGGCTCTCCTGGGCCATCTGCTGCTGAGTTTCCTATTTTCTCTTGTTTTCTTGATGAATTTTATAGAGACAGCAATCTTTTCTATCTGTCCCTAAGCTATTCTCTAAAGAGACAGTGATGGATAGTCAATTCCCCATTAGCTACTAGTGGCATTTCACTGTCCAGGAATTCTCACTGTGATATTTATGAACGAGCTTTCAAGTCAGTGAACACATAGCATCTTGAGGTTGCCTAAATTCCAGTCATCATTTGAGCCAACTGCAAAATTGTTTGGTTTTTGGTTTTTTACCAGAAGAATACAGAAATCAGTTTGAAGATCTGATCTGTATTTTGCCTGCCTCACAGTGTTGATGATGTCATTTGACCCAGGGGGAAACACTGTTCTTTCAAGAAGTTCTCAGAGTATTTAATCTTCCTCCTTATTTTGCCTTGTAAAGTTACAGGTATTTTAGCAATATAGTATCCTTCGTCCTTGGAAAAAAATGTAATCTAACATCTGGGAGGGGGTGAGTAGGGGGAGAAATAACTGAATAAATATTGAAAGAGTAGGCAAAACTTGGAAAGTTCAAAATTAATAAAAAACACAAATGTGTATGTGTCTGTTTTTTTAACAGAAATTTCAAAGCAGCAAATACTTTCAATTTAAAAATTATATATACTTATATATTTGTATTTGGTTTCCCCACACACCTGAAGGTCTGTTTATCTATGAAAGCTATGAAATATTTCTACATGTTCAGGTGTGCATATTATTGGTATGTGAATATATATGTACATTATGCATCTCACTTCAGTGCTGGCTCTCTAATTTTAGATAAACACAATTCCATTTAATCTTCTTTTACAGCTGTAAATAGCATGGATATAAGTGGGTTTTGCTCTCATAAAATTTTTGTAAGCAAAGACTAAGGTAAACATATTTTTTTTCTCCTCCACTTTGAGTTAATGATTTTTTAAAAAGAACGTCTTTGTCCTAAATCGAAACCACAAAGTCTGTCAATGGCTTTTGGTGATTTAGAAAACAACTGTCGATCATATGGCACACAAAGGAAGAATGAGTTCACTGAAACTACCGCCAAACAGAATTTTGGAAGCAGAAATAGAACTGGGTAGGAAGTGGTTTTCCTGTCCCACGAAAGTTTTCGAGATCTCGTTTTTCCCATTACGGCTCAGAATGAACCCAGGACCCACCAAAGATGAGAGAGGGAGAAAGATGACAAAGCCCAGCAGGCTGAACAAGTGTGCTCATGTCATCCATATTCCACTAGCTGGTTGGGTAGGTCACTTCCCTGAGACAAGGACCACCAAGGTTAGGCTCCTGTTCTGACTCCAACCTGTGTCCTGAGCTTGAGCCTCCACCAGGGTGACTGAGTGTGTTCAGCTCATGTCAACTGCATATTGGAATGACAGTATAATCAGTTACCAGGGTATCAATTATTTTGATGCAGATATCTTCTTTTCCCACCTTTGTTAAAATTTTAGTGGTAAACTGCTCTTTTCAACAAAAGGTTTTCAGTTCTGGGAAATCATTGTCCTTTTTCAGTTGTTACAGAAATAATTTTTAATCTAATTGTCCAGCCCAGAGGATGGAAAATTTCCTGTTGGTGTTCTAGTGGCTGCACATACCTGGAGATAAGATCTTAGTCCCAAACCCTCAAAGGCATTTAGGCACCTAATTCCTGCTGAGAGATAAAGACCAGACCAAAACAAAAAAGTGCAGTTTAGGTATTGCCACTGCAAGCTTGCAGACATCTGGGGGCTGCAATAAAATCCAGATGGACTATTTCTTCTTCAGTCCCTGAAGCTTAGGTACACATTGGACTGACTTTGGGAATTGTGCCATCAGAGAACAGTCATATGATGGAGATGATGGAGTACCACACTGTCCTGAAGAAGCATTTCAGAGCTTCTTGCAGTTTCAGAAGGGTTGTCTGTGCTATACAACAGTACCAAATGACAATAACTGGTCCAAGTCTGCCCACGCTGCCACATCTGCACTCCTATTAATATTTCAAAAGACTGAGACAAATGTGTTTATTTCTACCCAAGGTTAATTCTGACCTTTTACTGCAACCTAAGCATTGGCACTGCAGAGAGACGCACATGCAACTTATTTGCTAACTCTTCAGTCTTGAAAACAGAATAGGCAGAACAACAAAGCCCTATGGGAATAGAACTGTTATAACTGCACAATGAAGCTGTCAATTTTATCTTCCAGTTATGGTACCTCCATATTCAAATCCAAATGTTACTCTGGAGCTGTATTAAGAGAGGTTAGCTGCTCTTCCTCTGTCCTCTCCTCATCAGAGCCTCCAAGTTCAGCCATCTGTTTCAGCGCAGAGGTGAGGAAGGCAGTCCATGCATTAACAGCAAGCCTGACTCCAGCCAATAAGCTAGATCCCTGCTGCTTCTTTTCTGGTGACATCACTATTTCATTTCTCTAGATTTCTGCTAACATATCATACTCACGATATTGCTACAGCAGAGGGCGCTGGCCTGAGGCAATATTTCAGTGCAGTGCTAATGATCCAGGTAAATGGGGCAACTCTGGGAGGAATAAAGTTAAATCTGTTTGCCCTTCTTTTTTGTTTCATATAATTTCATTCCCAAATCACTTGATGGCAAAAGATGACTGGATATTTTAAACAACATCGTTCTCACAAAGTAGAAAGAGTGGTCTGCTGCACAGCTGTGCTCAACCCACCCACTGTACGCAGAGTCTAGCTCAGCCTTACTTTCTTTTGAGGGTAATAAGTGAGCACATAGAATTAAATTAAGAACCCCTGCAAGTTCCGGGCCAGGTGCTGGGCAGATGTAAAGTGAGGGGATGGAGGGGTTGTAGGGAAGCACTGAGAAGAAATCTTCTCTTGTAGACCACCAGGCAGTTGCAGAGCCCCCCCAAAGAAGTCTTGTCGAGGTCTGTGGCATACCTGGGTGACAAACAACAGAAAAGGATAGGAGATTTCTGCTCGGCAGAGGATTTAGCCTTTTTACGCCTGTCTCCATTCGATAGTGATTCCATTGCTCTTTTGCTTTCATGCACAGAACTCACTGCTTCAACTGCATCTCTTCGTCTGAGTCAAGCTCCTACACTTCTTTGCAGAACAACTCACAGAAGTGAGCAAGGGGCTAGATTTGTCTCCTGGTAACTGTTACTGACTTTTATTAGTACTGCATTTTCAGACAATGGTATGAAAAGAGCTATTCACAAGTGAGATTTAATATGAGTCATGTAAAAAATATTGAAGACTACACCTACTAAAATGAGCTGATTATACACATTCACTATACAATCCAGATCATCACTTTCTGTTAACTAACTATATTGACATTTGCAGTGACTTATGAACTATTAAAGAAAACAGAAGTTAGGCTGCTGCAGCAAAGTGTCCATGTAGCCCATTTGGCCTTATGAAAAGCATTAGAATTAACACAACATCCTATTTTAGGTGAATATATTTTTTAATGTTATTTTAAATTAAAAATGTGGACACAGGCAGAAAACATTTAGCCCACTCTTTGAACTAGCTTCAAATTTTTTTTATATATTTTAAAAGAACAACAATGACATCCAGTGGTTGTAAATTTCTCCAACATTTTTACTTCCATGTTTGACACCACATCTGGTGTAGAAAATAGATTTATTCTTAATAAAATTTTAAAATAAAAAAATGAATTTTAATACATGCTGAGTAGAGGTATAAAGAGTTGGCATGTCACCTTGAGACATTTTACAGTAGATTTTTTTTTGGAATGTATGCTCATTAGAAATTTGTTTAGTAACATTCATATAATTACTATGAATTTGCCCTAGAACTTTGAATGCAGTTAAGATCAGAATAAAATTAACAAGTACTTTTTAAAACTACTTTACGTCTACAAGTATTTGGTAGTATTAGCCCTTTCTTTCCTGTCTCCTATGCTTGTTTGGTGTAGTTAAAAACTAGGAGTATCTAGTAGCTTTTCTATAACAATATGTACCATGCCATGCCTAAAAACAGGTATGTTAAGGATAAAGAATGTCTGTTAATATTACTGTCCTAGTTAGAACAGCTGGGACCAGTTCATCACTGGATGGGTGTAACCCAAAACTGTGTATTTGATAGCCTTCCATGCCATTTCCCAGAAACTGTTATCACTAGACCATTGACACCATCTGCCCAGATCAGGCCTGACTCCTCAGGCTATAAACTGGGTGTTAAGAGGCCTGCAAGATAAGAGGATGCTCCTGTCCTCATACCCACTCTGGAACTCCCTGCCCTGGGGGACGTACTGGGCATTCCTGCCTGAACTGGAGGATATATAATCTTGGGGTCTTGGGGCTTTTTTTTAACCACTCATGGGATCCAGAGGAAGACTGCAGACCACCACTCTCAACCAGACTGCAACCACCAATCTCGACCGGACTGCAATCACCACTCTTGACCAGACTGCAACAGCACTCTCACCAACAGGTTTTCCCCTCTCCTTTTACTTTGGACACAGGGGGCCCAAGAAACACCACTCTGTTCACGCCCCAGGGTGCCGGATTATACATTTGGGTTTTGTGGGTTAAAACCAATTGTTTGTCTGTATAATCATACTTATTGTATTATTTTATTAAATGGTTATTCTAACTTATAATCTCTCTTTTGAGTTGGGTTCGTTTCCCCTGCCAGTTTACCTTTAAACCAGCAGAATTACTTTACCTTAAGAAAAAGAAAATACATATTTCTATAAGTATTGGGGGAAAAAACTGAATTGATGAAGTCAACATTGTTTTCCAAGGTTCTGTGAACCAGGCTGGAGATGAGGGGGAACCTCCCAGCCTGAAGGTTCATCTAGTAATGCAGTCTAATTTTCACTGCTGGTAAAGATTCAAAAAGTATTGACTAAAATTATACAGGAGTTTATTTGAACAAATTACCTGGGGACTCTAGGAATTGTATCATACTTTTTTCTTTTTTTTTTTCTTCTATGGACAGTTTTTCTTTTTGCTTCTCTGAGTACTTTCACTGTCCATGTGCAGACCCCACCACAACGGGAGGCTTCCACACCTCCAGTTCCTGAGTCACTGGGGTGATCCAGTGCTACTCATTTCCACAGGGCTGAAGAAGCCCTGAGCAATGTCAGCTACCAATGGCATTCCCCATCTAGTTTCTGGTTGACACAGCACACACCATCTGAAATCCCTCTCCTGGTCTCACACAGCTTCAGGGCTCTGAAGTTCCTGTTCTGCAGTAGGTAAATCACTTGGCTTCAGGAGCTGGAAACAATCTAGGAACTTCCCCAGGGAGCGAGACAAACCTGGACTTGCAACAGGGAATGCATGGATTTCAGTTAACCATCAACATTTAAGGTAAAGTTGGATTTATGTGCAGGGAAAGAGATTCAGCAGTCTCTCCTGTGGCCAGTTGGATTTAATGAGACAGCTCTTGCTGTGGAGATTTCTTTCCCAATCTAGCAGCCCAGCAGGGATGAGTCAATAGGTGGGCTGCTATTTTTTTTACTCCTTTCCTACATTTTAGCTTGAAGTTGAGCATGTAAGTACATTTGAGAACACTAAAATTTCTGTGGGAAAACTGACTTGTTCTTTAAAATACAAATTATGTTCTTTAAAACTGACTTGTTCTTTAAAATACAAATTATGAAAGAATAGGGTTGTTTCTGTTCTCTCAAGAATAAGTCTGCACTTTGTGCTCTGTGAGATTTGCTGTATGAACAGTCTATTTTATTTTCATTCATCTGGCTGTACTTGACAGAAGTACAGACTGGTTTTGCAGTTTGAGAACTATACCTGGATTGATTTATCATCTGCACTAGAGAATGAATTAAACCAATCTCTTTCTTTTCTCCTTGCTGGTGCTACCTGACAGTTCCTTTCACCCCAGCATTTCTAGGAATTATTTACTAATTTTCATCAATAAATTTTATCCTGTGACCTGAATGCCTTGAAAATATCCATGGTCAAAAACTGAAATAGTGGCAGTTAGTTGTAAGACTGTAGACTTTATAATTCTTTCCCCTAATTGGATTGGCATGATACTTTCTCAAGCAAGGAAATGTATTTGCCAACTTTCCACCCACAGAGATCGGAGAGGAATTGAAGCTTGTCCTGGTGCAAAATACACTTGCAAATCAAAGAAGACAAACTTAGCTCTTGATTTCTTCCTAACATGGTATGCATAGTTGGTAGAGTCTCCTCCCAACTGCATTTGTGCTGCAAGTCTCCATAGGAAACAGGCACAGACCTACCAAGAGTTATATATGGCTTTATAAGATTGAAAGTATCATTATTGAAGAAAAGTACAGAGTGAAGGGAGAAAAAGATTTGTTAGTTTAAACTGTGATCTGCTTCCCTTCTTCAGCGACCTGCTTTTGCTACACACATTGATCAGTAATTAAAAGCAAAGACAAACTTCAAATAAAGATTTTCTAATTATCAAGGCGTGTGTGTTTCTGCAGACATGATTGTTTATGTAAGTATAGTATAAAACGTATAGCACAAATAAATTTATACTGAAGTTAGAGGCATTAAGAGCATAACTGCAAAGTCTCTGATACTTCATAGATCTTGAAGGGAAAGAACAATATTTGTTAGTTACACACAGCACAGTTCCATCATTGTTCTGCATTATCCTTTATTTAGACTAGAACGTATCCAAAAAGAGAAATTCCCATGGATATCAACTGTCATAATTTATTGCCTTTATTTGGATGAAATCAATTTAGAGCTATCATTTTTAGAGCCTCTGTGTCCACGGCCACCTCCACCATTCACACTGGAACTCATCTCCTTTCTCCATCTCTTCTGCCCTCTGACTGGTCCCCAGGGACCTCCACACAGGGTACCTGCCTACCAGAGGAGGAAGCAGCACTTAGGGTGGGCAGCATGTCTCCCAGCAAACAGCCTGTGTTTGTAATGGAGAGCACATTGGAGTACAGTAAAACGAAATTTGTGTTTTCAGTAAGGAATGAAGTGCTCCAGCAATCCACTTCTCTTGGGAATTGCCTAAGTGGTTCCCCTCATCAGGGGAAGTCATGGGCTAGTTTCCAGGTGCATCAAAAGAAGAATAACTGTTCTGTGAAAACAGAAGACTAGTTGACTTCACTTGCTAAAATATGTGCTCTCTTTCCCCTTAGGAAGATGAAAAAAAATCCATGAATACTTATAGACACACAGCAGCAACATTTCACTTTTTATTATTGTCATGAATATTACCCTTGTGCTTGCAGTGCCAGCCAAGGCTGAGGAACAGAAATGTGTAACCACAAAATAAGAGCCACAGCCCAACCTAGCAAGTTTGCAATTTAGAAGGAGCAGATGGAGTCAGACAGATGGCAGGGTACAGGCACTATGAGACAGTAGTGATCTCTGAGCTGCCTCCTGCCTAATGTTGTTGACCTTGTTGACCTTGTTGTAAGCCTAATGGTCAGGTTTGGGATGGAATTTGAAGAATAGGGAAGTAGCATCAACATCTGGAACTTACACCCCCTTACAATAAAAATAAGTGATAATTTAGGAGCAGAAATATATATGTATAAATGTGCATATACTAATCACTTTTCTCAGATTTTAGTGTCATATGATATAGCTCACTAGACAAAATTCTAAAGAATCATAGAATAGTTTGGGCTGGGAGAAACCTTTAAAAGTCATCTACTTCAACCCCTCTGCCATTAGTAGGGACACTTTTCATTAGACCATGTTCCTCAGAGCCCCTTCCAACACGGCCTTGAATGTATTCAGGGGTGCAGCATCTACTGCCTCTCTGGGTAGCCTGTTCCTGTGTTTGACCCTCCTCATTGTTCTTACTTAGTCTGAATCTACTCTCCTATAGTTTAAAACCATTACTCCTTGTGCTACTGTCCTACTAAAAAGTTTGCTCCCATCTTTCTTGTAGGCCCCCTTTAGGTACTGGAAGGCTGCTATAAGGTCTTCCTAGAGCCTTTTCTTCTGCAGGTAGAACAACCCCAACTCTCCCAGCCTTTCCTCATAGGAGAGGTGCTCCAACCCTCTGTTCATCTTCACGGCCCTGCTCTGGACTTGTTCAAACAAGCTCATGTCTTTCCTATGCCGAGGACCCCAGAGCTAGATGCAGTACTCCAGGTGGGGACTCACTAAGGCAGAGCAGAGGGGCAGAATCACCACCCTCAATCTGCTGGCCACCTCTCTTTGATGAAGCCCAGGACATAACTTGCTTTCTGGGCTATGAGTGCACATTACGGGCTCATATCCACCTAGTCCTCCTTGGCAGAGCTGCTCTCAATCTGTTCATTCCCCAGTCTGTGTTTATATTGCGGTTGCCCTGACCCAGGTGCAGGACTTTGTGCTTGCAAAATTTAGAAGACCCAACATCAGTTCCTGTGTATGCATGCCTTTTGGCTCCCACTACTATTTTATTATTAATTTGTCAAACTTGAGCAGTTTTCTCTGTCAAGATAATCATCGAGTTAGCTGTTCTTTAGGCACAGAGAGTAAATGGATATATAAGCTTTCATCAGTCTATATTCTTTGGACTGTTTTTATTTTTAAAAACAAGTTTTTTGTTTAAAAGGGTACATTTTAATTTGCTTGGGATGCCAACTTTTAAAAATAATAAGATGTAAATCTAAAACCTTTTAAACACCATTACCTTTGTCCTGGACATCACAGCTAACAAAATCATCCAGGAACGCCATTGGAACATAATAAAGTTGCTCAGGGACCTGGACTGTCAAACTTCTGAAGAAGTTTTGGAGTTTTGTGTCATAAACAGAGGAAAACTAGTAAAGTTATTTTAGTTCCAGCTCAGACCATGCAGGATCTAACCATAACAGCTCTCATCAAGCACATTTTAGCTAGGCCAAAGCATTAAAACCTGAAAGTACTGAAAGTACAGTAGTTATGCTTCTTAAACAGGCCTTTCCAGGAAAATTGTTTTAGGGCCCATGGCAGTAAAGATTTATGGAGTCCATTTTTTTAATTAAAGACAAGTCTTTAGTTTATATGCCAGACTTTCCTCAGCTTCTGCTGATGAGCTCTGTCCTCCCAGTAAAGTTCTCATATAATTCTGAATCCCATTTTTCCTTGGCTGTCCAAATAACAACAGAATCAACTAGACATGTGAAGTCCTGTGTATTTTCTCAGTTCAAATATGTTGACTTTATTTTTTGAAGACACAGTTCATAATGCAGACCAGGTGTCTCTTTTCTGTCTTTCTTTTTTATCTAGGAAAAAGTGGAATACTCTTTCTTCTGTTCCACTTGATACTTTATTATTCTATTTTATTTTTATTTATGCTGTATACTGAATATTCACACTTCCTGGTATCTGGCACTTGTTGAGAGTGATACATCGAAGCACCTTTGCTTCTGTCTTCTCTTGGTGCACTTCCTTCAGACTAAGGTCTCACTCTCAGCTCCCTTTTCCTGTTCTCTGGTGGGATTTCTGAACTATAGCAAAATGACTCACAAACATATGGGTGATTGGCCTGTCTTCTTAAATCGGAGAACCTTTTACCCTTAGCAATGGAAAGCTTGAGAGAAAAAGATCTCTGAAGTCACCAAAGGGACACAGGCACAGCAGCCCTACATCCTATCCACCCTCTAATGATGGATACACAAGGTTCTTGCTCCTTGAAATCCACTGAAAAAATCTGTTCTTTTTAAGCAGTCCTGCTCTCAGCTTTTTTACTGCCTGTTCAATATGTTGCCAAAAGATGCCTTGTAGCTAGCTGCTGCTTGTCCACTGGATTTTACTAACAGCAAAGCCATTGTCTCTTAGTGAAACCCTTAGCTGTGGGGAATTTTCCCAAAGCAGAAGTCACATCTACAGTAAGTTAATGTGCATTGACCAATTTACCCATCACAGAGCAGTTTCAGTGGTTGGCAGCAAAGGTATTGCCCAGCCAGAAATGCAGGGAGGCAGCAGCCCTGTATTCCCCATCTCTGAATGCTTCAGCCACTTGCCATTTTTCACTTACAGCTCAGCACATGACTCTTCTCTTGTACTCCTTATTCCCTCTTACTGCATTAGCTGAAAATGAAGCCGCTTGAGTGCAACTTTTTTAAAAATTAAGTCTATGTTTCCCTATATTATTGGCTGGAGGATTGGGAGTCAGCAAAGAAGCCACAATGGACTTAATATTTCACTTCCTTCATACCAGATTGGTTGTGTCAATTAACAAAGTTCCTCTGTACCTCATGAAGGACAGTGCAAAACCAGCACAAGCTGAGGTAGTGAAGGGCCAAATGTCTGCTATGTGTTACACACCAGTTGCCAAGAACATTTCAGCAACATTTCAGCAGTTTGACAGCTATAATGCTCCATCCATACAGTATTCCACTGACCAATGACCATGCCCCTAACACTAAGACTGAGAAACATTTTTCCACTAGAGTTTCCCACACACAGAAGACATCACCTGGCATTTTACAAGTGAGCAGGTCTGAGTCTTGAGGAACAGGGGAAAATTACATTCTTCTGATGTGTTCCTACTGCTAAAAATGCTGTAAATAATTATTTATTCACCATCAGCAGTGTAAGTAGTAAGGTACACAGAGATTGTGAAATACAAATAGAGACTTTATGGGAGTTAAATTATTTACTATAGAAGTCAACTTTGGGAGTACGAGAATGTGACATCTAGGTTGATAAATCTTATCTTCTATAATAACAGGTAAAATTGCTCTGTTACGGAGTTTCCATAAAGAGCAGTCATTGATACATTGCATTAAAAGTAAGATTATAATTTAAATATTGTTTAGAAATATAAATGTCTTGTACAAAGAATATGATTGTATGATGTCACATAAAAGATTTCTGATCTAGCAAGTAAAATTAAATATTAAGAGTCCAATGCAGACTGTAAATAGCTTTTAGTTTTATAATCTGTTAACTACAGATTCTTCAAAGGATTAATAACATCCTTAAGAGGGAATCCCATTGTACATTCCAGTGTACTTTAAACAACTACAGTTTAGCAGGTTTCTTAATAAATAAGATCATCTCTGAATTGAAATATTTATTTACCAATGCAAATTAATCTCTTCAAAACAAGCTTCTTATTCATAAACCTTTGTTGTGAAATCCACATAGGTTATTTTTTGCATTTGCATTTTACCCTAAGAAAAATGTAAAATTGCACTCAGTTCACAGTAATTAGCTTGATTAGCCTCACCTTATTCAGGCATATTCTTAGAACAGAGAACCTTAAGGTGAGTATGTTAACATCTTCCTACTTAGTAAAACAGTATTATATTTTGGGATACAAAAGCCTAGCTAAAATATGTGAGTACCATTCTTTAGATATCTCTAACGCTGCTGCAGGATTTATCAAAGATTCCTTTTTAATGAGGAAACTCAATTCTGCCCATCCCCAAACTACAATTATTACCTCAATTGTGACAAAAATAAATGTGGGGTTTTATTTCAAGATAGGTGACTGGCCTTATTGCTTTTAATGTAAAACCTGATTGTGCGTAATGCACAAGTGCTTCTCATCCTGCAGAACTATCTAAAACCTTATTCTCCCTCTCTGAGGTTATCTTCCTTAACTGGGTAGATATAAAACCTGAACATCGGTACTACAACTTTACAACAGGACAACCATTTAAAATCTTCAGTATAAAGCAACTCTACTGTTTTCAGCCAAGAGAGTCTAATCCTTTGAGAGTGTTAACATTATGAGGAAAATTAACTCTACCCCAGCCAAGACCAAGAGAAGTTCATTTGTAATGAACTGGAGAATGGACCTGAATCTAGTCTTAAACAAAAAATCTTAGGTGTGCATAATGTTTCAGACGTGGGTTTTTTTGAATGGATCAAGTGATCTGGAGCTACCCAGGTGGGTAAAAAGAGGCTGAGAAGAGAGGTCCCTGGTCGTATAGGGAAGGACAAAGCCTTGGAAAAAAGGAACATGAAGAGGAAGAGACCAGTTACAGGTTGTACAGTCATTGCTCTGCCTCAGCAAGAAATGCTTTGTTGAAGCTGGGAACTACAGTGACTTAACATGCACAGGCAGAAGATCTTGGGGGCCCTAGCAAAGTGGGAAAGACAAGGCAATATTTTTTGGAGTCTGGCCCAAGGCAGCTTCAGTATATTTTAATCAAAGAGGAATATGACTTTCTTTTTCTTCTTTTTTTTTCTTTTCTTTTGAGCAATGTCTGGGGGACATTGTAATCCCCAGCTTCTCTGCCATTGCTGCAGACTGAGAAGTGGTGTGATCTATTGTTAACGTTTGAATGGACTTTTGTTTGGGGTGAGAGACCAAATGCAGGCTTGCTGAGCCACAGAAAATAAATAATGGACAGGAAAACTTACTTTCCAGGCTGAAGTACAGTAGGATGGAGAGTAGGGGTTAGTGAGGGAGGGGCTGGAAAGGTAGTTGGTTAAGATTTATTTGGCAGACATGTACAGCTACCCTGTGTGAGTTGTACTTGAATTAATTAACTTCATCTGTGTAAACTGGGTCAGTATCCTGTAATTTCCTAAGGGTATGGCAGTATCAGGAAACTGAGTAGTCAGCAGAGCTGGTTGAATAGTTAAAATAACTGATTTACAAATAGTTCCAGGAATAAAACCACTGAGTTTCATTTCTTATGATTTATTGGGCAATATAGGAAAATTTGTCTTACCTGAAAAATGTCCTTTCTGTAAGAAGGGAAGTCCACAGCTCCTTGGGTTTTGCTCTCATAGTCTCCACTCTCTCAAGGCAGAGCCAGGCTGGTCAAATGAGGCCACGCATCAGCAAATCTCACAAGTTTCCAATTCACCTTCATAGAAAGTAGTCCTTTACAGCTTAATTCACAGCTAAGATGATAGGGAAGGGAAAAAAAAAACGGAACCACACAACCTCTGCTGCAGAAAAGTTTAAACTTCCATGACAATTGCTTTTATGTTCCATAGCATCTCTTATAAAGATATGTACATTCGGAAGGCAGAGAGAGCATTCACAATGAAAACATAATGTAGTTTACAACAGTTTTCTTGACTCTGAACCGCCTTTCTTGAACCAGGTGGGTAGATGAGGTCTTCTCGTTTTCTTTCTAGAAGAAATTAAACTGATACAACCATTCTCCTAGGAAAGACTACAGGTTTACCACAATACAGTGCCCATTAGATTACATAATATGTAAGAAAATAGAGAATGCAAGAAGTATGTCTTGCTGCCCTCCCTTTAAAAAAGAAAAATATCAGTTCAGAAACAGCATGCCAAACGTGCTGCTACCTCCAGATAATGGCAGGATATGAGGAGGTTTGCCTGTATAGTTTTGAGAACTTAAGAATATAGTGAAAAAAGTCTTCCTACATTTCTGTTTATGTTGTTAAAGAGCTGCCTAACCTGAAGGCTTACATGGCTAATGAGGAAAATGCACAAATATTTAAAAGAGAAAAAAAAAATTGATTGCTTTTAAAGATTTGGTAAAGTACTGAGTTAGTCCTCTAATAACTGGAGTCTTACCAGCAGGCTGTTATTTTAATTTTTGGTTAATGAATAGGATTAGAGCTTATCATGATGAAAGATTTCTGAATGAGATATTTCATTTACTTGCATTTTAGAGATGCATTTTCAGCATTTCTTGAGGAAATGTAGATGACTTTTTTTTTCAGTGTTTGTGGGGTTTGTGTGGCTCATATGTGGCTAAATAGAACATGAAAGAAACTGAATTTTGTTAAACAGTAATACTTCTCCCAGAAAGACTGTAACCTTAAAACACACTCCTTAGTGAAACGATTGTAAGGCTAACAGCCTTCAGAGATCCAAATTTAGCAGTATTTCTGAAAGAAAAAAATATAAATAATTGCTTATTCAGTGAGTTTAATTTCCAAGTAGGAATTGTTTTCATCAACAGAGGTTTGAGAAACCTTCTATCTGGTTTTGAGAACTGCTCTAAGGCTTTACATACTCTATAGTGGTCTAGAAACTGAGTGCATTTATCATCTGTGGTAAATAAAAAAGGACATCTTTTTATTTCTAATTATATCTGTATTGCCAGATAAATGAGAGAGATTGATAAAACCTTTGAGCATGTTCTGTTTGCTGATTATTTTCTCAGGGCTGAAAAAAGAGTGGTGAATCCATGTGGATAGCCTGCTTTACTTTTTCCTCTCATATTCTAATTTTTTTTATCTAAGAGTAAAATCTTGTGGATACAAAACCAGGAAGAAATTTTAAACTCATCTTGCATCTCAAAGGAATTACAGTATGCAAGCAACATTTTCCTTCATCTTGCGCCATCTTGCTTTCTTCACAGACTCCAAACACAAGGACAAAATGAAGAGCCTTGAAAATTAATTTTGAAGATGAATGACCAGAAGTTTCCCTATTTTGTTTTTTCTAGCAAATCAAAGCTATATCATCAACAAGCTATATGGCCTTGCAGATGCAGACACAGATGTAGAGGCCTCTGAACTACTTCCAAAATTGGAAGCAGCACAGTCACCACATCAACATGATGCCCTATCATAATTAACTAATGGCTATATGGCTGCCACAACCCACTCTGATATTGTGCATAGCTCTATGCACTGTAGACAGATAGTATTTTCACCAATTTTTTTGACTAGCTCCAGCTATGCACTATCACTGCAGTGTATGATACGAATAATGTTGCACATAGATGCATGAAAAGAATGTATAAATCCTTGCTAAAAACAAATACAATGCAGAACAAAACTCGGATAAGAATAAGTTGTCTTATTACAATCCCCTAAGATATGTTTTTTTCAAAGAATTCACAGCAGGATCTCAGGATCAGTGGTGATAAAAAAAAAAAGGAAAAATGAGCGGTGACATTTAATTAAGTAGTAACAGTTAATTTTTCCGATTTAAATTTCATTTCCATTTATTTTTCCTGTGGTTCTATGATATTTACTGCTTTGTGACCAGTACAACAAAACACCTCAACATGTGTTCAACAATAACCCATGTGTATTTCTACTGATTTCAGTGGAATTGCTGTCAGGTTCAAAACTCTGTTTCTGTGTTGACGATGTTAACACATAACACTGTATTTTAAGCAACAGATGTGTTTCTGTTTTCCAGTGTTTCCAGATCCTGAATCTGGCAGCTACAATATTAGCTGCTAATTACCCCACAAGACTGATCACCTTTGCAGAAGGTGGGCTGCAGAGTTTATGATAAGCAGTTTATATCAAGGCCAGTCAAATAGAATTGTCATCACAAATACTGCATTTTAATAGTCAGTGTTTGAAACTAAAAAAATATTTTGTTTTCTGGGATCTCACTGTGTTTACTTAAAGAGCATTTGAGTTCTTTTTAGTCTAACAAGATTTTAAACTTCTTTTGTGTACTGCAGAGTAATGAAGATCAGTCCACTTGTTTTGCAGCAAAGGAGCTTTCGTTTGTCACCTGCTTTAGTTTTCTTAGGCATTCCAAGATGAGGAAAAAAATCTCTGTACAGTCATTTTCTTCAATTGACTAAAGCATGCATAGGGATTTAAGCACAAAAGTAGAGCTATTTAAGATATTGAGGTTTTTGTTTCTAAGCATGATGTCTGCTTCTGTTGAAGTTACTAATTATAGATATTTAAGTATGTAAATATGTTATAGTATATAAATATTATAAATATATAAAATACCTATTATAAATAAATATATATGTATGAAAGTGGTTGCAAATTGTTTTTCTTCCCATCTAATAAGGAAATTTTGTTGCATGTGAGACCTACTGTTTAAATCCCTTTACTAATAACAATTATGATCTTTCTTAACTTTGTGCTGAAATTTATCAGTTTTACGCCATTTGCTACTGTAAGATCTTTCCCATGTCCTGCTGGGGAACTGCTGAGCATCCTGTCTTGCAGTTTTTCTCGTTTTTCCTTAATTAGTGAGCAGCTGTACTCTCATATCACCTTTTTTGGTTTTTATTTCCCTGAAAGAAGACTTTATTAACTTATTTAAAGAAGGTAAGTTAACAAGTTAGTACAGTTAGTATACAGGATTTTTAACTCTAAGTGGATGAAGGAAAAATTGAATTAACATACTGAAGAAAGTTATGCCTATTCATTAACAAAGTGGAAGAGTATCCTGAATGCAGGTTTGCAGTTTGCAAGAGGCACAAGCCCTGTCCTGAGCCTAATAAGCTTCACTGTATTTTTGAGTCCAGAGGATAGTATCAAAATGCACACTAATGAGGAGATGATGCAGAAATTATAGCAAGTATGTTGGAGGTCAGTGTAAGAACTTAAAAAAAAAATCCTAACAAGCTGGAGGAATGATCTGAAAAAATAGGATGTAATTAAATAAGAACAAGTAGAAGATACCATGACTGGAGAAAAATAATCAGTAGCACAAACGTAGTGTGAGAAAAAAAGAGTTAGCAGTTATACAGAGGATGACTGAGATATTATGGGGGATTGTGAGCTGAACATGGGCCTTGATTTAGAACAATTAAGAGGATTTAATGGGACAAAAAGCAAGGATAATGCTGAGAGACATGAGGAAATCCTTCCACTCTGCTTAGCTGGAGTACTATCTCCACTTTGTGACAGTACTCCTCAAAAAGGACGTGAACCAAGCAAGACACTCTGCAATGCAGAGTCCACTGTGGACTTGGACATATAAATATTGAAGAGATACAAAAGTAGTCTTGGATAGGAATATGAGAAAAAGAAAAGAATAACCTGATCCATGTTGCATAAATTAAAATAAAAAACTTCAGTGGAAACACTGAAGATGATATCTGACCCCCTGGACAATTCAGAGTCCATGTCTTTGCTTCTGACTCTGGAAGTCTGCAAGAACAGGCTGAACATGAGCATCAGGAATGATAGGTACAGTTGTTCCCTATAGAGATTTTTCTGACATTGTTTTTTTTTTTCCTCTGACATATTTGCTATAAAAAGAGGCTCTTTATTGACCTTCCAATTAACAAGCAAGAAAAATAGATTAAAGTTGATTATACATCAACAAATTTACCAATTGATGTAATATAAATTCATGTCTTAATAAGATCATATTCCAAAATTAATATTTGGGAAATAGCCCAGGTAAACATTATAAATAGCAACAGAAAAGGAGTTTGTATTTTACCATCTTTGTGGTTAGATTAGTATTTAAAATAATGATGGGAACTAAGTGTTAGTGGTCTTTGTAAAACTCATTTTGTTTGTAGCTGTTTTGTTTCTGTTATTTGACACCCATGCTGAGTCTTTCAAGAGAGTGAACAAAATTAACTTACAGCTTTCTGTATCAATTACTCCTTTTTTATTTTAAGTAAATCCTCTGTTTTTTCCTTTTAGTTCGTGACATTCAGAAGACATAGGGTAGGGACTCAACCAAATATATACTGCTGACAGAACTGCATTTTCCTTCAGCACGTGTTTGAGTACAGAAGAAATTTATATGAATTTAAAGTTATCTTTCCTTCAACTTTAGTGAGAAAAACTTTTAAAGAATATAAACCTTGGAAGTGTATTCTGATTTCTGGTGGAGAGTGATGGGATCCTGAGAAAAAGAAGAGTGCTTGACTTCAACAACTGACCCTGTCCATGAAAGTATATTTACCTACAATAGTTATGGGTTCCAACAATTCTCATGCTCATGAAATAAGCTCTGAGCCCATGGTTTTACTGAAATACAAAAATATGTTCAGAGTAGTGGTAGCCAAAGAAAAATTTGAATATTGCTTCATAGGGAGAAACTTGAAAAAATCAGGAACTTCTGCTAGATAAGTTGCAGACATATACCATGAAGACTGCACAAACACATAACAGCTCTCCAATTTACCCTAACCTTTCCTTGGACAACTGTTTGTCTGGTTTTTATTTTAACCCTCCCTAGGTGCTGTGTGTGTCTCTAGTAATGTGTATTGTTACTGAAACTACAGAGGAAACAGGAGAAACAGAGGCACTGTAAAACTGATCTTCATAACTGGACATTATGCGGAGATTGTGGCAGTCGGAAACACGGAGCTGCAGGTCATTTACTTACCTGAATTCTTCATTACCTGTCTTTATATCAAGTAACCAACCTACTTTTCTGTCTTCTCTTCCTCCTCTCCTGCATTCAAAATATAAAAATTAAGTGATTGAAAGAGATCAGTGCATAGATAGAAACTTGTAGCTGAGCATTAGTTCACAGATCACAGAGGAAGGATGCAAAGATGGCTGGAAGGGAAGTTAACCAATGAATCAGGTAAGTAAATAATTCTCATTTCAAGGAACAGATGTGTGTCTGCTTTTTTCTGCTATTGTTTAAATGGGGACTTTTTTTAATATCCAAGTTGCAACTCGACAGTGAAAATATTGTTCTGATTCATTTTGATATTGCCCGCATACTCTAAAAATTCGGATACCAATGGGATTGTACCATCCTCTGACTGTAGACTTTGCCTTCACAAGATTGGATTACTCACAATCTCTGCATGATTTAAATCCATCTGGAAAATAAAGCTAGTGTAAAATCTGGTTGCCTCAAACCTGGCTCCTCTTCTAAGAAAGTATTGTGCTTTTAGGAAATGCAATGCACTTTTGCCATATGATCTCCATTGGCTACCGGTAGCCATTTAGGTGTTTTGACCTTTTAAGTTCTAAATAATTGTGTACTCAAGAGTCTAGCCTCCTATTGTGTTATTCCTGAACCAGCTGCTGGCAGCAAGCATGCTGGATTCATTTTCTTCTACCAAAGACAGAAATCTTGGCAAAGGGTGGACTTGATAGATCGTTCAGACTGTAAACCTGGTCATCTAGTTAGTCCTAACTTGCTCAGTATCCTAAAATGTTTACTGGTTTGGTCTTGATCTTCAAAAGATTGTAGTACTAAGCAAAAGAACAAATACGATTAATGATCAGAAAGGGCAGTCTATCTTAACCCTTTTTTTGATTTCTTTATATTTGGGGATTATATGGAATTGCTTCACATCAAATGGTGCATCTTCTTTTATGCAGAAAGATATGTTGTAAATGTGCAGTTCCTTTAAAATTAGGCTTCTTCTGTCTACATTGTCTAAAATCAATAGATTTTGGAGGGCTTTTTCTCCAAACTCTTGTACACCTCCCCTCTCCCTGCCTACATCATGGATCAGCTTAAAAAATGTAGCTCGAAGGAACATGATGCATTCTGAAGCAGAAGCATTTCTTTGATAGCTGAGATTGGCACGAGAACGGTTGAGATGAGGCTCCATATCCTCCAACTGCTATGCACAAAGTTTCTTAAGATTTAGCAAGGGCACAGTGAAGTTTAGAGAAGTCAATTACCTTGGTGAGGCTACCAACCTTCAGACTGATCATGATTATCTTGCTTCTGAAGAACCACTGCTGGCAAGACCAAGATGAACAAGAATGTTGATTGCTCGGATCTGTCCCTAAGATGGGAATAGACAAGAAGCCACAACTGGTTTCCTGACAGTCTCTCTTTTTTTTTTTTGTCTCTTATTTTTATTTTATTCCCCTTCTGTTCCCAGAGTAAGAAAGCTGAAGAATAAGCTCTAGTTCAATAAAATAAATGGATTTAAAAATTAAATGAAATAAATAACATGCTAAACACCAAACACTAACTAGAAAGCTGTTTGTTTCACAGTGAGGGAGAATTGTACAGGAACATGACAAGACATAAAAAGCAAGACTGGAAAAGAGGTAACAGCTGAGCTGAAAGAAACAATAGGTACTAGAGGGTGGCTGGTCTTGAGATCAAAGGGTGAAATGAGTTATTTGTCACATAAGCTCTAAAAAGGATAACAACTTTAACATCTCACTAGGCATATTAAATGTTAGAGCTGTATTTCTGTTCTCATCCACAACACGATGTTGCCTTAGAAAGTGTTTTTTTCACTTGCTTAGGAAACAGAAATTCTTTTTGATGAAATATTTAGCAGAGGCAGTCTCCATTCTATGTTTGCTTTATAAAATGTCATTATTCACATTTGGTTTGACTTTGCATTTGTATAGCAACAGGACACTATTATCCAGCAACAGGAGCCCATTATCCTGTCACAGTACCATGGGCTCTCCAAATTATGTGGCAGAGGGGCTACTCCAACAAACTATTAGTTTGGGCTCTCCAAAGTATGTGGCAGAGGGGCTACTCCAACAAACTATTAGTTTAGTCACTTCTTCTGCAGCTATCTGTGCCGAGTAATCAGCAGCAGTACTAGTTCACATAAATTCCATGTATGCAAGGGAAAGGACATAAAATTCCAAATAGCATGCAAGAGAATAGTATTTAACCACTTTCACATTAAATCACTAATATGAATAAAAATAGGGGAAGCAATCAAAATATCAGAGTAGTGAGCTGTGCAACCACACATTATTCACTTGTGCCAGAGATCACATTTTGGTACAACAAATGTCAAAAGAATTACATTTTCAACACCGAATGTAAAAGCTACTGGAGCTAAAGCACTTGATAACAGCATTGCTAAACTATTCTGAATTCAGTTATGAATCAGAGGCTAATAAAGGAGAAAAACATGGGAACTGAGTGTGCACATAGCAGGGCACAGAACCACTTTTCCCCTCCTGCTGTGTTTGCTGGCACTAGAATATGAAGTCAGGAAGCATTGCAGTGGGCATGTGCTGCTTTGTCTCAGATTAATACACCTGGTAAAAGTATCTCCAAATTCAGTGGAAGGTTTCTAACTTTCTGCAATGGACATAAGATATTTTTTTTATATTGTCTGCCTCTTGTCAGGCAGAGATAAACATGTTTTGCAGAGTGCCCATCATGAAACAGACATTTTCCAAAATTCTGTGAAATTTTCCATTAAATTTCTCAGTACTGGTGTTAGATGAAAATAATTGGCATATTAGCATGACAGTAGAGCTTAAAGCCCTATGAGATCATTGTGCATGGAATTTTAGATAAGCAAAGTAGTGTTTGAGAGGGAAAATGGAGACATGGAGGTGTGAAGTGTCTTACCAAGGTCTTCTAAATTTTTTAATTGTTTTTCTTGTCTAACATACGTCTTCTTGCATTCTGTGTTCTCCCAGGCAGGAGAGGTGTCCCCAGGTAACATTGTGCCACAGCTGTTCACTTAGCCATGCTGTCAAGTTGAGAAGTGACATAGTGGTACATATATAGGGAAGGAGCATGCACCCTATATGTATGTTCATCCACTAAAAAATATCTAATTTGAATGGGATTAGAAACAACAAACACCAAAAATTATACCCAAAATAGGTGAAATCCAGCTTCTTCCCACTTCTAAAATCTGTGGTACACAGGGGAGGACAGGAAAAATGGAAAAAAAACTGAGGGGCAGAATCACTGAAGAATCAGTGTCTTCAGTAACTACATACAGTCTTTGTAATGGTATAGGAAAAATGTTAGTGAAGTTATGCAACATGGTAGTCAGGGAGAGGCAGAAGGACTGGGAAAAATGGGTAAGGAAAGAAAAATAATACCATGACAAAAAAATTGTTCAGAAAAAATGCTTTGATCAGCTACGTGAAGGTATCATTAAATACATATTATGCCTTTCATCTTAAATTATTTGTGGAATTCTATTACCAGATGGAAACTTACACCTCTTGATACTGAGTCCCTGAAATAAATAAAGGCTGGAAAACACTGTTAGTCTTCATGCTGAAACCATCTGTTGATCTTTTGTTTTGATACCATTTCATATCATGCATATTTTGAAGTTTCCTGCCAGCCTACTTCTTTTTGCACTGGTTTATTTTCTCTTACTCTTTTCAGGGATTTATTTTTTATGATCTGATTTTTTTATGTTGTAAGCTACTAATTCTTACACCAAGAAAAGAGTGAAACATTTTATCAGGGAATTGAGGCTAGATTGAGTATAGTCTCCTGCGAAAAGCTAAACTTTCAGACATCTAAAAACTACAAGAGTTCACAGTCTTATCCCAGTATAATTTAGAACAGCTGCAGAGCAGTTCTAAACCAGTCCATCCTGCCATTTCCCAGCAAGGAAATTCCTGGATATGACTAATGGGGGTATATGTGGGAATAATCAATGCAACATAGAAATAAAATCAATTATTTTTCCAAGTACCTATCTGTCTGGCTATAATCTACTTTTGTCCAAGAAAGAAATATAGAAAATATGTTCTTTTTAAAGCAAGAAGACAGAATGCTCTAAAAAAAGGTTTTCTCTTGCAAAACCTGCAAGTCCCTCATGCTACACAAAATCTGAAAATCTGAAAAGCAGTGTTCCAGCATCTCACAGAATCACAGAAGATGCTGACTTGGAAGGGACACACAAGGATCAAGTCCAACCCTTTGCCTTGCATAGGACCATCCCCAAGAGTCACACCATGGGCCTGAGAGTATCATCCAAACACTACTTGAACTCTGTCAGGCTTAGTGCTGTGACCACATCCTTGAGAAGCCTGTTCCAGTATCCAACTACCCTCAGGGTTAAGAACCTTTTTCTCATATCCAACCTAAACCTCCCCTGACACAGCTTCAGGCCAGTCCTTTAGGTGCTGTCACTGATCACCACAGAGAACAGATCAGTGCCTGCCCCTCTTCTTCCCCTCACAAGGAAGTTGCAACTGCAATGAGGTCTCCCCTCAGTCTTCTCCAGGCTGAACAGACCAAATGATCTCAGCCACTCTTCATACGGCTTCCCCTCAAGGCCGTTCACCATCTTTGTTACCCTCTTTTGGACACTAAGAGCTGAATATCTTTCTTCTATTGTGTTGCCCAAAACTGCACACAATATTCCAGGTGAGGCTGCACCAGTGAATAGCAGAGTAGGGCAATCCTCTCCTTCAACTGGCTGATGATGCTTTGCCTGATGCCTGCCAGGACACAGTTCACCCTCCTGGCTGCCAGGGCACTGCTGACTCATATTCAACTTGCTGTCAACCAGATTCCCCAGGCCCCTTTCTGCAGCACTGCTTTGCAGCATCTCAGAGCATTTAAACAAAAAATAAAAACAAACATCCATACACAAAAAAACCCCAACCCCCAAAAAAGAAGAGGTTACCAAGCCTTAGCTTTTTGTGGAAAAAGACAAATTTTCATGTCAGGGCATTGCACAGTGGGAGTGGGAGAAAGCATACCAGTCCCTGAATGCTGGAGGAGCAAAATGTAGAAGGTCGGTCAGTGTACTGTATCAATGCAATTCATATCTGGAATCCTATGTTTCAGAAACTTCAGTCTAATTACCCAGCATTGAAAACTCATGAAGCAGAATTTTTAATCAAAAAATCTGGAGTAAACAGATAATTACTGAAGAACATGGTTTGTAATTCAGTGCCACATGGAACTGTGATTATTTAGAACCTACAATTGTGATAATTCACGAAGTTCTCATGCCATTTTCTCATTAAAAGTTTCATTATTACAATGCTCCATGGTTGCCACAGATGCATACTTTTTTCTTCCAAAGAATAGCTTCTTAGCCACTTGATGCAGAGCACCCCTATTCATGCTGGGAATGCATGGCAAGGTTTCAGTAGGTGAAGGCCACAAGCATCTCTGAGGAGGCAGTTGGAACTGGCCTGTGCTGGTCACAGCCACTGATGATGCAGCCCATCACCTGCCAAGACTTCAACACACTAGAAGAGGCCATGGAACCTCTGCTCAAGCTTGCTGAAGAAAAAGGGCAATAGTTGCTGGAGGCAGGAGGCACAGGAGGACACACAAATGGAGACATTGGGGACATCATGTGAGGACACACACAGGAAAATATGAGAGGGAACATGTGGAAAGGAATATTGTTGGGGGCCAGAGAAGGAAACACTCTTGGAAAGAGGACCTCCATGGTAGAGGAGGCACATCTCTAAGGGACTGTGGCTGCAGGCAACTCGTGCTAGGA
Organism: Lepidothrix coronata; assembly: GCF_001604755.1. Taxonomy (NCBI): domain Eukaryota; kingdom Metazoa; phylum Chordata; class Aves; order Passeriformes; family Pipridae; genus Lepidothrix; species Lepidothrix coronata. The sequence goes on along the minus strand of NW_016690250.1, from coordinate 1,796,748 downwards.
CAGGGACATCCCAAGGGACTTTGGCTGTGGGTGACCCACATGAGGACAGGGATACCCTGAGGGACCACAGCCCATGGAGTTAAGCATGCCAGAGCAGACAAAACAAGCAAGAAAGGAGGTGCAGGGGAGTAAGAAGTGAGGAGCAACAGGAAGAAGCCACCAGGTGCTCTCCCGCATCTCCTGCACTGCCTAACTCCTGACCAAGGGGCCTGACTGTAACCTGCAGTTCAAATGAAGAAAGTGGAGATGAGGGAGAGGGGAGGAGAGGCACATGGAATGAAGCTGAACCTGGGGAAGGGGGAAGAAAAGAATTTTCCCTAGGTGTCTACTTAATTTACTCTCTTCTCTGTTTCTTAGTACCCAAATCAGTACTTAACCTTTTCTGTAACTTGCAAAAAAACGAGGTAGAAATCCCTGAGTCCACTCCATTTTACCTGCACATTACTGTGGTGTAAAAAAACATTTACTGTACTTGTTTTTGTTACTTCATTTCAGAAGTGACACCAGGGGTTAAAAGTAGTATTCTCATCTTATACGTAGGCGCTTTGAATTGAATTGACAGAAATACATGAAAAAACATGACCAGTTATAAGAAGGGGTGTCCCAGTGACACTAAACTGTGAACTGGGAGACAATGGACCTATTTGAATCTCTATTACCATTTCAGTCTGAATTCAAGCAATTTATTTCATGTCTCTACACCTATGCTTTCTTCCTTTGCTTCTTGGATTTTCTGCTTAAGAGTATAGTTCTTGGGTGGTTTAACCATCTCACTAAATCTGCATATTGTATTTTTTATGTCAGAACTGTGATCTGACTTTGGCCTGCTAGATACGACCATAATGTAAAAGGAAAAACAAAATAACTAATAAAACTTATATTTAAGTAGGCTAATGAATAAAAAGAAACCATAAGCATGTGCGATTTTTCTCTTAAGTCACGACAAAAGACAACAAATCTCTTGCCCTAACATAAGGTTACAAGAGAAAAAAGCCCATGAATATTGGTCATGCTTTGTCTGTTTCTTCTTAAGAGATTGAGATATATTGATTCAGGATTGCTCTACAGCTTCCCATTCAGCCAGGGAGAGCAAAAATGGCAATTCCATAGATGAAAATGTATTTTCTTTAGAATTCCAATTCCATACATTGATTCCAGGTGCTTATTGCTCACATACACATTGCATCATGTAAAGGTACTCAAACTTTAAGACTATGTCCAAAAAATCCTTTAGGAAAGTAAACTGAGATCTAACCAAACAGTAATTCCTCAGCACTAATTAGGATCTTAAAAACTCTACAGCCTATCCCTAAATCCAGCTAAACTCTATAGGTTCTTAGAGTTGCAATATTTCATCTTGACAGAACAAAACTGTTCTTCCAGGAGACCATTAGCTATAAGTACAATTCACATTCTTTATTTCTGCTTGGATGATCTTAGCTTTGACTGTTTTTAGGAGAGAGAGTTAAAAGTTTTCTTCCAATTGCTTTGAAGGTACATAGAAAAATCCTTCCCTCACTGAAAATGTGAATGTTGGTAGTTTCAGTTTAGTATCTGCTAACTTTGTTTCAGATGGATGAGGTTTCATAATAAATATTTTCCACCTTAATATTTGGTTCTGATGGAAATCTTTTGATTTGAATGGAATCTAATTTGGTTTACTATTTAAATGCTATTTTTATACTACAACTATGATTTTTCAGAAAACCATTGCCTATAGTAAAACACATAAAGACGTGATCAGTTACAGAATACCTTAAAGGCACTAATCTAAGGTGCTAAGGAAGAATTCTAGATAATGGAATGCCAGAACAAAGACAATAATTTAAAATCATTAAAATTTATCTTTCTGAGTAAAAACATTACTCTATTTCTAAAGTTATTCTATAAAAATTTAGTTTCTTAATTTAAGCACAGAAATGATGAATGGCATTCTTCAAGCAAATTGCAAGAAAAAAGCAATTTTTTGCAAGTGGTATCATTTAACCACTTTTTCAAGAATTAAGTTGTGCTGGTTCTTTATCTACTCATTGTTTTCTGAATGGATTTCCTGATGCAGAATAACATGAAAGAAAGTAGTTTTAAAAGATAGAATAAAACAAATCTAGGAAAGGTACTGCTTATAAAATAAATCCCATAAGGTCTGAAGAATTAATGTGAAAATGTATGTGGAGGCATTCAGTCCACTCAAACATTTTCCATATTGTCTATTTTTTGTCTTCAATATCAAAGACTTGGAAATAGTATCTTCTTTCAGAGCAATTATTGCTTCACTGGGAGGCTTTTCTTTTCCTACTGATGCAGTAGTCAGCAATTTATAAATTCTGTGTCTGCTCTTCTGGAACACTTAGCCCTGGTGTTGCTGTCACTCACTTTGAGCTGTAAAAGCAAAGTAGTTCTGAAGAGACCAAATAGATAATGGGCAGCTTACCTGGTCATCCAGTGTGCACAAAGAATCAAGTATGTTTTTTTCAGACAGTATGGAATGCAAAGCCATCATACAATTTCAATTTAGATTCAAAATCTTTCAGAAGAAAGCAGTATGACAAGCAGGAGTGTTGTAAAATGCCATTTTCAGAAGCTTAGTACTATCAGACAAAAAATACCATTTGGATGAAATTTCCAGGCTTATCGTCAGTCCAGAGATTTGGAGCTTGTACTTGTGAGAATAGTTTGTAAAAGTCTATTCATTTATCCTAAGACAAAGCTGTTTTTTGTGTTCTGTCTTTTTTATTCCTCCCCCCCCCCAGTGAAATGAAGTGCTGTCATCTGTCAAAAAAAATGCCAAATACATCTTGATAGATGAAGTAGAAATATGAGGAGGAGTTCACACAACACAAGAAGGCGGCTGGAAGCATGAGAAAATTGCTTATCCAAACTGAGGAGAGAGGGTGAAAGAAATTATTTTGGTGTGTTCAAAGAAAAAACTGCTACAAAACAAAAATTTAATCCATATTCATAGTAGTATTTTTCCTGAGCAGTGTTGTGGTAACATGCATATCTGCCAATTTTTATGAAAGACATGTGGGATATATGTCATATTATGAAATATGAACTTATAGAGTTATACAAAAGAATTCCCAATTTGCTTCTTGTTGATGTTGTTTGTATTGGTTTATACCAAGACAGTAGCAGATGAAAACCAAGCAAAAAAAAAAAGTTCATGATTTTTAGATTCTGAATTATATCTCTGCAAATCTTAGATGTTGAATGTACCACATAGTCAATATTAATGTCTTTGTCAATATTAACAAAAATGCTACCTGTTTTATGGTAAGCCCATAAAGCAAAAGCAACAAACATGTCCTCTGTTCAAAAGAAGGTAGGTACAAGATTGCTGACTCCAGTTTGCAGTTAGGAGCTGTGACCTTACCACGCCAGACATTGTTAAATTGGCCATTATCTACATGTTTTGTGCCACTACACCAATGAAAAGGAGATGGCAGAGAAGGTAATATTAGGACTCAAACTGTTGCAAAGCCAGTTGCCTTGTCTAAGTAGGTTCAGCTTTTTCTATTGTCAGAGGAATACAGAGGGATGAGGGGAGCATCCCCTTAAGGTAACTCATCTAATAATAGCAATAGTTTCCACAATAGATACTTGCAGAGAAATTTCGTATGGATAACCAGCTACAACTAGATCCCTAATTTTCACCTGGTAAGAATAAGACAAGCTGACAGCCAGCCTACCTGTACAAACTTTCAGTGTAATTTACTTTAGCTATGGTGTACTGAAGTCTGTAAATCATCATGTCACTTTTTATTTGGGATAGTTAAAGATTCTTCAGGTATATATCTACATCTTGCAATCAGGCATGTAATTGCATCACCATTCCATCTGATACAGATCCAAGTGAAATAAATTTCAACAGCTTTCCAGTATCATGATTTGGACTGATGCTCTATTTAAAGGGAAAAAATTATTTAGAAATAACGACAGCACCTGGTGTTTGTGAGACACTTTCAGAAATGGTTATCCTAGATAAACAAAGCCTGAAGTGATTTGAGTAGGCTGAGAATTAGGCTGTTTCTACTGGTCCAAATAACTCTTACGAAAGATTCTTGGATTTACTGAAAACAGACTTATGAGTTGTTAGGAAGATATAATTAATCATTAAAACATCGTTTACACCAGAAACCTGGAAGGTGGCCAGTAAGTCCTTGCTCTTTCTGTGAGGTATTAATAATTTACATTAATAATCAGCATGAGATCTGCAAGGGGCATACCTAAGTCAGTGTAAATCAGGTGGGGAAAAAAAGTTAGGAACTTTCATACAGTATCCAAAGAATCCATGGTTAAATCAATGAAGCTTCTGTTTTCTCTGTTATGTACCTGGAAAGTCCTGCATCTACCATGCTGTACCTCTGTTGCTGGACAGTGAACTTCACCAATGCAGGGAACACACCTGGGGTTGGCCAATGTTATACAGGCTTGCAGAGACCTCTACAACCATCACTAAGCCAGAATCCTCAATGCTTTTCCAGAAGCCCTCAAATTTGGCCTCATTAAACTTTCTAGGTGGAAATTAAAGTTGATTCCATTGAAATGGAGATATGGTAACCCTCTCTTAACATTAGTCAGTGAAATGCTGTGATAAGATTCTAGAGCATGCACATTCACATTAATAGAACGAAAATGTTAATAAATAACATGTTAATAAATAATAAGTCATGTTAATAGCAATTAAGTATTCTGTATGAAAAATTAATTGTAATTATAAAGTAGTTCAAATTTTGTAAAGGTCAAAAAACTAAATGATCCGAGTTTGGGGGTAAAAACTGAAATCCTTTATTGAACACGCGAAACGCTATTTAAGGGTCTCGGGGGCAGAACATGCTAATGAGGAGCCTGGGTTATGCCAACTAGGGGATTCCACAATTGATTAGCATTTCCAGTATCAGGGATGACATATGGGGGAAAATTGATTAACATTTCCCATATCCAGGATTACATTTGGGGGGAAAAGGATTAATATTTCCAGTAACCAGGATTACACTGGGGGGAGGATGGTTATCTTTTCTGGAAACAAGGATTACAAGGGAAGGGAGGAAACAAAAGGGCTTCTGCATGGACTGATAGCATTATCAAAAAGTCTTTCCACATCCTGCTGCAGGAGACAGGACAATCAACATGGTTGAATATCAGTGGGTCTCGTCTGGTCCTTAGATGGTGGGATTTCCCCCAGCCCCTCTGGCCCATGGTCTGTTACATAATCCTATAAGTTCCTTTTCTGCTGATAGCAGAGTTTTGGATTGCTACAAAATTTTGTCTTTTTTTTTTTTAAATTGTATTATTGGGCAAGGTTGTATAGATGAATAAACTGCAAGTAGAAAACTTCTTTGTTATTGATGGCTGTATTTTTCTCCAACTTTATAGAAAACTAATGAGCTATGACAGCTCTGTTGTTTCTTTTCCCTCTCTCAATGTAATTCAAGTATTTTAATGTTTGGCCTCTTTTTCTAATTTAAACTGATGCCATTACATTAAGTGCATGAGTAGGTCAGTACAGCACATCAAGCTAATTTATAGCCTCTGGCAATTACTGACTCCCAAAATTCCATAGCAGTACCAAATTTCTGTAACACTTTCTTTTTCAAGCAACTTTCAATTATAAGGAATTTATAATATATTGCAGAAGGTCATTAATTTTAAGTGTGGTGTCTATTGAGCCAGCCTACTTATTGGTTGCAGTAATTCTAAACTAATATTTTACCAGCAGAAAATAAATCCTTATCCCTCCACTCTTATGGCACTGTGACCCAAATGCAGAGGCAGAACAGTAAATTCTCACGACTGAAACCCTGCTCTCCTCGTAGACGTGTCCTAGAACTCAGTGACAAAAAGAATCCTATTTGTGGGGTGACATCTCAGACCCATTAAAATCTTCAATAGGATGCTTTTTCTTGTCAACGTGGTAGTTCTTATCACTCTATATGCTGTAAGACATGGTCCTTCATGCAGTCCCAAACCACACACTATTTTAAGGTTTAAAGGCTACCTTTCTTAGGATAAAAAATAGTGCCCATTAGGGGTTTTTTGTTTTGGTTTGGTTTGGTTTGGTTTGGTTTGGTTTTTTTAACTGCTAGCTCACATATATCCATACTCATCTTAGAAGGTATAAATAAAAGGTAAGAGAAGACAGAGGATGTCAGTAGGACAAGCGAGCACAGCTAATCCATGGTACATCTGTTTGACCTGTATTTTCCTACTACCTATCAAGTTGTAATCAACTTTGCACATTTTTGTAGTGACCTGGGCCAAAGGGCACTATACTTTTCCCTAGCAAAATACAAGCCTAAATTGTTGTAATGCTGTTTCAGCTCCTATCTGTTGTACTTGATTTGGGGTTTGTTTTGTCACAAATGGTGAGCATGCTTGAAGAGCCCATTATCATCTGAATGAAATAAACAAGTTCCTGTAGTGCATATTTTTGATGATTGGAGAGAGGGAAAAAAAAATTGCTCAGATGTACCTTTATACACATACGGAAATATTTAGCTAGTTGCTGTCACATAGGGGTATTCTATAGATTTGCATTAACACATGGCATTAAGAGTGCAGCATTTCATAGAATGCGCAAGTGTGTGGTTCAAAATATTTACACTTATAACTGCCAGGAATAGGAGGGCTAGGTCTCAGTATTTTGTTTGCAGGGCGGTTTTTTGTAGTTGTGACCTTTTAAAGCAAAGTACAAATTTTAGATGAACTGATGTCATAAAGTTGGCCAAGTAAGGAACTAATTTATATAAACTCACGTACTAGATATCGAGCATCTGCTCTTGCTGTAAGATGCATAAAAAAACACCTAAACCCAGTATTTATGTTGGACACTAGAGATCCAGTTATCGGGCTTTACAGTGATTGCTGTCACTTTACCTTTTAGCTGTTCTTTATTATATATCCTCCACAGAGTACTGGCTTTCCCCAGGTAGCTGGAATTCCAAGATTTTGGGTCATCAATCAAGTCCTGCAGAATGATAGAAAATAAAATAGAACTCTTTTTGAGGCAGCTGGTGTATATCTGATTTCCTGCAGTTCTACAAAATTTCTTTAAACAGCTAAACTGACTTAAGCAAGAGAAGTGGAAGTTAAGACTTGCAGCTGTGGTCCTACAGTGGGATCTCTCTGTGTGAGACCATGGCAACAGTGGAGCCTCACTCATAAAATCTTTGGAGTGAAAGGGTACAGTAGAATTGTCAGTAAAGATACAACACTGAGCTAATGTCTGTAACGGTGGAGCTGGGAATTCATTTAATAGTGCTCACATTTTTAAGAGTGCACTCTGTGAATATTCTTTAGAGATTTAAATAATTGCCAAGATGTCCATCATGCTAAAATATCCCTTTTTTCCCCTATGACTGTGAAACGAAGGAATTAGTTAATTTATATCAATTTATCTAATAACTATAAATGTGAGCAAAATATAATTTGCTAAAAATCCTTGATATAAATATCTTTGGTAATTATATCAAGTAGTCAAATTATTCTAACTTTGTCTTTTCCTATTATTTTATATATGCTACACCTGTAGGATCATCTTCAAGGAGATGTGGTCCAGGATAATTTTGGTTCTTCATATAATTATTCAATTGTATAGTAAGTGCCTTCAAAATTTTGATGCAAAAAATTAAGTGGTTTTATGAATTCATTCCTGCCTAACAGAAGCTTTAAAAATAATAAGAATAACCTTATTGGAATGTATACCTGAATTTTAAATGTGGATTTAATATCTAAGAAAATCTAAATTACTTTGTTATATTTTACTGCCCAGACAGTGTACATAGTTATATTTTTAAGAGATTTGCATATTGTTGTCCATCTGGTTTCCAGTTATTTGTGTCCAAATATTATTCACCAGAACCAATTAACTGTCTAGCCTTTAAGCATGGCTTTTCCAAAATACATAGATTTCTCAGCTTCCACTGCTAAATGCTTAGACACAACTTCTTTCTCAGTAACTCCATATGCACAGGTGTGCTCCCACAACATCTTAAAATTTGGGTTATTCTGCCAGCATACATTCTTTAAACATCCCTAATGGAGCATATGATATAACAGCTAATGCCTGGGATGGATGTTCCTATGCTTTCTATTTCCTGGGAAAGAAGTTATGAGCTCAGTGACAAGGGACACTAACTTAAACGAAGAGAGTAAGAAATCTTATCTAAGTGTACCCACATATTGTAGCAGACTCCTGGGTAGTGAGCCTATGGCATGCTAAGGGAAAGATGTGGCTTCCGAAGTTGGGACTGTAGGTTGTCTCTGCCAGTCATGCAATTAGTAGTCACTTGCAGATGCTGTCATAGCAGAAAATTTTGTTTCACACCTGACTGGTGAGAATGTTTATGCTTATTTTGGCTGGAATAGAGTTAATTTTCTTTATAGTAGCCATTATGGGTTATATTTTGGATTTGTGCTGGAAAAAGTATTGATAGCATAGGGATCTTTTTCTCATTGACAAGCAGCACTTGTGCCCTACCCACCAGTGAGGAGGCTGGGGGTGCACAAGGAATTGGGAGGAGACACAGCTGGAACAGCTGGCCCCAACTGACCAAAGAGAGATTCCACACCATATAGCATCATGATCAGCATATAAATCTGGGGGAAGAAGAAGTAACGTGGGGACATTCGTAGTGATGGCATCTGATGAATTCTGTGTTTTGCTTTGTTTACATGCACGTCTTTTGCCTATTATAAACTGTCTTTACCTCAACCCACGAGTTTTCTCACTTTTACCCTGCGTATGGCTGAATTGCCAGTTGAGGTTAAACCACGACAACGTTCCACTGGAAAGAAGGAAGATTTGAGTTTCAGTCACTTCTTTAGTAGATAAAATAAGCACTGCACAAAAAGAAAACATTATCCAATTCAATTAGAATATGGGCAATTGTCCTTACAACAAAGGTAATTTGCCCATTTTAGTGACTATTTTGAAAATCATTTCCAGGCATTTTCTACTGTGGGCTAAGGAGACTTATTCTTCATTCCTACTTCCTTGTAGTCCAGAATCACAATTTATTATTTGGGGGCTTGTCCAGTGACCCCAAGTGAAACTTCTCTTTTAGACAAAAAAAAAAGACATATTGCATGTAGAAATCTTTTCCATTAAACACTCTGCTGAATTGCAAATGAAAACTAATTCCACTTAAAATATGGAAAGATACATGATCAATTTTCCTCTACTGGTAGAAGACCCAAGAGAAAACAAACAGATAAATCATATTGTGAAATTTATCCCTCCACAACCTCATCATTTATTTGGGGCAAAACTATGCAGGAAGAAACTAGGTACCACCTTAATGCTGACTGGCCTGTTTTCTGACTGGCCATAATCTGGTGGGTTTTGCACAAAGGAGACACAGTCTGGGATGAAAGAGCACATTGCCTCAAGCAAACCATTCATCTTAAATACATGCCTCAATCCATCTCATGTGCTTTAATCTACAGCCATTGCAGACATTTATAACGGGAGTCTTAGCCAGTGAATAGATCACAGGGGATCTTCAGAGGATCAGTGAGCCGAAGACAGAAGTTTTTGAGGCCATGTGTCCAGATTTTCTCAGTCCAGTTCAGCTTGTCTACATTTTTTCTCATTCCATTGGTTCTACTACATCTGGTCATCGGCACTTCAATTCATTAAAATGAGATTCCTGAGGTACTAAAGAGAACTGAGGACATCACTGGATAAACAGTGTCTGAAAGCAGACAAAAGAAGTACCAGGGGGGTATTTCTTGTAGGGGCACAGCTGCATGATGATCCACTGGGTCATTGTTCTCAGAAGGCTAGAACAAAAAGTCCTCAAAAGCATTTGTCAGGTTCTGACTGTAACTTATT